>NC_069504.1:551859064-552231564 GCF_027579735.1 Bombina bombina | reverse complement strand
TACTTTCGCGCAAACACGATTGCATATTCTTATAACTACCTACAGTATGTTCTACATTTATTCTTTTCCCCCCTCACATCCTTCCTCTCCTGTCATGCTGCACCACATATTCAAAGCTTCAAGCACTCATTAAAACCCATTTATTCAGATGTGCTTACTAACTTCCTATTTATTGTTCATCCCCATCCCAAGTAAACCATTTTAAAATCTCAGTCAAGCAACAGCTACAACTTTTGTCTCACTCACCACTAACCTCTAGTCAAATCTCATTGTATTGTGCATTGGATACCCATATTATCATGTATTCAGCACTGAAGAATATTGTGGATCTTTATAAATATGTAAGTGATGATGATTATGATAATAATTATCAAAGCAACAGCAACATTTGCAGTTATGTTTGTTGGTTTGATCACTGGCGATCATTGGTATAAATAATGTAAAGTTTTAAAGGATATTGTTAATTGGTGACATGCTAACATAGACTTGTCTATATAGAACACTGTTAAAGTAATCGTACAGAAGCTATGGACAAAAGCAGATTGCATATTTAGTTTAAAAGGATGCAATAGCCAATAGTCAGGTTATGAAAAGGTGAGATGTTGTATATGCTGGGAGTGCAGTTTTTGATGATGCCTTTCCCTTTCCCCCCTCTTAAAACACAGAAAGGGTCCCATGCCCATGTCAGTAAGTAATTGCAATATAAATAGCAATCCCCTGTATGGGGACAGTGGCTCCAAAGCAGTCTCCATCACCTAAAGACAGTATGCCACACATACACACACTACCCCTCAAATGAAGGGATTACCCATTTTCAATCAATTTTCAATCACCTATATACTAGGTGCCTTTTAGTGCTATCAGCTATAAAAGACATACTAGCACCTCAAAATAATAAGTAGTACAATGGGCATGTGACTCCTCTTTTGGAAAAGGAGAGGTCCCTTGTTCAAAGGAGGCAACCATGGAAACAGTGATCATGTAACAGAACCATATAAAACCACATCATGAAAGTGGGGTACCCCTATTTTGACCCCAAAATACATAAAAGAAAGATTTTAAAAAGTTTCTAATTTAATATATATATATATATATATATATATATATATATATATATATATATATATGTGTGTAGGAGGGAGGAGCAAATACTACTTATAAAGCTTAGTAAGGTGCAACCCTTTAAAATTATGTACACATTATAATTAAGAAAAGTAAAAGTGACATATAATACTATCACTTTAAAGAAAGGGATATATGCACTCAAAAAACTTTTAGAGAATTCATCTCATATTTATTAAATGCTAGCAGCAAATTTCATGACTGGAAGTTATCCACATAGATTCCTAGTCGATAAATACCACATATATTATATTAAAAAAGCAAAACAAGCTATTGCAAAAAACCATACACACATACTGAACACAGGAATGAGCCCTATATCTAACGATATTTACGGAATACAGTCCTCCAACAAACTAATGGCCGCAACTAAAATCGGCTGTATCCAGATGAGTCTTACTCACACAATCCCCAAACTAATGGTAAGCGGTATATATATTATATATATATATATTATATATATATATATATATATATATATATATATATTTGCAGCAAACACTATCGGCTAGATTTAGAGTTTTGTCGGTAAAGACCCGCGTAGCTAACGCAGCTTTTTTTCCTACCGCTGCTTCCAAACAACACTGGTATTTAGTTGTCTGAGGGGCTGCGTTAGGCTCCAAAAAGGGAGCGTTGAGCCGAATCTACCGCCACTCCAACCCTCAATACCAGCGTTGCTTACGGTAGCGGTAAGCTGGCAAAACGTGCTCGTGCACGATTCCCCTATAGGAAACAATGGGGCAGTTTGGGCTGAAAAAAAAACCTAACACCTGCAAAAAAGCAGCGTTAAGCTCCCAACGCAGGCCCATTGTTTCCTATGGGGAAACACTTTCTAAGTCTGCACCTAACACCCTAACATGAACCACGAGTCTAAACACCCCTAACCTTACACTTATTAACCCCTAATCTACTGCTGCGGACATCGCCGCCACCTACATTATCACTATGAACCCCTAATCTGCAGCCCCCAACATCGCCGACACCTACATAATATTTATTAACCCCTAATCTGCCCCCCCCCAACGTCGCCGCCACCTAACTTCAAGTATTAACCCCTAATCTGCCGACCGGACCTCGCCGCTACTATAATAAATGTATTAACCCCTAAAGCTAAGTCTAACCCTAACCCTAACACCCCCCTAAATTAAATATAATTTTAATCTAACAAAATAAATTAACTCTTATTAACTAAAGTATTCCTATTTAAAACTAAATACTTACCTGTAAAATAAACCCCAATATTGCTACAATATAACGAATAATTAAATTGTAGCTATTTTAGGATTTATTTTTATTTTACAGGCAACTTTGTATTTATTTTAACTAGGTACAATAGCTATTAAGTAGTTATTAACTATTTAATAGCTACCTAGTTAAAATAACTACAAAATTACCTGTAAAATAAATCATAACCTAAGTTACAATTAAACCTAACACTACACTATCATTACATTAATAAAATAAATTAACTACCAATACCTACAATTAAATACAATTAAATAAACTAAACTAAATTACAACAAAAAACCCACTAAATTACAGAAAATAAAAAAATATTACAAGAATTTTAAACTAATTACACCTAATCTAAGCCCCCTAATAAAATAAAAATAAATAAATAAATAAAAGTCCCTACCCTATTCTACATTACAAAGTAATCAGCTCATTTACAAGCCCTTAAAAGGGCTTTTTGCGGGGCATGCCCCAAAGTAATCAGCTCTTTTGCCTGTAAAAAAAAGACACCCCCCCAACATTAAAACCCACCACCCACATACCCCTACTCTAACCCACCCAAACCCCCCTTAAATAAACCTAACACTACCCCCCGAAGATCTCCCTACCTTGAGTCGTCTTCACCCAGCCGGGCCGAAATCTTCAAAATTAAAAGTCCTATCTGAATAATTAAAGTTTAATTTATACGAGACTATCCCTTTAAACTACCCACCAGGGACATGAGCATTTTGTGCAATTTTAAAATGTATCTAATACTCTTGTAGTTACATATTGTGCATATTTTGGTGCTGTTGAACTATGCAGGTCAAGGAAATTAAGGAGGAAGATGGGTTGGAGTCAGAATCCTTTTGAAAGTGGTACATCTGTAGTTGGTTGTCTATAACTGTGGGTTGCTCGCAGGGGCTGTGGGTACGAAGAGGCTGGATTTTTGATAGGTATTGGTTAATTTTTGTAAACGTTTGGATAATGGCCTAATACATTCACCAATCATAAGAGATTTACAAACTATGTTCCATTTCTTAGTGCTGCATAACAGGAAAATCAGTCGTTAGCAATATGTTATATCAGAAAATCTATTTATAAACCCTTAGAACATATTCCCCTATGTGCAGAACATTGTAATGTGAAACATTTACATTAAATACACAGTATAACACTTTATTCAATCTAAATATAGCATAAATGTGATTTTTATGTTTTCATCTACTTGACAGCAAAGGGCTCCAATACACACGTGTATATGTGTATATATATATATATATATATATATATATATATATATATATATATATATTACAATACATACGTGTATATGTAAAGAAATTTTCTGGACATGCCTAGTATATCTCAGCAATTAAGAAAGCACTGCATACAAAAATATGGGGCTAATTATAATAATTTAGAAATGATTATCTAATGATTAATTATCTGCAGAATTAACCATTACATGTTTGTAGATAAACTTTTTCTAAAGGATTGTGATTATATATATATATGCTAAAATAAAAACATTTAAAGGTGTTGCTGTTAGCACATGTTGCAGACATTGCAAATACTGAGCAATTCAGGGATACACCCCTTGAAAGACTATTTTAATATATTAACCAGGTCTCCTTTGTTGTGGACTACATGTGATAACTCCACATCCTACAAGAATTTCAATGTACCCTAAGATGTCTCCTAGACACTAGTCCATAGCTCACATCCCAAAAAGTGCAACTTCCACTTGTGAATCATTTACAAATAGAAACAACAATTCTGATCATCTCACACATAATGTACTTAATTGGTCAATGTCTCAACGGACGACTCCTATTCTAAAAATTTCTATAATTCTACTCCCAGGTTCATGCACTGCTCCTTTCCAATAAGGTCCCAGAAAAAAAAATCTGTTTAAATATCTATCCAATGCCTATAAAGCCCATTGTTACAAAGAATCCTTACATATTTAAATCTTGTTCCCAAACACTCCCCTAATTTACTTTTTTGTTTAATAATTAATTATCAATTTTATTACAAGACCAGAGTCATAGCTTCCATAAACTGTCCAATATGTTCCCCAACTTCCTCTTTCTTTTGCTGCTCGCTGCAGAATAAGTCATTTTTTATTGCTCTTGTACATTTTGTGTTGTTTATTTTTGTTTTTTCCCCTTTTTTGTTGTTTATTATTAAATTTCTACTCTTATCCATTCTTCCGATTTATTTCCATTTTTCTTATTATTTCTATTTATTTTTATTTATAATAAATTTCCTTTTTATATTTTTTGTTGTTATTTATTCCTCTTTGTTTATGGTATCTAGCGCCACACTACCCGTCTTTTTTCTGTGTGTAATTTAGTATTTTTTACTTTCTCCGTTTCTCTTTCCCTTTTACCTTCCTTCTGGCAGTTGGCTCCGTCTCGAGCGGCCGTCCACCATCTTGTGACGTCACTTTCTTCTCTGTTACTTCCCGTCTCCTTTTACCTTCCTCTGACGTTGTTGAAAAATGTTTCTTCCTCTCATAACGGCTGGTTCCTTCTCTACTTCGTGTCTAGTGACCGGATACTTTTAGTATACCTTGTTTTCCTC
The DNA here is from genome assembly GCF_027579735.1 of Bombina bombina. NCBI lineage: Eukaryota > Metazoa > Chordata > Amphibia > Anura > Bombinatoridae > Bombina > Bombina bombina. The sequence goes on along the minus strand of NC_069504.1, from coordinate 552,226,641 downwards.
ATCAAATATGTTATATCTTTGTGTAATATAACCACTAGGTGGAGGCAAAAATATATAGTTATTTTCTTCTAGACTTTTCTTTAAAAAAAAAATGGTCTGAAGAAAAAATCATTTTTATTTTGACTGTTATTTAAGATCTTTATTGTAACTGAAGTTCTTATCTGTTCCTATTATTTTTATTTATTTTATTCATATATGTCTCAAGTCACTGAGTCAAATGAACCCTTAACTGCACAGTCTTTGCAAATGATAATTGACAATTCTATGGGCAAAATGATGTCTCGCATGTCAAATCTCCTGTCTCAACAGCCTAATCCTAAAATTATTTTTAAAAGGAAAAGACCTTGTTCTGTTTCTGTTTTGGCTAGTAAAAAATTACTTTCAATGTCTTGTCAGACTCTTGCTGACACTTCAGTTCCTGGCAGTAAAAGAAGGAAAGCATCTGCAAAACCTTCCCCTAATCCCAAGGGGATACATATGGGATCAAAAAATACTGAAACTCTATCTATGAAAAAAATTAAGAAAGTGGTATTTATCATCTAACTCTGATTCTTCTACTGAAGAATTATCTAACTCTGATTTTAAGGATTTATCTGATAATTTGTCTTCGGACTCAGATTCCCCTAAACCTAAAGAATTAAAGAAATCTTTTAAAAAATCAAAATCTTCTAAAAAAGGGAATTCAAATTTTTTTCACTGCCTTGGTAATCCCAGATTTTGTGCAGATGATTTACACCACCCCAGATCTTGTGAGTGGTGCCCCTCTTTAGATGTAGCCACTTTTATTGATTTACAATTAAAAAATTCTCTAAAAAAAGATGCTCATAACAAAATGAGAGCTAAATGCCCTCATCCCCTTCTTCCCAACAATGCCTGTATTACTCCCGAAATTGATCTAAAAATTATTAAATTTATAGGGTCCCCTGGTTATAAGGTTAAGAAAGGCATGGATAGGGCATGGAAAACATGCCAAGACAAACTTTTAGATTCTGTTGGCCCTCTAGTTCAAAACTCTTTGAAATTTCTGAGCAGGCTGTTATTGAGAATTCCTCTCTTGACCCCTTTTTGGTTAAAGAATGGGTCCAAAGAAGTCTCTCCTTTATAGGAAATACTAACACAGCTATGATTATTGAATGTAGAAAGATAATTCTACGTAAAATAGACCCTAAAATTTGTGACAACGCCGTCAATTAATTTGTTTCTGACTCTAAGGACTCTAATGGTCTTCTTTTTGGGGACATATTATTAAAAGACCTCAATAATTCACTTTTGTAGTTTGTAAGATTTTTTAACCCTAACAGGTTTTCTGACAGGGCTGGGAAAGGCAGAGGTCGCTTTCCTGGCCGTACAAATTACCAATCAAGACCTCAATTCCAATATCAACAACAGTTACAGCAACACTTCCAACGATCTTTCCAAGATCCCTCTACTTACCAGTTCTTCCCGTCTCTTCCAGACCGTGGTTTCAAAGGGGTCAACGATCTAGGGCAAGATCTCGCCCCCCTGTAAGTAAGTTTTCCTTTTCATTTTTCCCTTCCCTCTTTCCCAGGAAATCTTGGTGGCAGACTCGCACTCTTTGCTCGAAATTGGAATCTTGTAACTTCAGATCCTTGGATTCTTCAAGCAGCTCAAAGTGTTTTATTAGAATTTTCTTCTCCTCCCGTTCAAATATTAAGACCCCGTCCTATTCAATTTTCAAAAGAAGATCAAATTCTGGTTCATACAGAAATTTCAACTCTTTTTCAAAAACAAGCCGTTCAAAATACAAATTTTCCACAGGATTTCTTCCTCAGCAATCTTTTTCTTGTAAAAAAGAAAAACGGTCAATTCCGCACTGTTATAAATTTAAGAGATCTAAACGTTTTTGTTTTCTATCATCACTTCAAGATGGAGGAAATTAATTTGCTAAGAGATTGCCTCAGAGAAAAAGATTAGTCAATTCACTTAGATCTGACAGAAACTTATCTGACAGTTCAAAATGCTCCGGAACAATCGATAATTTATTTTTCCTGGAAAGACCAATTTTGGAGTTTTACTTGTCTTCCTTTTGGTTACGGAATTGTTAAAATCAGCTATGGCCTGGTTAAAACTCAGAGGAGTCTGTCTATTTATTTACTTAGACAATATTCTGACTTCTGTTCAAAATCAATTATCCCTTACCATTCATCTTCTGGAGAATCTTGGTTTTATTATAAACAAACAAAAACCAGTCCTGACTCCTACTCAGTCTCTGGTCTTTCTGGGTTTCACCAAAGATACTTACAAAGCCATTCTCAGTTTACCTCCAGACAAAATAAAAAATATCAAGAAACAAATTTCTCGTACTCTCTCAACTCAATTTACTCCTATCATTAATATAGCCAGAATAGTGGGGTTACTTTCATCCTCTATTCAGGCTATATTATTTCCTGCTCCCCTTCACTATCGGGAATTACAACATCTCAAAATCTGCCATTTACAGAAAGGGTTTTCTTACTCTCATTTAATCCAACTTTCTCCAGAGGCCAAGGAGGAACTCTGCTGGTGGCTCTCATTTGGAGGCTTGGAACGGGAGAGCTATTTTCGGCAATGCGCCAGATCTTGTAATCAAATCAGATGCCAGCAGGTCTGGTTGGGGTGCTCATTGCGATCCCTCCATCACAGGTGGAAAGTGGTCTCTGAAGGAGAAATTATTCCATATAAATAGTTTAGAACTTTTAGCGGGATCTTTTGCTGTCAAGAGTTTTGTGAAGAATTCTTCTCCAGTTACCATTTTACTCTGCATGGGCAATATCTCTGCAGTTCGATAGCTAAACTGCTTGGGGAGTACGAAGTCCAGAGATCTTTCCAATATTACCAAAGAGTTCATTCATCTGTGTCTAGACAGGAATATTTCTGTGAAAGCAGAATATATTCCAGGTCTTTCAAACACAGCAGCAGATTTGGGCTCTTGTTTTCTGGTGGATTCCAGCAATTGGAGACTCTACAGAGATATCTTTCTTTCTCTGTCTCACCTCAGAGGCCTTTTCATTCTCAATCTTTTTGCGTCTCGTCTGAATTTCCAAATTCTTCCATACTTCAGTTGGAGACCAGATCCAGAAGCAGCGGCAATCAATGCTTTTCTCCAACTTTGGCCTCCTCAAGGAGCCTATGCTTTTCCCCCCTTCTCGATGATTTTGAGAACAATTTCAGTGGTTTGCAGAGACAAGATTTCTCTGCTTTTAATAACCCCCTTTTGGTCGACTCAACCATGGTACCCTGCTCTTCTGGAAATGTCTTTCAAATTTCACATTATTCTCCCTCATCTTCCACATTTATTAACCAATCCAGAAGGAGATTTTCACTATCTCATTCTTCAAGACTCCCTTCGTCTCATCGCTTGGTCAATTTCGGGGATTCCTCTCCTCTCGAAGGCCTTTATGAAGGAGCTAAGACTTTCATGCGAAAATCTTGAGCTCCAGGCACCCTAAATCCTATTTTTATGCATGGTCAAAGTGGTCTAGCTGGTGAATGGTTAGGAACCTAGATCCCCTTTCAGCTGATATAATTCATATTATTAATTTCTTAATGGCTCTTTTTGAATCAGGTCTAGCTTACAGATCTGTCAATTTGTATTGTTCAGCTATTTCTGCCAAACATGTTTTATTAAATAATTTCCCTATTGGTCAACATCCCCTTTTTTGTAGACTTTTAAAAGCCATTAGACTAAAATGTCCACCTACTCCTTAATATATTTTTTTCTGGGATGTGGATAAGATTTTTTTCCCTTTTTAAATTTTGGCCTTCTAATAACTTACTTTTTTTGAAACACCTCTATGCCAAGTTAGCTACCTTATTATGTCTTATTTCTTTCCATAGAGTTTCTGACGTTGGTGCATTAGATTTTAATTCTAAACTTTTCTCTCCTGAAGGTGTCACTTTTTTCTTATCTCGCAGAACTAAAGCTTTTTCTTCTTCCATTTTTTATCCGTACTTGCCTTCTGAACCTTCTCTTTGTGTCGTTAAATGTCTTAAAGAGTATGAGTCTAAAACTTCTCTCCTAAGATCTTCTTCTTCTAATCAACTTTTTATCTCCTTTATCCCTCCTCATGCTCCTGTTACTAATACTTCTATTTCTCGCTGGGTGAAATGGGTGAAATGGGTAATGAAAGAGGCTGGTATTGATATTTCTATTTTTTTCTGCCCATTCTGTTAGAGGTTCAGCTGCTAATTGTAAATATATTGAGATTTCATGACTCAGATAATCTCATGCAATTTTAAAACAACTTTCTATTTTACTTTTACTATTAAATTTGCTTTGTTCTCTTTTGTTGAACAGTAAACTTGGGAGCAACAATGTACCACTAGGAGCTAGCGGAACACATCTAGCCTATATGTGCAGCCACCAATCACCAGCTAGCTCCCAGCAGTGCATATGTTCTTCAACAAATGACATCAAGAGAAATAAGTAAATATGATAACAGAAGAAAACTGGAAAGTTGCATGATGAAGATTTGTATAAGCTCAGTATTCTACATTTTAGATTATTTTAAAATTGACTTCATTGTTAAAACAACATGTTAGAGTGATGTGTTACCTTCGGAAGCTTTATACTTTTATACTCAGCAATACAAGTATTCTATTCAGATAATTTATAAAGATCTCTCGGGAGGCCCTCCACCCCCTATAAATGTTACCTTGTATATCGCCTATGTTTATAAGGCAGCGGAATCTGTTGGCGCTCTACAAATAAATTATAATAATCGCTAGAGGAATACAAGCTATATTTGCATTAATACAAAGCTATTTGTATGTGTTTTGCTGTTTGTAAGGAAGTGAATTGTAGCATTTATAATACATTGTTTTAAAATTGCTGTGGTGAAGTCTGTTACTAAGAAATGTAAAGAATGTTCTATAATTGTAAGAATGTAATATTTGTATAAAAACTCAGCTTTGTCTTTGTGAAATGAATATTTCTGTTTACTTAAATGGTGGGGGGTGCAGCTGGATGGTTCTGTGTTGTTGGGCTATTATTGAGCAGAGAGAAGGCTGCCCCAGGTTTCATTTACAAAATCAGCAATCTAAAAAGATGGAGAAATGCAACAGGGAAGACAGCAGAACAGAGCTAATGCCAAAAAAGTGACTTGCAATATTGTTTATCTCTAGATTATCTACATATGCACTTAAAGTGCAAAGCTTGCAAAAGAAGATGACCCAATACTGAAAATATATGTACTAGGTCATTGCAAAGTAAAAATAAAGCAATATATTTATGCTGCTGCTTTATTCACAGGCTGTATACAGACTCGATTTAATGATGCAGAAGGTCTCTTCCAGTTCATGCTCCCTCTGCCTGTAATTGTGAACCCTCTCTAAATGTGATTCTAACAGTGGCAAAGCAAGGGACAGATTTCAGCTCAGCATGCCAGTCTTACAAATCCACTAATCCTCTGTAAATTAAAAACCCTCTAAGAGCAATGGGGACTCTTAACATTCACTCCCATCTTCATGCTACCAATATCTATAGTATTGCAAATGCAATTCATGTAAAATGAGCTCCCTAACCTGGATGTTTATATCAGGCAAGTAGCTTGCAGGTAATTCATATATATAGCACCCTTCAAATTTGTAAGCACCTTCGTCAAGCGCACTTGGCACTTCTGATCCATTATACCAAGAGCTACATAGATCACTAAGGTTTATAGAGTACTTGTTATTCATTCTGTATCATTTGCTTAGCAGAAGCAATCTGTATATAATACAACCAAACAAGAATCATAAGCAAATTGAATGTCCCATTTGTGTCAACAGATAATGTCATACCCTTACTGTAAAACTGCAATAGTCAGTATAAAGTTAGTTAGGCAGAGCACTCCTCATAAAACATCCAGCAGAGTGTACTTCAATAATCTTGACATCTGTATTGCTCTCACAAGGCACACACTGCTAATTATTTTATTCTTTTACAATTTTATTAGCATGATGTTTTGGGGTTTAACCCTTTTTTCAGACAGTGTAATAAAACAAAACAAGGGTGCTTAACCCTCACATGTTTTAAACTAACAAAATGAATCTCATACAGACAAACTCCATCAGCTTTTCATCTGGCCTCACCTCCTCAGCATGGACAACAGGGTGGGCTTCACAACCAAGTGTTTCTGCCGTAACTGAGTGAGTTGCGTTGCATTGAATTATAAACAATATAACTTAAGCAATATGTCACTAAACATGCCTAACGATTAATATAAGGGAAAGTCGCATGCAATTTAACATAGCACAAAAGGCATATTTCACAGATCTTCTTTCTCACACTATGCTGCCAATATGTACAATAAATTAAAGTGAGCCAAAATGTTACTCGCCACTGATCCCACCTCTCACATGCACTCGAAAAAACAAAGAGAGGAGCACCGGCATAAAAACCTTCACTTTATTGAATCCAGTTATAAAACACAACAATGATAACTTACAACTATATACTTTTATGTATACAGTACGGTCAGGATACCATGTACCTTATGTTTCTTGCCTGAATTTAAATCATTGACTTAAAAGTGCTATCCACGCTTCTTCTATATATCTATATATATAAAACACAAATACAGTATACACACACAGACAGACCTTTTGCTGTCCATTTGACAGGGTTTTTTCTTCCTCTCACATGATGCAAAGTTGTGTAAGCCAGCGCAAATTCAATCGAAGTCAACAGGGACAATTTGCTTTTTTTTTTAAATCTGCATGGGTAGTAACCTAGACAACTAACCATGAGTAGACTTTAACTTGATAAACGTGACAATCATTTGAAATAGCTGACTTTGCCTATGGAAAGTGCCAACTAAAGTGATCTTGTCAATACTGCAGTATTTACTATGAAAAAGCAATGTAATCAAGAGGTAGTGGCAGTGGGGTGTAGAAGAAAAAGCTTATCAGCTGCTTGCCTTAATACATTATTTATTTAAGGTAATCTGCTAAAAATGAACTGTTCCATGGGTACAGAGCATTTCTTATTCCTCCACAATATTGCTTTAAATGAATGTTTTAAACTTAATCCCCTACTGACTAGGATATCTGAAAGCACCCATCTAAAATAAAGAAAAGCCCTCACAATCTCTTAAGCTACCTTGCTCAAGTTTTTAGGTATACAGATCAAAAACTCTCCCGCCTAAATTCAGAAATGCTACTTAATTGTTACTGATGACCAATCAGCCATCTCTATTTATCTATGGCCTTATACCCACTCATTTTATATTACCCCTAGACCTCAAATCAGGCAGCACTTATGATCCTCTGCCAGGATGCGTTCAATAAAGACATGAAAGATTATAATTGTCAATACTTGTGACTTTGATGACGATGAGATGACATTTTATGACCAATTCATGCAGAAAACCAACTATTTCCAAAGGGCTCACAACATACTTTTCATGCCACTGTATATGGTATTGCATGCATAACTTCATTTAGAAGCCCTCAATTTAACAGAAGGTTAGAAACTATTTGGGGTGTTGCTTTTTTTTTTTTTACGCTTCATATTTCCATTATTAGATTACCATAACCAAGAAGTTTACTTTTCTTTTTTTTTTAAATGAGAGTTTAAAGTACATGAAACCCATATTTTTTTTCATGATTTAGAAAGAACATGCAAATTTAAACAACTTTCTAATATATTTCAATTATCTAATTTGCTTCATTCTCTTGATATCCTTTGCTAAAAAGGATATATAGATAGGCTCAGTAGCTGCCGATTGATGGCTTCACATAGATGCCTCATGTGATTGGCTCACTTGTGTGCATTGCTATTTCTTCAAAAAAGGATATCTAAAGAATGAAGTAAATTGGATAATAGAAGTACATTGGACTATTGTTTAAAATTGTATCTATATATGTGCATGGCGAAAAAATTTGGTTCGGTTCGATTCGGAATTTTTCGAATTCGGAAAATTTTGAATCGATTCGGTTTGGATTCATTTCGGATTCATTCGGATTCAAAGAAATTCGGCTCGATTCGGTTCGGAAATTCAGAAATTCGGTAAGTGTTAGGTGGGATTAGACTAGTATTATGTACTGTATATTAGGTGTAACCCATAGCAGAGTGATATAACCTAATATACTGTACAATACTAGTGTAATCCATGGCCATCCGAATTTACCGAATAAATCCGAACTAATTCGGATTTATTCTGTAAATTCGGCAGTATTTTAATTCAGAAATTCGGTTCGATCCGAATCTCCGAATTTTCCGAATTTCCGAATCGATCCGAAACGAATTGCACATATCTAATTGTATCCTCTATCTGAATCATGAAAGAAAATATTGGGGTTTAATTTCCCTTTAACCTCTGTAAACCAAGGGACTACAATTACAGAAACCAAGAATGTAAACAATACGAGAAGTAAAACTTAGCATAGTAGTATGGTGCTTTATCTCTTATGACCACTGGTTAATAAATACATTGCATAAAAAAGTAGACACAAGGTCCATAAACACAGAGGAATTGTTTTAATAGGTATAACAAAACCAATAAACATTTTTTAAAATCACTTAAGTCTTAAAGGGACATTAAACACTTTGAGCTGGCAATATAAAATGATAAACTGTATATATGAGAACAATTCTGCAATATATTTTCATTATTTATTTTGTCCCCTATTCCTGTAATTCCATTCTGAAATTGTGAGCTTTTCAGTTCCTGTTAGAAATGAAAGTGCAGAACACTGTTATATTCCACACAGCCATTGGCTGCACACTCTAGTGACCTATTTATAACTGTCTCTAATTGGCCACAGCAGAGAAGGTAACCTAAGTTACAATATGGCAGCTCCCATTGTTTTATAGACACTAAAACTTACACTAATTTTGTCAATATTTAAACAGCTAATGAAACTATAAAAAATACATCCACATTTCTCAGACTAATCTTTTCTTTGAATGCATCATTCTATCGTGCATGTATTTAGTGTTTAATGTCCCTTTAAGACTGCTGAGTTTGCTTCATATTAGCCTCCCAGGTTGATAAGAGGAGCCTTTTTTTATTTTCTTTCATTTTTTTTTTCTGAATCAGAATAATGCATATACCTAAATGAGCCATCTGTTGACATTATTTTACCTAGAGATGTGTTAGTGCTTAAACATAAACCTCTACTATCTCTCAAATTTCTATAAACATTATTGTTTGTTATAAGTTTTTATCAGTGCAAATAATGAGAGGATATTGAATAATTAGGAACTAATTGTGAAGAGAGTGGAAATTACATGGAGTGGGGATAGACAGGTGAAATTGTTAGACATGGATAACAAATGGGATTAGATTTAAATAAAGAGATGGCTGCCGGCTGACAGGGACATAGTAGGGTATGAAGAAAAGGGGAGTTTAGTAAAGTGGTACTGAAAGGAAAGCAGAGCTGGAAAGATGAAAACAATGACGAGATAAGTGCAATTATATAAAAAATGTAATATATAATGATATTTTTAAGCAAGTTACTTAAACTAGAAACAGTGAAAAAAGTAGAACAAAAGTAAAAAAATATGCTTCTTTACAGTTTAATCTATTTTATATTCAACCTGTTTTAAAAATTCAAGTATTACTATTTATAGTTATTGCTGAACAAGCAGTCAAATAATTCTGCTCAAGGCAAACCAGTTGTTCCTCTGGCTTAAATATTTATATTTGATCTGGGTCATATCTGATTCATGTTTTTCACACACTTCATTTTAAACCATTCTCCATCTGAATTCATACCGTTTGCATAATACAATACTAATTAGTATGCTGGCTTTCCAAGAAACTTTCGGAAAATGATGTTATACACACTACTTTGATGTCAAATTTTAAAAATATAATAATAATATTCCAGTAGGTTTCAGGAGGGATTTTTACACACCAAAACATAAGTACAGTAAAATAATAAAAACTATATTTTTAAATTGTACTGAAAGAAAATGGCATTAATTGCTTAAAACATACGTGTTTTTTGGCAAAATAATTCAGAAAGGCTAGTACTTGATATATTTTGCTATACAGTTACGGTATTTTACAAAGACTGTACCATATTATGCTCAATAAACCAGGCTGTAAATTAATATCCTTCAAGTGCAAATTAAATATTAAGTTACAAACACTTCATTTAAAATTATCTTAAAATAAATGCATTATATAGTTTTAAAGATTAAGAATGTCATAATCCACATTATCTTCCTATAAATGAAACTTATGAACAAAGTGCAAAAATTAAGTCAAGGTGACAATTACCATCTGCTAGCTCACACAGTTATGAAATCTTAACAGCAATGTTGTAACTATGTTTGCATTTTTTTCTAAATAAAAAAATCAAGTTTCCTATGTACAATAAGACATTACTAAGTACCCAAGGTTATATTCATTAAGGTGACATCTTTTTCTCCAGCGGAAAACATTTTCCATCTCAACTGACATTATATGGAGTTTATTCATCATTTTGTCTTTAAATTAGAATATAATTGTGGCTGTTCACCGTATTACAAGGTAAGGTGTGCTCCTTAATGAATATATCTCACAGTCTGGAATAAAATGCAAGATAATTATATTTTACACAAATTCAAAATCCCAAGCAGGAAAAACATGTAAGCATGCAACAAGGCTATATTTTTAATTATAACTGATAATGTTTTCAATTCAGACAGTTTTATGGAATAAGTCAATGGTATTGATTTTATTGGGCTTTGGATAGCAGTACTAAATATCCTTTAGTGGATGAGGTCACCTGTATAATACATTGTCAAGAAATTTTATAGATATATAATTTATGATTTTTATTATTATTTTACGTGGTCTCTCTTGGAATGTTATGTTTAATAGCAATAAGAATAAAATGTTACTAGCTGTAGTATAACACTGTCCTAAATATGGGGCTAAACAATGAAACATATACAAATAGTATTTTTGTGACCACTGCCTCCATACTGATATTTGGCATCACTTCATACAATGATAGATTAATATTTCCTAATGAACATCAGTGCAGTATATACACCAACATACAGTACACATAGAATGTGCAAAGCCCCCAATACCCTTTCAATATCTGCATTGTTTTAAGAGTTAAAATCAAATACCTCCTGCGAGTATTCTCTCTTCTAGGTCAGTCATTTCCTTTTTGTATGCCTTCATAGCAGCCTCTTTAAAGCTTGGCCGAATTCTTTTTTTCTTTGGGATCTCTACCGGTATTTCAGGGATATTTTTATTTTCATCATTCTTTTCCTCTATGTCATAAATTATTTCAGGTTCAGGTTCTAAAACATCTTCACTAAGCATGTTGTCATATTGAGTGTCATACTCCTCCATATCGAAAGTGGAAAATGCTGGGTCATATGAGTTACATTCATACTCCTGATACTCTTGCATTTGCTCTAAATTTTCATTTGTGTTTGTTCTGTTTTCCAGTTTAGCAAGGACTTCTTCCATCACTTCGACATAATCAGCTCCATTCTCAATATCATCAGCAGATTGGCTGTATCCACAATCCTCATCAGCTTTGTAATAATAGGGTTCTGTGTACACATCAGAATCCAAGGTTGTGCTAGATTCATTAGCAGTAGACTGTGATAAGGTCCGAAATCGCCCCATAAATGAGGAACCACTTTCATCATTACCACTTAAACTCTGGGTACTTTTATTCCAAACTACTTCAAGAGCAGATTTAGCACGCTGAAGAGTTGAACCAAATTTGGGAAAGGTGAATGTTTTATCAGTAAGATCTATACTTAATCTGCTGTGCCATGACTTTGGAGGTGCATCCTCAGAGTCATCACTTGGTAGTTCACTTTGACTTCGGTACATCATGGGCAATCTTGTTTGGTTTTGATAAATTTCATTGGCATTTGTCTCAATATAAGCATCATATTCACTTGGCCATTGACTTTGTGCTTCACTGTCTATTTCAGGACATGATGGTGAATTGGCATCCATTGTATAATTGTAGTTTTCTGTATTGTATGGAAGCTCTGTATTTTGGCACTTTTCATAGTTACTTGCATAAATTTCCAATTGCTGATCTGAAGGAGAGTTGACATTATAGGCAAAAGCATGCTGAGTAGCAGTATCAAGACCAGAGTCTGTGCCTTGCTCTAGGTGATGCCAGTCTTTCCAGGGTGACAGATCCCCATGCAAAGAAAGCTGAGAATCACTGTAATGGCTTCGGTCTCCTGAAGCACAAAGTACACCATTGCTTACACCACTGTCAACAGTTTCAGTGTTTTCCATTTCATTTTCTTCTGCATAAGGCTCAGCTTCATTACTGAAAGCCTGTTCTTGTGAGCTTGCATACCAGTTAGGAGACCCATCTTCTGGTCTTCTTTGCCATAACTCTCGATCAGATGAAGACAAGAGAGAGCTGCCATTGGTCCTAACAAAATACTGATTCTCAGAAAAGTCTTCCGAATAGGATTGACACAGTTTAGAAAAATCAGATTCTGAACGACTTAATTTTGGTGTTGAGAAATCAGTTTGTGAATGCCACAGTGGTGTTGCATCAGCATAATATGTCTTACTTTGTTTTTCTAAGTTATCAGATTCTGGTGATTGAAAATTAAGGTCCCCATACTCTTCTTTGCTTGAATATGTGGCTTCATCAGAAGTCCTATGAGATTTTTTGTTATGTGATGAATGACCACTCCTTTTGGTGCAGCTTGTTTTTATCTGAGCCTCTGATTTGGAGATCATTGCATAACTATTCCTATTTATATCAGGTTCTATTTCTTTGTCACTGTCTTCATGCGATTCCCATTCATCATGATTTATCTTTGGCTCCATTGCTGAAAATTTCATGTCCATACTCTCATATGTTTGAGAAGAAGGCAGAGCCTTCTCCTTTCTAACCTTCAAATCATGTGTGAGAATATCTGTAGAAATCCCAATTCCAGTTCCTTTCAGTTTATAACATTTCTTTAAAACCAAATCCCTATCTTGCGGTGATGCAAAATACACAAGAATTGCTCTTGGTTTTGCATTAGGACATTCTCTTTGTTGACCTATTCTATGAGCAAATTCAATTTTCATGCTATTTTGAGCATCTGAAAATCCCATTTTTTCTATTAAAATTCTATACACAACAGTTTCACAACTTTCTAATTTTTCTTCAGGCACATTTAAAAACCTAAGACTTGCCTTATTACCTTGTTGACCTATTTGTTTGATATAGTCATGTATGTCCCTAGTTTCCCTTCTTGACTGTACAAATCCTGTTCTCAGCTGTTCAATTTCACTTTGTACGACTTCAACACTGCTTGAAATTTCATCTATTGATTGTTTGAGTGAATTCACATGTCCTCTTAGTTCTGACAACTCAGTCTCAATCTGACTGATTCCTTGGAGTTCTTTAAAGATCATTTCCATTACATCATGTGTTTGGCTAATACAACCAGTAGAACTAAAGCCAGGTTCAAGTGTATTTGTTTTTTGCTGACGAACAGTTCGGTCTAAAGACTTGCTACGTAACCCCCATGTTTTTTTCCATGTGCTCACTTCTGAATCTGAAGAAACACACTCTTGACTCTTTTTCCATTTTCTAAGTTTACGTAAAGCTCCCATTTTCAAATTATGCAATGTACGTTCTCCATCTGAGCTTCCATCTGATGGAGCCAAACTGCTCAAGCTCTTTCTGTTACGTCTCACTGGCATTGTTTGTGATGCGTATTCTTTTATACTACTACTAGCCCTTGTTTCACTTAAGGATTCCGAATATGAGCTATCAAGAGATGATACTTCTTGAAGTGCATCCTCATTATTACCACTGGTTAGCACAATATTCTTTTGGAGCCCATTGGCTATTGCTACTCTATAACTAAATGTTGGAGAAAGAGAAAATTCCTTCTTAACTGTATCTTCTTCAGTGGATAAGTTGCAAGACGAGGAACACTTTGAAATCTTTTTTACAGTGCTTTTAATTGTTGAAATGTTTGGATTTTTTAATAGGCCCAGTTGGGAAATATCCTGTTCCTTTTTGCTTGAACTCTCTTTCTTTTTTGTAGGATTCCCCAATTTCTTTGTAAACATTCCTTTGCAAAGCTTATGTATATAAGAGAAGATCAGGCTCTTTAATAGGTCAGAAACCATGGGGGGAATTTTATATCAACCTTTATTCATAAAAAATGCATAATTTATTATTGTATGTCCAAAATCTGCTCAGATGTAGCAGGGAAAAACACACATTTGTGTTATAAAATAAGTCCTGCGGAAGGACGACATAGGCTGCAAAATATATCTTTGTTCCTCATGGTTCGCTGAAGTGTCTACAATAAAGGGAATTGTGTTATTGACAAATAATCCACAAGAACACACAACACTGACATGATTTTGTAACATGCAAATTTAATTTAGAGATTTTAAATCAATCATGTACTTGCAATCAATACAACCTCATAGCTTATATTGAAATTTCTCTTTTAAAATATATGCTAACTGCACAAAGTTGCATAAATATTTTTTACAGCCACTGAATGAAAAAAAATAGATGCTGTATGTTTATTTACAAATGCAGTAATTGAGTAGGCAGTGCTAATGTTTGTCATTGTTTGTAGGAAAGATAAACCATGATGTAAACTTCAGTTTAAGAAAGCTTTCCAATTCTTCTTGTATTCTGTGAAGCCTTCATTAAGCTGTGTCAAATATTTTCAAGTGTCAGTGAGCCATCTCTACAGAACAAAATGGGAATTAGGAAGGCTTTCTTCAATAAATAGAGCTCTCAATGTAACAAATGCATCCTAGGGTCTCAGTGCTATGTGCCTGTGGTTGATCATGTAGAGGTTTGTACATCTAGTTTCAGTACTGTATTTTGTCTTTCATATCCTGCAATAAAACAGTAAATGAAGATATTTACTGGCTGGATATACTTATATCTTTGTGTACATATGGATAGGTATGTTTGCAGACAAATATATATTATTCTGGCTTTAGAAACTATTAATTTTATAGGTGTTGATTAAAACAGAAACTGTAATAACCTGAAGAGAAAAATGATGACAGATAAAATGAAAAGAAGTTTCTGCCCAGTTATTATTATGAAATACTGGCAACATTTGTCAGTATTTATTTGTTTTCTTTAAATGTACCTGTAGGGGTTAAAATACATCTAGTGCACTGGAGAGCTTTGCTATTCGCCCGGGCTCTAAGAAGAACGGCTTAGGGCTGCGAATCCCAGGGCCTGAGTTTAAAGGACCAGTCAATGCTTTAGCTTTGCATAATCAACAAATGCATGATAAGAAAACAATGCAATAGCACTTAGTATGAAGTTCAAATGAGTAGTAGATTTTTGTTAAATAAATTGCAAAGTTATGTCTATTTCCACTCCCCTGTATCATGTGACAGCCATCAGCCAATCACAAATGCATATACGTATATGCTGTGAATTCTTGCACATGCTCAGTAGGAGCTGGTGACACAAAAAGTGTAAATATAAAAAGACTGTGCACATTTTGTTAATGAAAGTAAATTGGAAAGAGGTTTAAAATTGCATGCTCTATCTGAATCATGAAAGTTTAATTTTGACTTGAGTGTCCCTTTAAGGAGAGGGTCCTTTAGTGCAGGCCCTGGAATTCACCACACTAAACCACCTATTAGCACGGCTGTGGCTCTAAAAAGAAGGGTCAGTAATAGCGCGGCTCTACAATGCGCCACAGGTAACTATATAAGATACAGGTGAACTTTTTAACCTGTAGCAAAGGAACATTTACATTTGTTTAACGAAAATGAATGTACATGTTTCACAAATATTCAGTATTTGCTTAGTTTGAAATGTAACTAATACCAAATAGTGTAGCAGAAGAATATCCACGGAAACTCATTTCTCCAAATATTCATTCTGAAAGATTAGACATTTTTTGACCCTGCACACGTCTAGCATGAAATAAAACTAAAAAAAATAACACTGCATAAATAATCTGTGTTAATCTTCAGAAACAAGTAATCATAAATGATGTTTTCATGTTAGATCTAAATTAAACAACACATAACCTGCTCCTTTATCACCCTACAGTGATGTTATATAAATGTGGTAATTAAACCTGCATACTAATGCATTGTCTCAGCAAGGTGCACATACATTCAGTGCTATACTGTTACATACAAATGTCTCAAGCAAGGCACATGACGCATTTGAATATTCCAGATGTACGGTTAGATGAATCTCATAAAACACTATCAGCACAGTATCATGAGCTTCAAATCATATTACAATCCTGTAAACTGTACATGCTAGGAAATAATACTGAAAAAATACCCTTTTCTCACTTTCAATACTTTGAAATGGGTAAAGTTTGAGAATATTTAATAACAAACCCATTACATTAGTTTTCATTTTTTTCTCACAAAAACATTGACACATCTTCATATAAATGCTCACTAAATTAAAGTGTACAACTTAAATGGACATAAAACCCAAAATTTGGGTTTCATGATTCAGATAAAGCATGTGATTTTAAACAACTTTCCAATTAACTTCTATTATCAAATTTTCTTTGTTCTCTTGGTATTCATTGTTGAAAAGTGTCTGCAGCACTATTTTTCCTGCCATGCAACGCTCCAGACATGTCCATGATACCAACCAAGGTATCTCATCAACATAGAATTCCAGAGGGAATGAAGCAAATTTGATAACAAAAGCAAATTAGATTTTTTTTTGCTCTGTCTAAATCATGAAAGAAAAATGTTGGGGTCATGTCCCCTTAAATAAGTATTCCTGTAAAACACACACACACCTATTTTGAAAACATCCCTTTACCATGTGTTAAACTTCTTCAAAAGTGTTAAACACTTACAGTGGCACAATTTTCACTATGAATTTAGAAGGGTTAAACACATAGTAAAAGAAAGACATTTACCCAGCAACATACATCAATTATTTTTTTATATATATTTGCGCTATCATAGCATTGTCTTTGACATCAATAAAGGTTTGGATAAAGGAAAATCTGAAAGCTGTCTGCTCAATGTACATAGTTTGTGATAGAAAACAAACTCTATAGCAGTGCTTTCCAAACTGTGTGTCGGGACACACTAGTGTGTCGGCAGCAGTGTGTAGGTGTGTCCCTGCTTCAGCACAAATTTTTTTAAATTTATTTTTTTAAAATTTTTTTTTGGTTTCTGACTTTCCGCCTGCCTGCTGTGCATATCACATGGTTGACATGTGATTGATACCTAGGGGGTCACAGATCATCTTAACCAATTGGCGCAGCTCAGTGGGAACTGAAACTATTCCCATTGGCGGCTTTGGAGGCACATTGGCTCCTGACTGCACGTGTAGTCTCCTTAATTGGCTCGTGACTGCATGTGTAGTCAGGGAGTGGGACAGCAGTGTGTTTGCAGCGTGGGCAGTAGTCAATCGGACTCACCGAGCTCTGAGGGTGGCAACTTAAATGCTGAGCTGAAGTCAGTGGTTTTTTTTTTTGCAACTAGCTCCCAGTAGTGCATTGCTGCTCCTGCTCTTCATATATGGATAGGAAGGGGAAGTTTAAAAGTGCTTGATGATGAAATGCTATTGCTAGTGTCTTTATCTAATATTCCCCCAAATATTCAGAAATTGTGTTCATCTCATCAACCTCATACATTCCATTAAAATAGTAAGTAGAATTTTTTTTTAATTCTTGTACATACTTACATACTGTTACTTGTAAATACATTTCATTATTATACCATGTATGTATGTGTCCTTATCTCTTAAAACAAGTTAGTTTAAAATCCTGTTTGCCAGTACAACTAAATTACTGTGTCGCGAAATTATGTAGGTCTAAAAAGTGTGTTTCCAACATGAAAAGTTTGGAAAGCTCTGCTCTATAGTATACTTTTTGCATTCTTTCCATATATAAATACTCTACTTAGATATTTTATTCTGAATATATTGTATTATCATGGTTCCCTTTGCCTAAAGATTCTCATTTTAAGGCTCTTTTTGACCAGATTCTGCAAAAAAATTATCTTCAATTATTTGAATTATAGGACAATTGTGCCTGTTCTATATCTTTAAGAGACCATGAGATTGATTTATTTAATAAATCAATCAACTTTCCCTTTTCGATTTATTTTAACTTTATTTTTACTTTAAAGGACATGAAACCCAAACTTTCCCTTCCATGGATCAAACATAGCATACAATTTAAAAAAAAAACTTTTAATTTACTTCTAGTATCACATTTACTTTGTTCTCTTCATATTATTTGTTAAACAGCATACCTAGGTAGGTATTGTGCATGTGTCTGGAGCACTAGATGGGAACAGTGCATAGGATTGCTAAAAGCATTCTTGCAAAACGGTTGTCATCTAAAGCTCCAGACACGTCCACAATACCTACCTAGGTATGCACTTCAAAAAGAATAGCTTGAGAACAACATAAGTAAACTGGAAAGTGTTTTAAATTAAATGCTCCATCATGTAAGAAAAAATGGGTTTATGCCACTTTAATCCTGAGGTTATTTTTATTTATCTTTTTTTTGTAGTTTAAGGAATGCCTGGGGTTCCAGTAATGACCAATCCCTTAGGAAGTAATACATATTACATAGAAAGTAGCATGTGTGGGATATCATCCTGGCCCAAATACACATTCAATATTGGTCTAATAATCATTTCACTGAATGAAGACAGGCATGGGTCACTCAAAGCTGGGCATATCATTCACAACAAAAAAATGTTCAAAACAAGCATAGCCCTAATAATTAATCACATACACAAACATACATTTTAGGAGAAGGATTTTTTTTCTGCACATGGTTGTGCCCCTTGACATTCCTTTTACCATGCAAATATTTTTATAGAGCAAATGCAACATTTCTCAAATAAATGTTACAATTTGGAAAATCTAATTTGTAATATTAGAGTTCACCAGAAGTAGCATGAAATGTGCATCTTGCTTTATATTTTTTTTCTTTTCTTTTTTTTGGGGGGGGGGTCTTTCTCTTTTTATGAGTCACTCCATGCAATTAGAATAGCCACTATATGAATTAGTAAAACTAACATGCATAATATAACAGAAAAATTTGATGAACTCATGGAAACTTTAAAGTGAATGTAAATTTTGATGCTAAAGTGCCCGGTTTTTAAAAATTCAATTAAAAGCAGGGGCACTTTCATTCATCAAAATTTACATTTCACTCGTGCTGTGAAAAAAAATAATTACCTTTCAATCTTGACAGCAGCTCCAGCTTCCTCCACCCGTCGCAAAGCCTCTTCCTGGGTCTAAAATGATAAATCCGGCTTCCTCCAATCACGGCATTGAATCAGACACCCCCGGTGGGGAAGCCGGGATTGGAGGATGACCTATCAATCATTTCTGACATCAGAAATGGCTTGCAACGACCGGAGGAAGCTGGAGCTGCTGTCAAGTTTAAAAAGTATTTCTTCACAACGAGTGAAATGTAAATTTTGATGATTTAAATTGCCCCTGTTTTTAATCAAATTTTTATAAACCGGGCACTTTAGCACAAAAATTTACATTCGCTTTAAGGAACAAAAGCATTTGACAAACTTTTAATCAGGATTATTACAGATATTTACTGATGCAAAATAATGTGCAGCCAAAGTAAATAAATGACAGCTTATTAATTCAATTTTGATGATGATTTTCTGTGTTTGATTGCAGAGTATTTCATTTAAGTAGCACCATTAATTCATGAAATATAATTAACAATCTCATAATTTTTGTCATTTTCTGTCATTTTTTTTTAATGTCAGAAAACCTTAAATCGATAAAAAAATGAAAATTCTGATGTAAGTATTTACATTTTGCTCGGGGCGGAGCGTAGCCGTGCAGGAACATGGCTGCGTCCTGAGTTTGCTCCGGTGCTTGTCCAGTGCTGCTGGCTCCTAACATACAAAAATGAAGGCAAACTAACTCTCTCACATCCAGCTTATGCTACCCTGATACCCAGCGACCGGGATACAATTAGCGGTTTGTCATTCTCCGCGCTGAACATTGTGAGAATCTTTGCAACGCTATACCGGCCGAGACCATCTCCCCTGCAGGAATTGACCCGCGACCAAGTCAGCTGCCGGACTTACATCCCCAGGGGCACCCGCTATCACACGAGAACAGGTACAGAGGGCTGAGGCGTTACCGGGATATTAAGCAGTCAATCTCAACATCATAACGGACGCCATTGCGGCCTACCCCGTACACGCCCGCCCTACTCACACCACATCCACGTGGCAGCTGCATGGGGAATAAAATTGATCACCTATAACAAACATTACTACACCCCAAAATATAAGGGATACATCAGAAAACCTGGACTTATAAAAGGGGGACTTTAATAACTGCAAATACCCTTTAATACACACCGCTGTCTAGGGGTGAAAAAGAGAGGGCACAACTACGCAGATTACACCGCCAAGCACTGCAGGAGGTGCCCAGTACACACCACTGTGCTGCAAATGCAAACAACTACACACCTCTGTCTGACACCGATACCCTGTGTCACTCCACAGTCAATGTTAAATGGCATCAAGGCATAAGCCCAAATCTGATAAAAAGACACTAACCACATCACTATCAACCATGAATAACTTTTTTCATAAACCAGACTGTGAGGCTGCTGACACAGCCAAAGATGCACAACCACCAGAAATACAGTCGGAGTCAGATCAGTTGCCCTCATTACAGACCCAGCAACTTAATCTCATACAAACAACAATCTCCCAACTACCATCCAAATCTGACTTAGCAGACCTAAAAACATTCATTAAAACGGAAATGTCCTCTCTCAGGAAGAATATTAACAAACTAGGTTCAAGGATAGAATGTCTGGAAGAAGGGCAGGATACTTTAAACACCATGGTATCAGATTTCAACCATCTGGTGGTAAGACAGGAGATCCTTATTCACTCTCTCCAACTTAAAGTCGAAGACCTCGATAACAGAAGCCGCAGGAGCAACTTAAGAATACGCGGCGTGCCTGAAGAGGCGACACAGGAATCTCTCCACTCTTATCTACTACAACTATTTGAGTACATTATTCCGTCCTTAAAACTCACAGAGTCTTCCATGGAGCATGCACACAGGGCCTTGAGACCCCCCTCGAAACCTCCTAACCCTCCAAGAGACATTATAATAAAATTCACCAGCTATTTAGAAAAAGAGGCCATATGGAAGCAGGTTCGTTTGCAGAGAGAAATTAAATTTCAAACATACAGCATCCAAATATTCCAAGACATTTGCCCTTCCACCATCGAAAGGCGCAGAGAAATCCGCCACATCACCCAGGTTCTCCAGGAGAGACGGATACGTTACCGCTGGGGCTACCCCTTCAGCCTTATAGTCCAACATGAAGGCAAGACTTTTGTCTACAAGGAACTGGATGATCTAGACACGTTCTCCAAGGGCCTAAACATCACCTTCCCACCACAGAACCAACAACCGCACAACTCATCCACCCTCAAACCTAACGGCGCACCCAAACCCCAGAGACCACAATGGTCCTTGGTCAGCAAGAGGCAAAAACTGGACATTTAACTTAAAACCTCTAGCTCCCACAAATTCCTCGCACCGCCAGAAAAGCGAAGTACCACTTGGTACAGTTTCCTCTATGCTGGCTACCTGAGTGGCGTTGAAATGGACTTCCACCAAAGGACACTGATAAGTATACTGTTATAATGATATACTGTTTAAATGTTTTGCAATCGTTTTATCTGATGCCTATGTTTATTATAATCTGCACCGTAGGAAAGTAAACTCTGATACATAGATATATACAAACCCCATGATGGGAGTGGGCCTTAAACGCTCATTCAGTTATACCCATTACCCCCCCCCCCTCCTCAAGGAAAACCAGAGTCCATATAGAATGTTAGTTTAAAGAAACAGAGAATTATTTAGAAATACACAGGCTTAAAAATATACTGACAGGGGGTAATTTTTAACATGGATCAGATGACTAAATGCTTATCTACAAAGTAATGTTTTGCAAACATTTTTATCTGATGCCCATGTTTCTCTTATACTGTTTCCAGAAACGTACACTCTGGTATGTAGATATATACAAACCCAAAGTTTGGAGTGGGTCTTAAACACTCTTTCAGTTAAGCACACTACCCCCACCCCCTCAAGGACACCCAAGGTCCATATAGAATGATAGGCTAAAGAAATAGAGGACCACTGAGAAACACACAAGTTTAAAAATGAACTGATGAGAGGTAATCTCTTACTCAGATTAAATATTATACGCTTATCCACATAGTATTAGGGAGGCTGAGCGACTACGCACAAAACAACTGCCTGCCCCAATATTCTTAAGCAAGGGCGCCAGCGGCACACTGAACTCGCCACCCCCCAAAATCAATAGGTTCCCAATGTTGGTAACTCTTGAACCTATTGTTTGTGTTTATTTTGTACATGTTTCTTTTTTGTTTATTGTATGTATGTTTCAAAAGTTAAATATGTTTCACTCAAGGGCAGCTGTCCTTGGTCCGCCCACTGCCCCATCATGTAAACTCTACCACAAGCAAATTCATATATTTACACACCTGCAACGCGAACTAGTCTCCATGCACATAGATAATGGCTAACACACGAACACACTCCCATGTCAACAATAACATACACATCTACTCAGTTAACGCAAAAGGCTTGAATATCCCTAGTAAGAGAACTTTAGTCGCTAAAGAACTACATACCCACAAGGCTGATCTCACATTTATACAAGAGACCCATTTTCGAAAAGGAAGGGAACCCCTCACTTTCAAACACGAACATCACACCTGCTATTGGGCTTCACATTTTAAGTGCAAAAAACATGGAGTCGGTATACTGATATCCAAAAACACCCCCTATACACTTATACAGGCCATCCGAGACAGAGAAGGCAGATATCTTATCCTGGTAGGGCTGTTATACGGCAGGCCAGTAACCCTGGTCTCCTTGTACGCACCCAATACAGCTCAACACTCCTTCATGAGGAAGATATCTAATCTTATCCTGGAACATCAAAAAGGGACCCTCATTATATGTGGAGACCTCAACATCGCACTTAATCCCACTATGGACTGCTCCTCACAGCACTCCTCTGTACCCACCTCCCGCATAACCAAGGTTAACTCATGCCTTAGAGATATCGTAGCACACGACGTTTGGAGGACCCTACACCCCCAGTGCCGAGACTATACATTTTACTCTTACCCACATGAAACATATACACGAATTGACTATGTACTGACCGATGTAGGGGGCCTTTCCCTATTTAAGTCAGCTAAAATCTCCCCAATCACTTGGTCAGATCACGCCTCATTACTCTGCACAATGACCTGGCCCTCAAAGCCAATCAAAGACTATATCTGGAGACTAGACGAATACTTGTTGACAGACCCAACAGTAACACCCAGAATCTCGACCGCACTTCTAGACTACTTTGAACACAACGACAACCTAGAGGTTGCCCCCCACACGCTATGGGAGGCACATAAAAACGTTATCAGAGGGGAACTAATAGCCATTAAAGCGCAGATCAACAAAGCTAAAAGAGAATTAACCTCTTCTCTCATTTCAAACATAGAGCGTCTAGAACAGCTACATAAAACTACACCCACAGATAAAAAAATACTCTCTGACCTAACACAGGAAAAGCAGACACTGGCCACACACTTGAACAAATCTCATAAAAGACAATCGCTGTATGCCCAACGCAGACATTACGAAGGCAGAAATAGATCTGGCAGACTTCTAGCCAGGTATTTAAAACAAAAGGCACACAAGAAATACATTATGCAAGTTAAAGATGGCACAGGTCACTCACAGAAATAAACTAAGCAAATCCTGCTAACCTTCCATACCTTCTTTCGTAAACTTTACAACATACAAAAACCACACAATCATGACACAGACCAGGAAGAGCTGAGAACCCGACAAATAGAGGAATACCTTAGGGAACTTCAACTACCACATCTGACTGACTCCCAACAAGAGCAATTAGAGAGCCTAATCACTCTTCCCGAATTAAAATTAGCCCTAAAGAATCTGCCAACTGGCAAGGCCCCGGGTCCGGACGGCTTCAGCCATAAATATTATACAACGTTCCAAGACATCCTTAACCCATACATGCTAAATTATTTCCAATCAATAGACGAAAGTAAATCCTTCCCCTCCAGGGCACTAGAAGCCCACATTATATTAATCCCTAAGCCCAACAAACCACAAGACCTCCCCAATAGTTACCGTCCTATCTCACTGCTAAATACCGATGTCAAGCTCTACACCAGGATTTTGGCGTTGAGAATGAACAAGATCCTTCCCGACCTGGTCCATCTCGACCAGGTTGGCTTTGTGCCCGGCCGGGAGGCAAAAGACAACACGGTCAGGGCCTTAAACCTAATTTACTATGTTAAATCCAAAAATATCCCTGCGGTCCTGTTATCCACGGACGCAGAAAAGGCCTTCGACCGTGTTGCCTGGGATTTTATGCGAGCAACACTGACCCAAATGGGCCTGGGAACGAAGATGCTTACTAGAATTTTTTCCTTATATTCCCACCCAACCGCAAGAATCCTAGTCAACGGCACTCTATCCTCTCCATTTCCCATATCCAACGGAACCCGTCAAGGCTGCCCCTTGTCCCTGCTCCTTTTCGCATGCGTCATCGAAGCCCTGGCAGAAAAAATTAGAAAGAATCACCAAATAACTGGAATTAACATAGAAGGACGTGCATATACAGTCTCCCTGTTCGCGGACGACATGCTTTTCACCCTCACCAACCCGGCCACTTCAATCCCTCAACTTCTAGCTGAATTCTCTAAATTCCAACTCCTGTCAAACTTTGTAGTCAACATGACAAAATCCGAAATATTAAACATAAATTTACCAGACACTTTGTTAATCTCCACCCAGAGAGTGACCCCATTTACCTGGTGTCCCCGTTCTTTGAAATATTTGGGAATTTATCTAACGCCCTCCCTAGATGATATCTTCCAACAGAACTATATGCCCATCAAACACACCATAATAAGAGACCTTTCGTCATGGGGCTCCAAAAGGTTATCCTGGTTAGGGCGCATAGAAGTCATTAAGATGAACATATTCCCCAGGATACTATACATCCTTCAAACCCTCCCGCTCCCCTTGCCCCGCTCCTACTTACCCTCCCTACAAAAAGCATTTAGTGACTTCATATGGCGCAGAAAACCCCCCAGAATAAACAAATCAATAATGCAACTACCTAAAATTCAAGGGGTTCTGGGAGTCCCGAACCTCTCCGCATACCGTCAGGCTATCTTCCTCCAGAGGTTGGTAGATTGGAACATACATTTTGACCACAAAAGGTGGGTCCCCCTAGAGCACCTGATAATGAACAAGACACACCTGGGGAGGATGTGCTGGGGTGACCCAAACACACTCAAGAGAAATAGAACAGACAACCCGATGATTCAAGAGACATTCCAGATATGGGAACACACTATACATACCACACACTATATCTCATCCATTTCATCCCCATTGACTTCCATGATAGAAAACGGTGAATTCACAGTACGCCCCTGCACCCAACGAGACACAACGGACGCTCCAAACCGAGACTTCACGATTAATGCAATGACCAATAACGAAATTATTCTTTCACAACCAGATCTGATCTCGAAAGGCTATACATGCTTTCAAAACTGGTTCACATACCGACAGGCAGTCCACTACATATCCACACACAAGGGATATAATAATATGATTAGACCACTAACTACGTTCGAAACACTCTGCACCCAAACCCCTCCTTTGAGACACACACTCTCAACCATTTACAAGATCCTAACACACCCCCCCCCAGGGTACATACCCCCGTACTTAGAGAGTTGGGAACAGGATTTGGGAGTCATAATCCTGCCCCAAACCAGCGCACAGATGTTTTATAATGTAATGAGATCCTCCGTCTCATCATCCATACTAGAAATCAACCTCAAACTACTACATAGATGGTACCACACCCCGAGAAAATTACACCGTCTATTCCATACAAAAAGCAACAAATGTTGGAGATGTGGCCATGTGAACAGTGATACTGCACACATGTGGTGGTGGTGCAACACCATCCAAAACTTTTGGAGGGAGGTCATTACCGAGATAGAAGCTATATTAAATATCTCTTTCCCGCTAGACCCCTTAGTGTGGTTACTACATAAACCCCCCCCCTCAATTAAATACAAGCCATACATTCGGCTGTTCAACATCATGGTCAATGGAATCAGATTCCTAATAGCCAAAAACTGGAGACACAGAGAAGCACCATCTCTAGAGATGTGGGTTCAGAAGGTTTCTGAGATCGTAGATTTAGAAGAATACTACTATCTTAAACACGGCACAATGGACACATACGCTGAGTTCTCACAACTATGGCTCAACTACCTCCAACACAGTGTGAAAACACTGAGTAACACGAACAACCTAGATTAAACTAGATACAGACATGGGAGTTAGAACTGACAGCACAACTATCTGTTATAGGGGCGGGGGCGGACTGGGACCGGCTGTTTTTAGAATTGTTTCTGTTTTTGTTTTTCCTGTTTTCCATGCTTTTTTTTCATGCTTTACTTTTATTACCGATTGTTAAACTGCACTTCTTCAGGAGAGGATAAATACACTTTTCACACCAGTATGCCTTCACCATTGAACATTGAATCAAGCTTGAATTTAAAAAGGCAACTGCTATCCAATACCCAAGGGCCATAGGCCTCTAATACTGTTAATCATAAAACTTACAGCCATTGTATTATTATGTACTACCGGAGCTGCGTCTCCACCAACCTGTATACCTATTTTATTATTACAATAAAGCTGTTTAAAAAAAAAAAAAGTATTTACATTTTGCTCAACTTTTGTGAAAAAAAAAACAGGAGGTTAAAGTGCTGGTAAATGTCATTGTTTGCAGTTATAATATTTGTAATCATGAAGTAAAAGATGGGGACTTTCATTCATGAAAGGCACGTAAACGCTATTTTTTTATAATAATTACCCTTTTAATGTTTTCATATATTGCACCGTTCCTCTGTCCCAGTAATGGATATTCTATTTCTTACTTGACTGAAAATTCAGGCTGTAGACAATTGTAACACGCCCCCTTTGGCGTCCAAAACCAGGGGCATTATTATTTACTTGCTGAAAACATGAAAGGGTAATTATTTAAAAAATTAAGCATTTACATGCCTTTCATAAATGAAAGTCCCCTTCTTTTACTTTATGATTACAATAATTGTAACTACAAACAATGAAGTTTACCAGTTAAATTACAAAAGTCCTGCAAAATCTGCTTGAAAAGTATTTTCTGCTGGATTTTAATAAAAAAAAAATGAAAAGCATTGGAGAGGTTAATGCAGTGCAAAGACACAGGGCATGCACACAATAACTACATTTTTCAAATGGATGAGAAAAGCTTTGAATTTTAAAAAATCATAAGCCATCTATCTATCTATCTATCTATCCATCCATCTACACAAAGTGATAATGTCAATCAATGGATATGAAAGAGTTAAATTAGACGCACTACTTCATCAATCAATAAACTCATTAAATATGAAAGTGTTATCTATACCAGTTGTGCTCAAAAGGTAAATCAGGATTCACCACTAGATCACATGACTGTTTTGTGATTTCCATATTTCTTTTCAGCCAGTAACAAAGGCTCACAGTAAAAGAAATGTAAAAATGTGTTAACCACTAGTATATTCGTTACCACTGCAGGGCCTCAGTAAAAAGGATGATGTAGCACAATAACAATAATAATCTCTGTATTAAATGCAGATTAATTTTGTGAGCAAGCTACAATTTTCTTGTATCTAAACACCTGCAAAGTAGATAACACTGACACACTTAAGAATACAAACGTTGACCCTAATTTTACTTAAGTATGAGCACTCCTGAGCTACACCAAAGTTTCTATAATATGGCCACCAGGAAACATGTAACCAGATATTGAAGAAAAACCAAGGGTGAGCAAGATTAGTAATTCAGGAACTCACTCATTGCAAGTAAGACATGAGTGTAAAATTGAATGCACTAATCTAGAAGCAGAATAACAAACCCTGCAAGAGAAGGATTGAACATAGAAATAAAAGGGATCTATGAGCTCTAACTTTTTCCAGACCTTTAATCATCCATCAAAGGCCACAGAAAAACATCAATATGCTTCTATTAGCCATTCCCTTGTGAAAAGGACTACTATGAAATTAGCTCTTAAGAAGACCTAAGTGAAGAGACCCATCTGGATGGAAACATGACCCAACCAGCATGTACAAGGGGAAACTGGCTGCACTTATGAAGTAAACTCTTGTTCCTGCTGCACACAGAAGAGGATAAAAGCATGTCAGCAACTGGTGAAGGCCTACAGACAAATATCATTAAAGGGACACTGAACCCAAATGTTTTCTTTTGTGATTCAGATAGAGCATGCAATTTTAAGCAACTTCTAATTTACTCCAATTATCAATTTTTCTTGGTTCTCTTTCAATCTTTATTTGAAAAAGAATGCATCTGAGCTTTTTTATTAGTTCAGGACTCTGGACCGCACTTTTTTATTGGTGGATGAATTTATCCACCAATCAGCAAGAACAACCAAGGTTGTTCACCAAAAATGGGCCGGCATCTAAACTTACATTCTTGCATTTCAAATAAAGATACCAAGAGAATGAAGAACATTTGATAATAGGAGTAAATTAGGAAGTTGCTTAAAATGTCATGCTCTATCTGAATCACGAAAGAAAAAAATTGGGTTCAGTGTCTCTTTAAACTTGTGGGCAGAATGTCTGTTTACAACACAAGATTAGCAAAAACCTTTTATGCAACTACACATAAAACTTCTAACTAATAATAGATATCATATTTTATCCATTTAACCATACTTCAAGATTAAAGCCCATTAGATGTTTATGCTGACATACTTATAATAGTCTAGCATTAGATTTACAGAAATGACCAAACAATGCCCAAATAAGTTGTTTGATTTTAGAAGTATACTTATGATTTATGAAGATGTTAATAATAACAGACAACTTATCTTAGAAGCTTGACACACTTAAATAATGTGATTATATTTTATGTTTGAGCTTAATATATTTTCTAGTCTGATGAAGAAATGTGAAAAAAATTAACCACAAGAGCTACTTTTTCTGTGTCTCTGTGATCAGTTAACCTGCTGAAAATATTGTTGTAGCTTATTTCTTGGAAATTAGTTTTAACCTACCTAGGAATAGACTTATCTTGCTGAAAAGCATATCTAAAAACAATCCCATAGACTTTCAAGAAGAATTAAAGGGACAGTGTGCTATAAAATTGTTTTCCCTTAATGTGTTTCCAATTACTTTTTTTTACCAGCTGCAGAGTATAAAATGTATGAGATTTACTTTTTAGGGTTTATTTGTGTAAATGAATTAGCTGATTTTGTGTTTTGAAGCCACAACCTAATAAAATGGGTTGAACTTGTAGGTATAATCCGATCTCATTACTTTATCACATTGTGTATATATACCTGCTTCTTTATCATATATCTGTCAATAAACCAATCATCAATACATGGACAGAACAATGGAAAATTAACATTTTATTACCTTATCTTTTCTATACCCCACTTCGAATGTAATTTCTTCTACTGACTGCGTTTACACAGTTTGGCCTTAGGGCTAAAAACTTTCATGATGAGGTGGGGATAAAACAGGCTAAATAAACTATTTCAAATGCCAATATAAGGGTAATGGAAATACTTGTAAACAATTTAATACACTCCAGCAGGTAAAGTGGATCATTGGGAACAAATTAAAGGGGAGAACATTTTTGAGTAAACTTTTCCTTTAAGTAGAACAAAAAGCTAAGCTTTATAATTTTTTATAATAGATGTACAACTATATTTAGCTAATGCATTCAAGTCTTAGTTCCTATTGTCTAATAATACTTGATAGCAAACACTGTTTAACAGAATTATTGTACTATTAGATGGATATGCTTATGCTCCATAAGAGGTGGTATATGGTAGCATGTAGGTAATCATTACATCATTGGGTTACTTGGTTTTGTTTTTATGAACAAGCCAAGCCTTTCTTATTGCTTTGGATATGAGTTCAGTAAGTTTGAAGCAGGGGTGTCCAACTCAAGTCCTACCTATCTAAAACTGTAGTATTAATCTACTTGAATGCAGATGATTCTAGTTAAAGGGATACTGAACTCAAATGATTTATTTTACAATTCAGATAGAGCATTTAATTTTAATTAACTTTCTAATTTACTTCTATTATAATTTTTTTCTTCATTCTCTTGGTATCTCCATTTGAAAAAGCAGAAATGTAAGCTTAGGAGCCATCCTATTTTTGGTTCAGCACCCTGGACAGTGCTTGCCAATTGGTGGCTGCTACCCAGGTAAAGATAACCTGGCTAATAAACTTACAGTTCTGCTTTTTCAAACAAAGATACAAAGAGAATGAAGAAAAATTGATAATAGGAGTAAATTAAAAAGTTGCTTAAAATTGAATGCTCTATCGGAATCATGAAAGAAAAAAATTGGGTTCAGTATCCCTTTAAGTAAATATGATGGAACTTCACAACAAAAACAGAGACACACTTAAATGTTGACTTTTACAGCTCACAGAAAAAGGTTGGACACATTTATAAATGAGTCCTGTTTTTTTAAAGACTACTCTGAAAAGAGGAATAATGGTACCTAACTGGGTTCCCTATGTTTGGCCAAAAGTATGTATTATCTGGTTAATACACTGTTTCAGCAATTATCATATATATATGCCATATACAGTATGAATGCGTTACTCTGGTAGCTACTTACAGTCGCATTCACTAATATTACCGTACTTAACACAACTGTGTCGCTTTAATTAATGTAGATGTGTACTTAATTACTCTCCTGAAAATAGTTCTTTATTATTCTAAATCTGTGTTTCACATTAGCATTACTTGGAACACCCCAATATGATAGTATTTTGTAGGATCATTTTGCATCATATTAGGTGATTCATTTGTTTGACTTACTGATGCACCTGTACTAAAAAGTAATAGACATCTTCATGCCCTAACCTGCTGGATTATTCCCAGTACTGGAACTAAAAACACTAACTTAATTAATTGGTCTAGTCTGAACATGTGTTTTATAGGTACATTCACATTTCACATATTGTTTTATATAGTAAATTATAAAAATTGGAAGAGTAAACAAACTAAAAAATATAGGAACGGATTGGAGTTCTACAAATAAATAATACATTAATAATAATAACATTTTAAACATATGCCTGGAATGCAATGGTGGATAATATAAATAACAGACACACAGCTTTGATAAGTCATTGCTTTTCTGCCTTAACAGTTGACGGTTTCCAAGGCAAAAAGCTACAAAAAACTATGTGCAAAGGGTTGGAGCCTAACTTTAGTTATCTAAGTATGTAAGAGTCTATAAACCCATTTAGTATAGAATGGGCAAGGTTTGAAGACCAAGGAGCTTAATGTTAAAGGTAATAGAAATTGTTTGCAATCGCTTGGTTATTTGTTATTCTAAACAAATTAGAAGAATAAAGGTAATTCTTTTGAATGGTAAAAGGAAACTTGTATATACTCTAGATTGTTAAATCTATATAAGCATAACTTCAAGCGCACATTGCAATTACATAGAATTTTACAAAGTCCACTACCATGTAACATTATATTTGCGTGTTCATTGCAAGTCACATTCTTTGGGTATAAAAGTTATGCTTTGCTGCTTCTATAAAATATAAATATTATAGAAGGGATCTATAAATAATTTATGTTAGTCTTTTTTCCGTGGAAAAATCTATTTAATTAAAAATGAATGTGAACACTTGTAAAGCCTTTAAAAGGGTGTTGTGCAAATCAGAAAAAATAAACATTACACAATATATCTGAAGTTTCTTTTTGCTATTTATATTTGCTGCATTACAGAAAATAGCAATGAAATGCCAATCACCTGTTTACATTTGAAATCAACCTCTAAATATGCTGAGCTGATTTTCAAATGAGTTCATTTCAAGTGAATGGATGCTGCACCGATATATTCCTAGTACTCTTACTACTGTGCAGCAGGCAATTCAATCTGATTCTTAGCTAGATGCACATTGATGTGTGTAGCAGGATTGGATTTTCTGATCAAAAGAAGTCAAATCTGCACATTAATGATTAAACAGGCCAATGGTTGCAATGCACTAATGCACATCAAGTGAGCCTGGAATGTGACTTCAAAAAAGATTAAATCAGATGTTGGACACAGGTGTTCAGATTGTTTTGTGCAACCAAACATGTGATTGATTTTTAGAATCTCTCTGCATGCAAAAAAAGTCCCTTATGGAAAATGTTGCTCTAAACTATACAGTAGGAATGCTTGCTAATTTACCTCAGAATGTTGATATGATTGGCAAAATTAATTTATATGTAGTTGAAAAACTAACTTTAGAAAAAATAAAATATTATAGCCTAAAAGTTAATATAAGATCAATATGAAATATGTTAGTATTCTTCTATAAGGAATATTAAACAAGGAATCAGCCATACAGTGAAATCATGTTTTTATTTAGGAAATGGTAAATGTCAACAAATAAAACTGTTTACTCTGATTAATATATCTTTAAATACATTGTGTAATGGTCTAATGCAGCATTTTTTTGTTCCCCACTTGAGGGTGATAATTGTTTTACATTATATTATTATTTTAAAATCAAGCCATGTCCTAACGTAAATGGCAGTTGTAGCTACATATAACTAACAGTGTAGTCAATATTTCAAAACAGGATGCAGGATGTTCATCTTGAAAGATTAATCAGGAGACAGAAATGCATAGGCATCTGTACAGTTCCATTTAATACTAATCCTACGGTGAACTAGAAAAAAAAAGTATTTAATAGCACTACCAAATGCATTATGTTCCTACTAATACACAGCTGTAGGAAATGACTATAGCTACAGTGTACATATTCAGGCAGCTTTGATTGCATGTCATTTTCATATAAACACATGCTACATATAGCTACATCATGTTACTTCTCTAAACTTTATATCATGCTTTATATGAACAAATCACAACACACTGTAATGTTTGGAACCTTTGGATTGCCAGAGAAGTCTCCAACACATTGCTATGCAATGAGTGGAAGTCTTTTCTGGCAGCCAAAGGGTTAATGTCATCAAAAGCCGTAAAATGAATGACTTATGAATAAAACGTACATGCTCCATATTCTACATGCTCCAGATACTACTGCAAGAAAAGTCAATAGCACACAGAAATTGCAAGCACATTACCCTAGAGGTGATACATACCTGCTGTAAATTCTTCTTAAAAGAAAGAAAATTACATACCAATGCTCCAATACAGTGTTTGCATTCTTATTTCCATTCCTATTGTCTTTTTCTCCATTGAGCCATAACCATGTTTCAATAGAATATGAAGCTGATTCACAGTGATTTGACTCAAGTGCAGTCAGGCATGTTGCTTGTCTGCAATGGTATCTTTTTTTTTTTTTTTCTAAATTCCACCGCGTTCCCTTGCTGACAGAATCACATGCATTTCTATAACTTCTCTCTTAACACCAGGCTTTTCTTGCTATTTCTATCTATCACTTCCTACTGAGGCAGCTTTTGTGTTTGAAATAGCAAAATAGTAGTCGCCTTTTCACTTCTGCAGCCCAAAGGAAAAAAAAAAATCATTAACATCTGAAAATAGTAGAGATCCTAGTGTGCGGTGTGCTGGTTACTTCACACATCACTGTGCCTAATGCCTGTGTTTGTGAATGCAGCAGTAACTGCAATAGCCACAGCCCGCCTGTGTTGAAAGCATCCCCTCTGCTTTCCAGATGGAGTAAAAAAAAAAAAAAGAGAGAAAAAAGAATAGAGAGAGCGGCTTAGTGAAAGTCGTTGCTCACAGATCAAACACATGCGATGCACTCTGAAAGCCAGCAGGTGCACCACTGGCCACAGCAATGATAGCAGACTTTGGTCCCGCCTCTAGCTTGGAGAGGAAATCTGGTTGCTAGGGCCGTGTCTTAGCTAACCTTTCATTTATCACAATAACGTGACCAGGAGTGACAACTGCACTGCCATTCTTTCAGCATAGTCCTTTTCCCTGAGTCTGGACACTTCAATAGTGAAATTGATGAAAACATTTGTAATTACTGAGGCTTGTTTGCTTAAATGATAAATGGCTGGTCCTTTGCATCTGAGCCATACAGCTATTTTAAATACTACAGGTATTATCTTTACCATTACACTTATCTACAGGTTTGTTTTAATGATACAGTCATTAAATATATTGATGTTTTATGGCATTAAAAATATGTTTAAGTAATAGAGTACTTGATCCTGATGTCAATATTCCCTTTTGTCAAATTTTGTTAAACTGATGAAATAGCTCAAATTCTTATGAGTTTAAACTGTATTAAAATACAGTATGTCATTTAGAGAGCATGCACACTTGTTAAATATATTGATTCAAATTGGTTTTTTTAAAGAAAAAATATGTCTAATTCTAATAAATTCATTTTGGTAAAGTCACTTTATATGCACAATACACACATTACTTATCCTGAATTATAATTCTAAGATTTTCTGAACTCAAAGTAATTTTTTTCTTTTTAATTTATAATGGAAACGTATAAATTCTAAGGTATAACAACATTTTCCCCCTCCTGACCAAAATGAGCAGCTGTCATAAAAACAGTTTGACTTGGTCAAGGCCATTTTGCTAAACATGTTTAACATATTCAGGGCCAGATTATGAGTAGAGCACTATTTCATGTTCCCGCTCAAGTAAATGTTTTAGAAGTAAGCTTTTAGCGCTCCTCAGGTTGTGTTCGTATTATGAGGCAGATTTATCATGCTGCAAATGCAGCAGTTTCCGCATGAGCCTTCAGGCTCGCCAGAAACAAAAGTTAAGAAGTAGCAGTCAAAAGACCACTGCTCCTTAACTCATCCGTCACCTCTGAGGTGGCGGATAGCAATCATCCCAATCGGATACAATCAGGATGATTGACACCCCCTGCTAGCGGCTGCGAATGTGCAGGGGGTGGCATTGCACAAGCAATTCACACAAAATGCTTGTGCAATGATGAATGCCAAAAGCTTATGCTGCCTGCATTTATCGATGTCAGGCAGACATAATCCGCTAAAGCGGATCGTGTCTGCCCGACAGTTGATAAATTGCCCCCTATGAATTGTAAATAAACCGTTTTGCTTGCATGCAAACCCAATTGCTTATTCTCATGTGCACTAACCCGACATGAAAATATAAATATTTCACATTCCGATGTTCTTCACATAGTAGGATAGAAAACCTGTGTAGACAGAGAGACAGAGGCGCCTCATGGGACAGTATCGTGCAAATAGATCAATCACATTCAGTAATGCGGCTCGTAAATAGAGGTACTCACAAGAGCGGTGGCATCAAAGTATGCCTAGCAGTGCAGGATGGGACTTTCTGTTGCTAGACAGACAACCACTCAGGTGCTTGAGCGTAGGATCACAGGACCAATCAGCGGCCACCTTACGATCGGCGTCAGAAGTGGGAGCTGTTCCCAGAGTGGCCAGTCACTCCGGGAACAGCTCCCACTTCTGACGCCGATCGTAAGGTGTTTATATGTGTATAGATGTCTGTAAATATATATAAATACATAAAACAAGGTCAACAACCTGGGTGCAAATATGCAATGAATAATCCAGTAAAAAAAGGATGCAATCTCAGGAATTTTTTATGTCAACATTTATTTGATGACGTTTCAGGGATCAAATGTCCCTTTCATCAGATCAGTGAAAAACAATGCCTATTTTATACATGCGGAACAGCTAGGCGGTTGACCCCAGGAGGGTGGATTCATATTGGGACTTTGTATAAATATATATATATATAATATACTGTATGTATATATATATATATATATATATACATACAGTATATATATATATATATATATATATATATATATATATATATATATATATATATATATAGTTCACATATAAACCGCTCACTGGACTTCAGTTATCTGTGATACAGTGTTATTTATTCAAAGTGACGGATCAGGATAAAAGAACCCCTTCATCTGACAAACAAATGGTGCAAAATACATACTTATATAAGCCTGATACACCCTCCACTAAATAAACTCCCAATCAGAAAGAAACATGTGCAAAAAGGGCTCTACAGAGCATGTGCAAAGCTGTCAAATTCAGTAAAATCAAAACAGCAATTTAGATATAATTTAATACAATTAAGGGAAAAAATATCCATATAGATACTGTATGTTTGAAGTGTTAAATAGAGGACCGGTTTAAGAGGGATTAAGAGGACCAGTTTAAGAGGGATACCCAGCATGAGCTCCATAACTGATAAGATTAGAAAAACAAAAGATACCATCCGCCGTGCATAACCATAACAAATCAAGTGCACACGCTATAAGTGCATTGAACAGCACAAACCAATCTCGCCAATCACAATAGATCTGTCAGGGTGCCAGGAATCAGACTGAGACGAGAAGTGCAAAAATAATCACACCTTTATTTATAGCAAAAAATAATAAAAAGTCCACAAGTCAAATAACAAGCCAGGAGTCAAAACCAGAGCTGGTAGTCAGACGAGCCGAGTCAGGAGCCAAAGCAAATAGTCAGATGAGCCGGAATCAGGAACAAGGAAAACAGCTGAGTCAGGAACAATCCAGGGATCAGGAACCAGGAAAGACGTCAGGCAGCCAGGTAATACACAGGAACTCTCACAAACAGGTCTGAGACAACGCAAAGGCAAAGCATACTGAACAGAGGCCCTTTAAATAATAAGTGATAACATCACAATTCTGAGACTTCATCCTGTCTCACATGGATGATGCACACCAGTCTGGCCATAAAAGGAAGTGTAGGAAATGAGCAGCATCCCCCACAATGCACTATAGTCAGGAAGAGAGGTGAGTAAAATGGCTGCCAGCAGCACATGGCAAACAACAGGGAAACAACCCTGACAGTACCCTCCCCTCAACGATCCCTCCCCCGCGGGAGGATAAAAGGGGTATTAGGGAAACGGGCATGGAAGGCACGGAGGAGGGCGGGAGCATGAACATCAGAGGAGGGAACCCAAGAACGCTCCTCCGGACCGTAGCCCCTCCAGTGAACCAAATACTGTACATGGCCCCTGGACATATGAGAGTCAATAATGCTGCTGACCTCATACTCCTCATGGTTGTCAACAAAGATAGGATGGGGACGAGGCAACACAGTGGCAAACCGATTGCAAACCAATGGTTTCAAGAGGGAGACATGAAAAACATTGGAGATGCACATAGCAGGAGGAAGGTCAAGAGCGTAGACCACAGGATTAGCCCGTCGGAGTATTCGAAAAGGACCAACATAATGGGGAGCCAATTTATTGGAAGGCAAATGAAGGTTCAAGTTGCGGAAGGACAGCCTCACCAACCTGGTAGGAAGGTGCAGGCAGACGCCT
The DNA here is from genome assembly GCF_027579735.1 of Bombina bombina. Lineage (NCBI taxonomy): Eukaryota > Metazoa > Chordata > Amphibia > Anura > Bombinatoridae > Bombina > Bombina bombina. Next base: position 552,189,266 of record NC_069504.1, on the reverse strand, counting down.
ACGATCAGCCTGGAACTTTTGGCGCTGCATAGAACGAGGAAGGCAATCCTGAATCTGCACCCACGTGGAACGGAGTTGCTGGAGATGCTCCTCCAAAGCCCAAATACCCTGAGACATGAATGAATCGGGCAACAAGGATGGTTGAAACGGGGATAAGTTGGAGGAAGCATTAATAGCACTATTACGAGAAACTCTGCCCAAGGTAACAGTTCAGACCAATTATTGTGGTGATCTGAGACATAGCAATGGAGGAACTGTTCCAGAGCTTGATTAGATCGTTCCACAGCCTCATTGGATTGAGGGTGATATGCCGAAGAGAAGGAAAGCTGGATCCCCATTTGAGCACAAAAGGAATGCCAAAATCTGGAGACAAACTGGATACCTTGGTCCAACACTATCTCCGTGGGTAACCCATGTAAACGGAAGACCCCGCGTGCAAAAATCGAAGCAAGCTCCTGAGCGGTAGCCAGCTTCATCAAGGGAATGCAATGTGACATTTTAGAAAAACAGTCAACCACCATAAGGATAACAGTATTGCCATTGGAAACAGGGAGCTCAACAATGAAGTCCATGGAAAGATGTGTCCAAGGACGCTCACCATTAGCTATAGGTTGAAGAAGACCCACAGGAAGACCTTGAGGAGTCTTATTCTGTGCACAAAATGAGCAGGAGGCAATATACGCAGCAATATCAGAACGAAGACCTGGCCACCAGAATTGTCGAGTGACAGACCAAATCATTTGGTTCTTGCCTGGGTGACCTGCGGCTTTAGGATAGTGGTAAGTGTGCAAAAGTTTAGTTTGAAGATTCTCAGGAACAAAACACTTACCACTAGGTTTCTCAGGAGGTGGATTGGTTTGTGCAGCCAGGATCTCCTCCCCCAAGGGAGAAGTCAAATTAGTACTTATGGTAGCCAAAATATGGTCAGGAGGTATAACAGGAGTAGGTAAAAACTCCTCCATGGACAGAGGCGAAAATTGTCGAGAGAGGGTATCAGCCCTAACATTCTTACTACCAGGCAGGTAGGAGACCACATATTTATACTGAGACAAAAATAGCGCCCATCTGGCCTGTTGGGGCGACAAACGTTTTGCTTCAGATAGATGAGTTAAATTCTTGTGGTCAGTAAGAATGAGCACTGGCAAGCTAGTACCCTTGAGAAGATGCCTCCATTCCTTGGGTGCCAAAATTATGGCCAGTAATTCCTTGTCACCAATTTCATAATTGCACTCCGCTGGAGGCAATTTCTTAGAGAAGAAACCACACGGATGCAAGGAACCATCAGGCGTAGGATGTTGAGACAAGAGGGCACCTACTCCAGTCTTAGACGCATCGACCTCAAGAACGAAAGGCAGGACAGGGTTAGGATGAGCCAAAACAGGAGGGGCAACAAAGGCAGTCGTAAGACTATCAAAGGCCTTAATGGCAGTAGGGGACCAATGGAGTGGATCATTCTCTTTACGGGTCATGTCTGTGATAGGTTTGACCAAGGAAGAAAAGTTTTTAATAAACTTTCTATAGTAATTGGCGAACCCCAAAAAACGTTGAATAGACCGAAGACCAACTGGGCGAGGCCACTGCAGAACTGCAGATAACTTGTTAGGATCCATGGAGAACCCTACAACGGAGATAACATAACCTAGGAAGGTTACTTGAGTCTGATGGAACTCACATTTCTCGAGTTTACAAAACAGGCCCTTCTCACGTAGTCTCTGAAGAACCTGTGTAACATCAGAACGATGAGCCTCAAGTGTGGGTGAGTGTATGAGGATGTCGTCTAAGTACACCACAACACACTGTTGCAAGATATATCATAGGACATCATTAATAAATTCCTGAAAAACAGCAGGAGCATTACATAGGCCAAAGGGCATTACAAGATACTCATAATGCCCGCTCCTGGTGTTAAATGCTGTTTTCCATTCGCGACCCTCCTTAATCCTAACGAGATTGTACGCTCCTCTCAAATCAAGTTTAGTAAAGACTGTAGATCCCTTGAGGCGGTCAAAGAGTTCCGTAATGAGCGGAATAGGGTAAGCATTCTTAATGGTAAGACAATTAAGACCCCTATAATCGATACATGGTCTTAACTCACCACCATTTTTCTTCACAAAGAAGAAGCCAGCCCCTGCAGGAGAGCAGGATTTGCGGATGATTCCCCATGACAGAGCATCGGCAACATACTCCTCCATAGCACAATTCTCTGCAACAGACAGAGGGTACACCCGGCCCGAGGAGGAATGGCTCTGGGTTGCAGGTCTATGGCACAATCGTAAGACCGGTGAGGAGGCAACGTACCAGCACGCACCTTGTCAAACACGTCTAGGAACTCTCGGTACTCCTCTGGCAATTGAGATACCGAAGAAGTGCACAAGACTTTAACTGGTTTCCGAAGACAAGTGGAAATACATTGCAGGGACCACGACATAATTTCAGACCTGTGCTAGTCGAGACTGGGATTGTGCTTTTGGAGCCAGGGATAACCCAGAACAACCGTAAAAAATGCGGAGAGTTAATCACCTGGAACTGGAGGGTTTCAAAATGGAGAGCCCCAACAGCCATGGACAACGGAGCAGTTTCGTTGGTAACGAGTGCGGGCTGAAGGGGCCTGCCATCAATGTCCTCAATAGCAAGCGGAATGGACCGAGGCAAAACAGGAATGGAGTGCTTTGATACAAAAGCACTGTCAATGAAATAGCCTGCAGCACCGGAGTCAACAAGAGCCTGAGTGACTATGGAGGAGTCCACCCAGGAAAGGACAACCGTGACAAAAGGTTTCTCCTTAAGCGGTTCTGGGGACGAGGATAAACCACCCAGGACAAGACTTCAAAAGGTGGCCCTGTAACCCACAATAGAGGCAGAGCCCCTCCCTCCTCCTAAAGGCCCTCTCTGCCACGGAGAGACGCGTGAATCCCAACTGCATTGGCTCAGCAGTACCTGGTGACTCAGGACCAGGAGGCATGGGAGGAGAGGGAGGCATGGGTGGGAACGAACACGTAGGAGACAATGGAACAGGAGGCTTCCGCAAGCGCTCCTTGAAAGAGGGCCTCTCTCTGAGTCTGATGTCAATTAGGATCAAAAAAGACACCAATGCCTCGAGATCCTCTGGTAAATCTCTGGCAGCAACTTCGTCTTTGTTCGCATCAGAGAGCCCATTAAAGAAGGCGGCAACAAGGGCTTCATTGTTCCAACCTACCTCTGCAGCAAGCGTACGGAACTCAATAGCATACTGAGCAACAGATCTTGTACCTTGCTGAATGGACATGAGTCATTTAGCAGCAGAGGAAGAGCGAGTCGGAACATCAAATACCCTTCGAAAAGGAGGCCACAAATTCAGGGTAATTTGAAATCACAGGTTTATTAGTCTCCCACAAGGGATTAGCCCAGGCAAGAGCTGTGTCAGAGAGTAACGAGATGAGAAATCCCACCTTAGCTCTGTCAGAGGGAAACGCCTGAGGTAACATCTCAAAGTAAATGCCCACCTGGTTCAAAAACCCTCTGCACTGAATAGGATCGCCTCCATATCGCTGAGGTAGAGGTGCAGAACTGGACATGCTCCTGGCAGGCATAGGTGCAGCATCGGAAACAGGAGCAGCCATAACTTGCGGGACACTTTGGCCCAAATGTGTAGTGCGAGTCAGCAGGGTTTGCAGGGCTAGTGCAAATTGATCCAAGCGGTGATCCTGTTCATCCATCCTGGAAATGATGGCAGGTAAAGGTGGATTATTAGCACCATCAGGATTCATGGCCTTTGCGTAATGTCAGGGTGCCAGGAATCAGACTGAGACGAGAAGTGCAAAAATAATCACACCTTTATTCATAGAAAAAAATAATAAAAAGTCCATAAGTCAAATAACAAGCCAGGAGTCAAAACCAGAGCTGGTAGTCAGATGAGCCGAGTCAGGAGCCAAAGCGAATAGTCAGACGAGCCGGAATCAGGAACAAGGAAAACAGCAGAGTCAGGAACAAGCCAGGGATCAGGAACCAGGGAAGACGTCAGGCAGCCAGGTAATACACAGGAACTCTCACAAACAGATCTGAGACAACGCAAAGGCAAAGCATACTGAACAGAGACCCTTTAAATAATAAGTGATGACATCACAATTCTGAGACTGCATCCTGTCTCACATGGATGATGCACACCAGTCTGGCCATAAAAGGAAGTGTAGGAAATGAGCAGCATCCCCCACAATGCACCATAATCAGGAAGAGAGGTGAGTAAAATGGCTGCCAGCAGCACATGGCAAACAACAGGGAAAAAACCCTGACAAGATCATACCTCACTAGGGACACTAGGGACATGAAGTGTATAAAGTAAACAAACACAGCCACATAGATCTATCATTGGATAAGTGGATACCATCCATGACACTCCTTATGGAACACTCCGCCAATGGCTGAATGCACAGACACGCCTCTCAGTACAAGACTGACTATTCGTCGCTACTGCACTTGTAGGTCAATAAAACCAAGAAAGTACCATCAGCGTTAACAAGTCAGGTGCCCATGTTAAAAGCGCATTGGATATCAGCGATATGAGCAGCACTTCATTCAGGCAAATCTGATCAACCAGTGGCATGCCACTTCCTAGAAGCAAAACACACAGTCAAGGACCTGAGATTCCATATCATTGATCTTGTTCCCCCTCTCAGAAGAGGAGGGAACAGGGCTAAGATCCTTCTCCAAAAAGAGGCTTGATGGATAAACAAACTAGACCCAGACAGGTTGGCAGTGCTACCTGTAAATACTTGTGAATAGATTTTGCTACGTATTGCTTTTTTGTTAGTTGAGGTATATCACTTTAATTTTTATAGTTTGATATGCATCATTTTATATATAGTTGGTACTCTGCGCTATTTGCATTATATTTTTTGCCATGTATATTTGGTGCTCTGCACTATTTGCATTATATGATTCATGGTGTGTGTGATTGAGATACGATCAAGTGTGTTTGTCTAGATTACACATGACTATCCTACATAGCAGAACCTTACGGTGATGTTCAAGTGATGTTTTGTGCAGTAGTAACTCTCAGTCAGTCTTGCATTGACGGGCGTGTCTGTTTTTGCATGTGTCCTTTGGCGGAGTGATCATTGACAGCATCCGCTAATCCAATGATTTATCTACACGGGTGTGTTTGTTTACTTAATACGGTTCATGCCCCCAGTGAGTTATTGCCTTTTGATTAGCATAGGGTGGTTTTGAGCTATCCAATGAGCTTTTAGAGTAGGCACCCGACTTGTTACAGCTGATGGTACTTTTCTTAGTTTTATTGATCTACAAGTGCAGTAGCAACACATAGTTAGTCTTGTACTGACGGTCGTGTCTGTTTGTGCATTCAGCCATTGGCAGAGTGTTCCATAAGGTGTGTCATGGACGGTATCCGCTTATTTGATGATAGATCTATGTGGGTGTGTTTCTTTACTTTATATGCTCCATACCCCTAGTGAGTTATGATCTGTTGTGATTCACAAAGGTTGGTTTGTGCTTTCAAATGCGATTATAGCGTGTGCACCTGATTTGTTATAGTTATTTACGGCGGACGGTATGATTTTCTAATATTTTTAAAATGCATTAAAATATGTTAAAATTAATTGAAAATTATATTGCATGTTTCATATCAAGTTATTTGACTAGTAAGACTTTTATTTTAACAAAATTAATATCCGAATGAATCCGCCGATTATAAGCACCATCCTACAGCTTACTCACAAAAATTGACTCATATATAAATACTTTGCGCTTCACAGAGCTCAGCAATAATTTTGGGGCTGTAATTTTGACACCTAAACTCAGAATCGGACATCAAGGGCCTAGAGCAGCGGCTCATCACAGGCGGTGCTTCCCCCTCGGTGCTTCCTAAAGTCTTTGGCCTTAACAGGACGATATCTACTTGGCGGCACTACTATTTGTGTAAAGGTTTGACTCTGCACACCTAAACTCCAAGAGAATGGAGAACAAAAACCGCCTACCAAGCCTAGAAAAGTTCTTCGAGAGATTTGATAACCTCATGCAAGTCCAAATCAATAAAGCTCCATATGAGCATCTGCTACAGCTTATAGAAAAGGATCGGATCCCTCATGTATCTCCAACCAGGCTTCAACTTATAACTACCTCTGAATGTACCACCGCACTACCTAACGAAAATCGGCATGTGGGGAAGCATGACATATGACCACATCAGAAGACTCCATTACTGCAGCAACCGGCACATAAATCAAATCTTCCACCTACACCTAAATTAACTCTACTGTAGTATGCTGATGCACGCAAAGTGGGTTCTACAAAGATTAGCGATCACACCAACATAATTTCTCATGCACCACCTAAGGAGCAGGCTGTTCTGAAGGATCCAACGGGAGCCACTGAGTCAATAACAATCCAGAAAATCACTGAGGAAACCTTTAGAGGCTGCTCCAGTCTACGGTATCAGGTTGGCTCTTAGCAAGCATGCAGATGAGACTTCCCAAACCTCCAGACTGGTTCCTACCTACCAAGGGGCCCCTTGGAGCTCCGGCCTCGATGGAAGCTCTTCCACAGCTCCGTATGACTGGGGGACTAGGACACATTCCTGGTCCTTACAGGGGTGATCACTTTCTAGAGACCGGATAAGGAGAACCCAAAAACGTACATCATAGCCTGTTGTGTGACAGTTTATACCCTGTTTAGATCACAGTTCTGTAGTGGTATCTTTATTCAACAACCCAGTTCTAGGTATGATCTTCAGACCTCGTTAGAGTTGTATTTTTAATTGATGTTACAGTTTCTTTTTCCATGTTAATAATACGGTTAAAATCCTCTAAAAGTAATAATCTTTAATTATAAGTGGTACGCATAATCCCTGCATATAACTACTCTTAACTGTCCATTTGAACCTCCCAGCAGTTGCACTGGTAATGGAGGCTTTAATGCTTAATATTTTTTTGCTTTTTGTGAGAGGCCAATTTGAATCTATTTGTCGTGCTGGCCATCTAGGTTATAATAAGAGATAAAGCAAAATAACGGAAGAGGGAGGGAAAGAAAGAAGGGGGAAGAGGGAAAAAAAAGGGGGGGAAACCCCAAACAGGGGAAAAATGGAGAAATAAAAACGCAGAGCAAGGCTGAGGACTTCCCAAGGCCTTGTTTACCATCCTTGTAAAAAACTGCCATAGGTAAAAAAAGCTTAACTAGATTTTGATTATGTACTACTAGGTGATAATCATTATCTGTGATCTTTGCCTAGACCTGAGGTGGACGATTGATTTATACATTTTTCTGCCTCCCTAGCTGAATCAAAAAAATGTGTTTGGTTCTCAATTACAATTTTCAATCTGGCTGGGTAAATGATGGTGGCTCGATACCCTTGTTTTATTAGTTTAGTGCAGATTGGAGCCATCTCCCTCCTCTTAGCTGATGTTTCGGCTGAAAAATCTTGGAAGAGCATTAATTTAGTTTCCCCAAGAAAGATAGGTTGATTTTTCTTATAAAACTGTAATAGTAAAACTTTGTCTTGATAATTAAGTGTTTTAGCTATAATTGGTCTTGGTCTGGGATTTTCTTTTTCAGGGGATTGCCATCCTAACCTATGTGCTCTTTCAAGGACTATCTGCGGGTGGGTTTGTGGGATTTGTACTAACTGTGGCAATGTTTTAGTTAAATATTTGGTGAGATCTTCATATTGTTTTTCCTCAGGTACCCCTATCACTCTGAAATTATTCCGCCTAGCGCGGTTCTCTAGATCTTCCATTTTAATCTGGGCTTTTGTAAGTTTAGAGTTTAAAGTATCTATTTTATTAGTGTGGCTGCCCACAATAGCCTCTAGGTCAGAAATTCTTTGTTCTGCCTCGCTCAATCTGCTAGAAAATTGACGGATTTCAGTTGTTAGTGATAGTATATCCTGTTTTATTTCATTTTTAAGAACGTCAAATTTAGGTGTCAAGGCTTCAGATATATTTGTAACAAGTGTTTGTAAGTCCAATGGTGCATTTATATGTGAGGTAATAGCGGTGGTAGAATGGTTTCCATTGAAGCCTTAGACTTTTTATCCCTTTGCCTCGCTGTCATATTTAGCGGAGGAGTTTTGGCCTGTGTATTAATAAATGTATCCATAAATCTGTGAGTGTGATATGAAAATATGGGGTATTGACTGCCCTAAGTGAAGAAAAAAAATTAGGGGAATTAGCCCCCTTGAAGTGATGAAAAATAATAGGGAGCAGTGAAGGAGGGGGAAGTGAATGAAGATATTGGGAAGTGGCTTTTGAAATTATTTTCGTGTGTTTAAGGGCCTAATCTATATTTTCTGTGCAAAAAAAAAGGGAAAAAAGGCACACAGGAGGCAAAAGAGAGAAAGAAAAAGAAGGTCTATTCAATTGTAGAGATGGGAAGTTCTTCAATAAACTTGGGCACTCTTAGGGACCCCTTATCCCAGCCTGGGGGGATATCCAAGAATATTGTTTACCTCTAACTCTAATTCACTGTGACAGTGCTTAATGTATAGTTAATTTATGACAGAGCTTTCATAAGGTTAAAGAAAAAGAGAAAAAAATTTGACCATTAATTGTGTTACTATCTGGAGATTACTAACTGTTTACAATGTTTTCTATTCCAACCAAATACTAAATCATAGTAACTTTAATTTACACCTAAAAAAGGAGTAGAATATATAAGGCAAGATTGACCATGCCACTAATTTGATTGTGAAAGAGAACCTGAATAAGGGTTTATTTAATCAATCCTTCCCTTTCCCTTCCCTTTTCTCAACTCTACCTCTGATCAGGGTAAAAGAACCCAACCTTATTGAGAATGGTTCAGCAAAAAAGAGAAAACGAAGTGTTAGGTAACCACAACACTTTGAGTGAAAATACAGTTGATAATATCTACTATTGTTGTTCTTTCTCTAGGTAAATTCACCTTAATATAACATCCATATTATATTTACAGCATTATACACAGCCTTAGCAATTAAAATATATTTGGTGCAGGCTTACTGGGTTCAGTAATGTAAATCAAACAGTAATTTATAAAATAAATACCCAGAAATAAATAAAAAAGAAACAAATATATCAGCAGTTTATAGGCTTCTATTAATAGCCCAGGGTGAAACTAGCAACAATTTAAGTTGATAATAATAATTTTTTTTACACTTTTTTTTTCTTCCCTTATCCCTTTAATCCTTTCCTAGGGAAACCTTATAGTTACTCTTTCAGTAACATAGCGTATGAAGATACCCAGTAATTAGCTATCACTAGATCCCCACGGAGAATGACTTTGATACCTTATGCCTTTCTGCTACAAAAAATGTTTCTACCTTGAGAATATATTACATTTGTAGCAGAATTGTACATAAACAATCATTTAGTTCTTAGGTAAATAGGTCCATGGTTTACACAGCCCAAGTGGGAGCAAAAAAGTACCTGACCCTGACCGTGGGACCTTGTTGATGCAGCCGCTGTTATAACCAGGGAGAGACACGCTGCAGGGCCGGTACCCCCCGCACAGCACTGGTGGTGGGGGGGGGGGGAAAGCTGGAAATGTAAGACAGATGCAAGCAATATGAAATGAGTACTGCTCTAGAAAAATCAAAGACCACATCGTTGAAGAAGCCAGCCCCACAGTGGGACCCGACGGGAGAGAGGAGGCCACTGCGGCCGATGGCAAACAATTTGTGTAGTAGGTGTGCTGCTCCTGGTGAGGACTTCACAGCAGCCCCCTCTCACGCAGCACCGGTGGGAGGGGAAGCGCCGCCCAAGGAGGCCAGCAGGAAGACAGGAAGAGACCACCACAGAGAGGAGCTGAGCGTGGATCAGGCAAAAAAAAGGGAGGCCAGAAAACCTCCGGAGTGCCCCAGGGTACAACGATGATCCTCTGATCCCCCCACACCCCCGACAGGGGGAGGCAACAGCAGAAGGTAAGTAAGGTCTCCCCGTGCTCCCAAGCACGGTCGATGTGGTCCACTGAAGAGCCACAGTAGTCAAAGCCAAACCGGCAGTGTACCAGGTAAGTTCATTTCATTTCCAAATTTGATAATATAAGTAAATTAGAAACTTTTTAAAATGGTATTCTCTATCTGAATAATGAAAGAAAATGTTTGAGTTTAATGTCCCTTTTGTCCCTGCTGTTAATGCGGCAGGGGCTCTGACAAGAAGAGGATCAGGTTTGCGTGCTTTCCAGTGTGCGTTAAGGTAAGTATTGTAGCTCATCTGTAGCTTTGAAAAATTTACATTAGTTTAAAACAATTGTAAATGTTTTACTAAAATTCAGTATTCGTTTCGTTTTAAACAAAACAAATACAGAATAGTACAACGATGATCCTCGGATCCCCCCACACCCCCGACAGGGGGAGGCAACAGCAGAAGGTAAGTAAGGTCTCCCCGTGCTCCCAAGCACGGTCGATGTGGTCCACTGAAGAGCCACAGTAGTCAAAGCCAAACCGGCAGTGTACCAGGTAAGTTCATTTCCAGTTCCCACGGATGGAGCGGCAGGGGAAAAGAAAAGAGGGGGGTAGCAGTCAGCCCCAATATTCAGTCGGGATTATATAACAACCACCAGCTTCAGGCAATAGTAAGAGGCCGACAGGATCAGTTATCTTAAGAGGGTATTCCAGATCGGCAGAGATCCAGTCTTTAGGGCAAATTCACTTATAAATAGGGCGTCTACACCTGGGTGATTAGGATCCGCATCAAGGCTCCAACCCTAAGTGATACCCTCAGTGCTGAATTATGGTGATAAATTGATATATAGACTGTTCTTGAAAGAGATTTAGTCACAGCCAAATCCAGACAGTGTCTGCTTCACGCAGCATTAGTGCAATGATGTGGCACTATGAGGCGCGAGTAGCGGCAATGGTAGAATCTCGCTATACAAGCCGCCCCTGGTCACAGGGTTTAGGCGCGAGACTCACCAAGGGCTTGTAGGAAGGTGAATCAGAGCAGGTGCAGCTCCTGACCACACACCTGCACTCCTCCCTCTAGAACCTCCAGAACATACCATTTTAAACATCTTTCCAATTTACTTCAATTATCAATTTTTTTGTTTTCTTGTTATCCTATGTTGAAAAGCAGTAAAGTAAGCTTATGAGTGTGCACGTGTCTGAAGCTCTATATGGCAGCGGTTTTGCAACAATGTTATACATTAGCAGAAGCACTAGATGGCAGCATTATTTCCTGTCATGTAGTGCTTCAAACATGTGCATGCTACCTACCTAGGTATCCCTTCAACAAAGAATAACATTTGAACAAAGCAAATTTGATAATATAAGTAAATTAGAAACTTTTTAAAATGGTATTCTCTATCTGAATAATGAAAGAAAATGTTTGGGTTTAATGTCCCTTTTGTCCCTGCTGTTAATGCGGCAGGGGCTCTGACAAGAAGAGGATCAGGTTTGCGTGCTTTCCAGTGTGTGTTAAGGTAAGTATTGTAGCTCATCTGTAGCTTTGAAAAATTTACATTAGTTTAAAACAATTGTAAATGTTTTACTAAAATTCAGTATTCGTTTCGTTTTAAACAAAACAAATACAGAATAGTGCAGCCACTGAACATTCAGTGAACAAATTTCCCTGAATATTCGGAACAAACTTTTGCCAAAAGCAAAAATGTATTGGCTGCATATCTCTAATATATAAATATATACAGTGGGGCAAAAAAGTATTTAGTCAGCCACCAATTGTGCAAGTTCTCCCACTTCAGAAGATGAGAGAGGCCTGTAATTTTCATCATAGGTATACCTCAACTATGAGAGACAAATTGTGGAAACAAATCCAGACAATCACATTGTCTGATTTGGAAAGAATTTATTTGCATATTATGGTGGAAAATAAGTATTTGGTCACCTACAAACAAGCAAGATTTCTGGCTCTCACAGACCTGTATCTTCTTCTTTAAGATTCTCCTCTGTCCTCCACTCATTACCTGTATTAATGGCACCTGTTTGAACTTGTTATCAGTATTAAAGACACCTGTCCACAACCTCAAACAGTCACACTCTAAACTCCACTATGGTGAAGACCAAAGAGCTGTCGATGGACACCAGAAACAAAAGTGTAGACCTGCACCAGGCTGGGAAGACTGAATCTGCAATAGTCAAGCAGCTTGGTGTGAAGAAATCAACTGTGGGAGCAATAATTAGAAAATGGAAGACATACAAGACCACTGATAATCTCCCTCGATCTGGGGCTCCACGCAAGATCTCACCCCGTGGGGTCAAAATGATCACAAGAACGGTGAGCAAACATCCCAGAACCACACGGGGGGACCTAGTGAATGACCTGCAGAGAGCTGGCACCAACGTAACAAAGGCTACCATCAGTAACACACTACGCCGCCAGGGACTCAGATCCTGCAGTGGAAGACGTGTCCCCCTGCTTAAGCCAGTACATGTCCGGGCCCGTCTGAAGTATGCCAGAGAGCATTTGGATGATCCAGAAGTGGATTGGGAGAATGTCATATGGTGAGATGAAACCAAAGCAGAACTGTTTGGTAGAAACACAACTCGTCGTGTTTGGAGGAGAGAGAATGCTGAGTTGCAACCAAAGAACACCATACCTACTGTGAAGCATGGGGGTGGCAACATCATGCTTTGGGGCTGTTTCTCTGTAAAAGGGAACAGGACAACTGATCCGTGTACATGAAAGAATGAATGGGGCCATGTATCGTGAGATTTTGAGTGCAAACCTCCTTCCATCAGCAAGGGCATTGAAGATGAAACGTGGCTAGGTCTTTCAGCATGACAATGATCCCAAATACACCGCCCGGGCAATGAAGGAGTGGCTTCGTAAGAAGCATTTCAAGGTCCTGGAGTGGCCTAGCCAGTCTCCAGATCTCAACCCCATAGAAAACCTTTGGAGGGAGTTGAAAGTCTGTGTTGCCCAGTGACAGCCCCAAAACATCACTGCTCTAGAGGAGATCTGCATTCTGCATGCAGGAATGGGCCAACATACCAGCAACAGTGTGTGACAACCTTGTGAAGACTTACAGAAAACGTTTGACCTCTGTCATTGCCAACAAAGGATATATGACAAAGTACTGAGATTAACTTTTGATATTGACCAAATACTTATTTTCCACCATAATGCAAATAAATTCTTTCCAAATCAGATAATGTGATTGTCTGGATTTGTTTCCACATTTTGTCTCTCATAGTTGAGATATACCTATGATGAAAATTACAGGCCTCTCTCATCTTCTTAAGTGGGAGAACTTGCACAATTGGTGGCTGACTAAATACTTTTTTGTCCCACTGTATATATATATATGCGCTTTTATGTGTATATATGTATGTATGTGTGCTTTCATATTTATGCTGAGTTCGAGACGGCACTAAAAAAGCTTAAACACTAAAAATTTGAATGTATAAATGAACCCAATATAGGATAGCCCTCTCAAACTCAGCATTTCTATTCTATATACAAATTGGGAACATTTTGAGGAGGTTACTAGAGAGAGGCTTATACCTCCTAGCGCACCTACATCTCAATCTTGCATACATTTTTATGCACATAAATACATGTATGCACATACACACATTTTATGCACATACACATATTTAGACATATACAGTATATGGAGTTCTTGCCATTGAAACACCTTGCATTATACAGTATCCCTTCTAAACCCTTTTAAAACTTTTTTTATCAATATCAAAATAATAAATTTAGCGCAGTCTCAATATCCATTGAATTGTTATGCTAGAGCCATGCCAACCCTTCTCTGGTAAATCTGATTTACCATGGACTTGTAATATCAACTTACGGGCTAAAATATACATATATATATATATATATATATATATATATATATACACACACACATTATATGTTGGTTGTTTTATTATACACAAGTGTATTTCAACATTGAATAGAAGCATGTTGACAATTATTCTGATTAGCAAAAATACTAGCCACAGCTAGGTCTTTTGCATGCACAAGTTTGAATGAGGGTGTATAATAACTGTTACTAAAACACTTATTGCTAATATCAGAACATTTCAAATTGCTTATTTTAAAAATTTAAATGGTCTTATGCAATTTCCGTGGGACCATACCTCCCTACCTGAGTATAGGTTGCTAATGAATAATCATCAATCACTAATGTATCAATTGCCTGTGCTCACATAGTTGTACGGTTACATTTAGACACTATGGAACACACTAAGAACTTGCCTTTTATACTGGTTTCATAGGTCTTAGCACTCCTAAAAATATACATAGCAAAACATGGTATAACATTTCACAGCCATGCACAGAACTGATTGTATTTTCTTCATCCGAGTATATGCCATAAATGTTTTTTTGCTTTTTAACAAAATATTTTATAAACAAATATTAGACAGTATATAATGAATTACCATATATTTCAAGAAACTAAAATATATATTCAGCACAGAGCTATAAACATTTATACTTCTGGGAACCTACCACTGTGAATATCCATTATACAGTAACAGTACTGTGGTCGTCGCATTTGAGTAGATACAGTGAAATAATTCATAATGTGTTTAAAACAACATCCATTTAATAAAATAACTTGTATAAACTCACAAAACCCTTAATGTGTTTAGATTTCTCTTTCAAGAATGAGAGAACACATTGATACTCACCACCTAAGAGGCATTGTGGACTATTTGATGTGAAATACAAAAATATATTTTTCATATATTAAATTCATTTAGATTTTAGAGATTGTATTACCCCACATATTCTTGTGACATGATCTACCACCCTCTTCAACAGTGAAGACTGAGTTATGCTAGTCTGCATATGACTGTGAAATGCTTCTGTATTACTGACTTAACTGCTGAATAAACACTGTCTGATGTACAAAGAAAAGACATTTGTTGCTTACTAATTTATTTATTACAAACATGCAATAAGAATGTCTGACAGGGTGATGGATGTTGATGCAAGACATTTGTATTTTCTATATCTGAGACTGAAGAGTATGGAGAGACAGGTCATGTTGGCTCTTCAGCGCAAATAGACATTGTCAGGACAATAAATATTCTTGTAGATTTGGTCTTTTTAACACACCATAAATATGCACTTCTAAAGACTGCATGTAAATTAAATCAGATCACATCTTGTACACAAGGATCAAGGTAGCAGAACCCAATTAAGACTTTGGCATGATATATTCAAGATGCCAATATTGCAATAGGTTACTAACCAGATTTCTACCACACCTAGTAACAATACACCTCATGAACATGTCTATACTCATTAACAGTGGGTGGCTTGCAGATAATAATATTAAAGAGATGTCTAGAAAAAATTAAACTTTCGTGATTCAGATAGAGCATGCAATTTTAAGCGACTTTCTAATTTACTCCTATTATCAATTTTTATTTGTTCTCTTGGTATCGTTATTTGAAAAAGCAAGAATGTAAAGTTTAGGAACCGCCTCATTTTTAAATCAGCACCTGGGTAGCACTTGCTGATTGGATTCTAAATGAAGCCATAAAACGCCACCCAGGTGCTGAACCAAAAATGGGCTGGCTCCTAAGCTTACATTCTTGCTTTTTTTTAAAAAAGATATCAAGAGAATGAAGATAATTGATAATAGGAGTAAATTAGAAAGTTGCTTAAAATTGCATGCTCTATCTGAATCATGAAAGTTTAATTTTGACTAGACTATCCCTTTAATGTTCTAATGTAATTAGGTATCCTGGAAATATGCTATATTGCAATTGGAGAAAATGTTATATTACCTCCTGTACATAATTTTATAGATTATTAAACTGAACCAAAAGGGAAAAAATGTAAATATGTTTTTCCCTCCTTGTTCTTTAATGGGACCCAGCTATGTCTCAAAGTTGTATTGCAGTTAAATGGACATCCTACTGCAAAAATTACATGCTCTCTTTTTATTAGAGTATATATTTTTTTGCATTATTATTCCTAGCTATGTGTTTAAAAGTCCTGCCTGAGAGCCACAAGCATTGCAGCAACTAAATAAACACTGCAACTAATTGGTGGGTTGCATGACCAGTCCTGCTTATCTGACGAGCCGTGTCATGTTTTGATGCTTCAATGCTAAGGACTTCTGAGTAAGTTCTTTTAAAATACTTGCAATTAGTGTTGATTCATAAAAAAACTCATGAACTAGTGCTGTCTAGCTGTGCAAAACTGTCAAAATGCACTGAGATAAGAGGCAGCCTTCAAGGGTTTACAAATTAGCATATGAGCCTAGTTTTAGCTTTTAACAAAGAATACCAAGAGATCAAAGAAAATTTGAGGATAAAAGTAAATTAGAAAATTATTTTTAAATTACATGTCTTATCTGAATCATAAAAGTTTATATTTGACTAGACTGTCCCTTTTCAGCACCATGGACAGAGAATTGAATACACTTTAGGAATGACAATAAAAAAAATTATGGGCTAGATTACAAGTGGCACGCTAATTAAATTTTTTCACTAGCCAGCAAACACACACACATATATATATATATATATATATATATATATATATATATATATATATATATATATATATATATATATATATATATATATATACAGGGAACAAACGAGTGTCCGGACAAAACTGCTCAAAACAGGTACATTTATTTGATTGAAGAAAATAGCGCATAAAAACACACACATACACTCACAGCGGCTCTGCAAATATCATTTTGTGAATTATAAACTTGCAGGCATCGATGGTGACATGGCCAGGTGAATGAGGGCTGTGAGGTGCACAAAAGGTGGGCTATGTCTGACGTGTTTCAGCTCTTGTAGAGCCTTACTCATAGACTGCATAGTGCCCACTTCTAACATGCAGCTTTAAATAGGCTAGCCTAACTTGTTATTGGTTGTAATGTAACCTATTTCATGCAACAGGTGTATGTGCTAATTAGGGGAGGAACTGGGAGTTACTATTAGATTACAAGCCATTGAGTGTATTATATACGATATTCACACCCACTCTTAACCATGTCATCTCAAAAGGAGTTGAGACTTCAAGAAACATAGAGAGCAAAAAGGGTGTGTGTATATGCCGTATCATACATATCATACATATCAATGGCTAGGATCTAAGGGTGACCCTTCACTAAATACATCCATAATAAAATAACATAATACAATATGGTACACTGTAGTGTTACTACAATATACTGTCATATAATATGTATGTGGGCATTAGTAGCATTGGGTGCTGATGGAACACTAAGCTTTGTATAGGTATTAATTTTTGATAATGCTATTATCTAATAGTATTTTATATTTGAGTTTGACAATAGTACTACAATTACACCTAAACCTGATTAATTTTAAGTCTAAATCAAGGGTGTATTAATAAGTGACCTTAGAGGAGGGCATAAACTTTTGATGATAATTGTTAGATACTGATAGTGAACCTGACCCTAAAGCTAATACTATATAAACATAGGTTTTCTAGATTTTAGTGGTTAATTGGTTCTGTATCTATTAATACAATTAAATATTGGATGTCCTACAATGGTACTTTAGTAATATTTATAGTAAATTGTTGTTATTGTTGAATGTTTCTCATACAAGTTATTTATACTATGATAATTATATTAAGTAGAAATACTATACTCAATGCTCTGTGAATTAAAATGGAGAAGGATTGGTAACCCTGTAATAATGTTATAATTAATTAATATCTCCCTGTGGTATAATGATAACCACCGGGCCTCATTCTGAATATCTAACGAATCAGAATTGTTCACTAGAACTATTCAGACATTCCTTA
Organism: Bombina bombina; assembly: GCF_027579735.1. Lineage (NCBI taxonomy): Eukaryota > Metazoa > Chordata > Amphibia > Anura > Bombinatoridae > Bombina > Bombina bombina. Next base: position 552,171,576 of record NC_069504.1, on the reverse strand, counting down.
ATGAAGATACCCATAAATATGGTTTCTGAAATTAACACTATTGGATACTAGGAGATCAAGATGGCTAGGGGTAGTGGTGGATCACATACTAGGACTGCCAATGATTAATAAGATCTGTTTCAATATTGAGACCTAGGGGTTGTCTGGTTCCCAGTGTGAAAATCCAAAATGCCTCCTTTCTAAGGAGGTCCTTGGATCTATCACCTCCCCGTGGTCTCTTTGAAATATGGTCTATAATCAACCATGTAAAGTTTCTGACATCTCTATGGTGTACTTCTATGAAGTGCTTGGCTGCACCTGTGGTTAGGATACCCCTCTCAATATCGTTGAGATGGGCTCGTATCCTTTCTCTTGCCTCTCGAGAGGTGCAACCTACATACTGCTTATCACATGCCGAGCATGTGATCATGTAGATGATAAAGGTCGTTCGACAATTTGTACAATGGGAATGTGTGTATACCCTTTGTGTAGCTGAGGATTGGAACGTCTTATTCACAGTTGCGTATCCGCAAGCTTTACAAGTGCTATTACCACATATATAATATAATATATAAGTACATTATAGCCCTTTCGAGTCACATTCCTTGTCATATACCATAAACCTTTTAACCCATAATTTTTTTTTATTAATAGTTATGTGAATAATTTTGATCAGAAACTGAATTTAAAAGTGTAACACTTTATTTAAATGTATTTATGTTGTGTTTGACGCACATTTTTTTACCCCTTAAACTTTACACAATGTCTTTAGTTACGCTAAACTGTTTATGCGTACAAGTTAGTGTGGTCACGATAATGCAATATGGTGACCCATGCTAACTTTCGCATGCCACATGTAATCTAGCCCTATATTGTTTTATTAGCACTGCCCTGGAATCTGTGAATAAGGTTGGATTAGAGCACCCCCCCAGCACGCTATAGGTAAGTATTAAACCTACCAGCTCTAGGGAGCGCTATAACAGAATATGGTACAAAGATATAGGATTTTAATCTATCATATAGGGATATCAAATTGTGATTATGTTCATGTCATATATGGCAATACTATATGAGCAGAGAAAAGAATAAATATGCATATACAGTCATCAATCCATATCTTATCTGAGTCTTAGTGGGAAATTATTGTCAAAAGTCAAGATATTGCAGGACATCCAAAAGGGGTTTATTCGTCTGTAGTAGAAATGACAATTATAACTGGCTTGTAGAATTTAGGCAGCTCCTCTAATAGAAAAATGAACACAATCCAGGTATCTGTGAAATAAATCACAAAAAAAGAGGGCGCCTACTAGTGCAATATTGCAATGGTGATAACAGAAAACAAATCTTGCAATAAAATAACACTCACAAGGATAGCAGCACCAAGTGTGCTAAATGAAGCAAGCTGGGGACTCACAGTGGCCCAGCAACACTGATCCGGCAACTGGATAACAATCCAGGTAACTGTGAAAAAAATCCCAAACAAGGGGGCACCTCCTAGTGTAGTATTGCAATGGTAAAATGAGATAGCAAATCTTGTAATGGAATGATACTCACAAGGATAGCAGCACAAAATGTGCTAAATGAAGCAAGCTGGGGACTCACAGTGGCCCAGCAACACTGATCCAGCAACCAGATAGCAGAAATACAGGAACTCCAAGGGTGGGGGATAAACAGACCAGGCTCAGGCTTCCATAAGGTACAACAATTATTTATTTAAAAGTAATATAAAAACAAAGGGTGTTACATTCACCCATAAAGTATAAAAACAATTGATCTAACAGATTGCAACGCGTTTCTCAGCTTGTCTAGCTGTTTCCTCAGGCATCTGTTAACAGAATGGAAGCTCTGACATTTATACCTGATCTGGGACTCATATGCTCCACCTGGTTATGCAGATGTGACAAATTAATGATCTACCTAATAGCCCTAAGGCTTACTAAACCCTAAACCAAAAAATACATATTTTGATATAGTGGCTATGACCTATAGCCATTTTGATCAAAACAAAGATTCTAAAAGTACAAGCTACAGGTACCCGATTCCCTATATCATTCTAAAGCAATGATCCACCTCACTAATAAAAACATATTAATCAACATTTGCTGTGTGCAGAGAAGAGGCAGACCAGCGATCTTATTCTTGGTACTGGGTGCATATACATATTCAATATTCAACATTCCCCTCTCTTTGCAAAACACCAATGTTGCCCTGTGATAATCTAAAAATATATATACACACATTACATGCGTGTGTGGCATACACTAATAAATATGATTATGTCATTAATAATACATTTATAATGGTATAAAGATGAAAAAACCTTTGGGTGAGACATTTACGTGAGCTTCATTATCATCTTTCATTGATCCTTTTGGACTTAAATTTGTAAATGCAAATGTTAGCATATTAACTTATGGTGGACGCTCTGATGCAGATGTATAACAATGTACCTTAGTTCATAGATTGAGTGGAATATGCAATATTTCTCATGAAATGCTTGTGTAATACCGCCCCCTGCACATTTGTGGCCAATCGGCCGCTAGCAGGGGGTGTCAATCAACCCGATTGTATCTGCTGTCCATCGCTTCAGAAGTGGCATACGAGTTAAGGAGCAGCGGTCTTTAGAGTTCTACTTTCATGCCATTTTAGAGTCTGGATTCTTTCTGGCCTCTAAGGATCCGAGTTAAAAAAATAGATTGCATATTATTAGAACATGCTGATGTTTTATTTTTATGTGATATTTTCAATAATCAAAATCCATTCTAACTCAAGCTTTAGATATTTGGTAACTGAAATGTTGCAGCCATTAGAACAAATAAAACTACAGCGGTGTGCACTTTTTATCTATTGTAAGTTGATCAATAGAACACAGGTACATGATGTAAAAAAGGAAACTATTTTACCCTAGTTTTATAGGACTTAAAGGGATAGTAAACACCTAAAATGTTATTGTTTAAACAGATAGATAATCCCGTTATTTACCATTCCCCAGTTTTGCATAACCAACACTGTTATAGAAATATACTTTTTACCTCTGTAATTACCGTGTATCTAAGCTTCTGCTGACAGCCTCCTTATCTCAGATCTTTTGACAGACTTGCATTTAAAGGGACAGTCTACCATTGAATTGTTATTGTTTTAAAAGATAGATAATCCCTTTATTACTCATTCCCCAGTTTTGCATAACCAACACAGTTATATTAATGTACTTTTTACCTCTGTGATTACCTTGTATCTAGGAACCTTCTTCCAGCCCCCTGATAACATGACTGTGACTGTTTATTATCTATTGTCTTAAATTTAGCATTGTTTTGTGCTAAATCTTAAATAACCCCCTGTGCCTGAACACAGTGTTATCTATACAGCCCATGTGTACTTTTGTCTCTTTGTGTTGAAAAGAGATTTAAAAAGCCTGTGATAAGAGGCAGCCCTCAAAGGCTTAGAAATTAGCATATGAGCCTACCTATGTTTAGTTTAAACTAAGAATACCAAGAGAAAAAAGCAAATTTGATGATAAAAGTAAATTGGAAAGTTGATTAAAATTAAAAGTCCTATCTGAATAATGAAAGATTAATTAATACTAGACTGTCCCTTTAAAGCAATTAGTGCTCACTCACATGAACTAACGCCCTCTATATGTGAAAAACTGTCAAATGCATTAAAATAATAGGTGGCTTTCAAGGGCTTAGAAATTAACACATGAGCCTACCTAGGTTTAGCTTTCAATTAAGAATACCAAGAGAACAAAGCAAATTTGATGATAAACTTAGAAAGTTGTTTAAAATGACATGCCCTATCTGAATCATGAAAGTTTAATTTGGACTTTAATGTCTCTTTAATTAAACCTTATTATCTGTCATGAGGTATGACTTACGAGATTTCAATCTTTTATTGTTAAACTTTGTTTTCATTGAAAGGTTCTCTTGGTTAAATTCCTTAGCCTTCAACATTCATCTTGAGAAATAACTGGCACCTGATTAGATATTTAATAGTAGGGGGGTTCCAATCAATCTCACTATCTGAAGAAAAGTCTGATCCACAATTTAAAAAGGAATATTATTTTTAATAAAGCATTGCACGTTTTAGTGTGTGTTGGGTCCTAAAGGCCAAGGAAAGGTTGCTTAATATACTGCTGAAAAAAGGGAAAATACAGTTTGCTTATCAGTTGATAAGAAAAAATCAAATATATGTATTCATGGACAGTGATGCACCCCACAAAATAAAACAAAACATATTTTTATTAAGGAAAACCACTTTCTAAAAATGTATTGTCATCTATATAGAGAACATAGAGGCAATGAGGTATTATTTTTCATTGCAAAAGTATTAATCTAATTAGCCTTAAAGGGACAGTCTAGTCAACAATAAACTTTCATGATTCAGATAGGGCATATCATTTTAATCAACTTTCCAATTTACTTTTATCATCAATTTTGCTTTGTTCTCTTGGTATTCTTAGTTGAAAGCTAAACCTACGTAGGCTCATAAGCTAATTTCTTAGCCATTGAAGGCCACCTCTTATCTGAATGCATTTTGACATTTTTTCACAACTAGATGGCATTAGTTCATGTGTGCCATATAGATAACATTGTGCTCATGCCCGTGGAGTTACCTAGGAGTCACCACTGATTGGCTAAAATGCAAATCTTGCAAAAGAACTGAAATAAGAGGGAAATCTGCATAGGCTTAGATAGAAGGTAATCACAGAGGTAAAAAGTAAATTAATATAACAGTGTTGGTTATGTAAAACTGGGGAATGGTTAATAAAGGGATTATCTATCTTTTTAAACAATACAAATTCTGGTGTAGACTGTCCCTTAATAAGAAGCACTCTGAGCTCCATTTTTTAACAGTCGGGGGGACGAGATTCAGTCTCATAAACCTTATTGGCCCGGCCTTGCAACAAGCAGTTCTCCTCCACGTTTGCCGGGGACTGTCAATCATCCCGATTGGATCTGTGGTGGAGAGATTAGATAGGTCTTAAGATCTCTGCTACTTAACTGCTAATTAACTAGCTGTGGCTCCAAAACAAATGGAGCCCTCTGTGTGGAAATGTGTACATCTAACAGCTTATTTATTTATTTTTTTAAAGGTACCATCAACTTTGAAACAAAGAAGCAATGAGCAGCTATTGTTGCTACCTGGCTGGCACCGTACTAGCACAGCTGGCTTTGTTATGAGTGGCAGGTGCCAGTTCTATGTAAGGCTCAATAAAGTATTGGCTGGTCAGTTTCTTTTGTCTCTGGGTAAGGGCAGGTGTGACACATAGTGCTCTGGTTGCAGCATGCATGTATTTATCACATGCCATTTTTTTGTGCCTGGCTGCCATTCTATGAGGCAGCCTGATCCATTTTCCTCCTTCTCTTTCCTCCTTCAGCAAAAAAACACCACAAACATGGTATTTCAGAAGCAGCACTATAGTTATGAGGAAACAAGACAAGCAGGGCAAGGAGTATGCCATAGTTATGTAGTACAGCTAGAGTGTAATACAGAGATATAGCAGACATAAAGGCTACAGGGCCAGGAGTCTGTTGTAGGAATGTGTCTGAGATAAGAGCTGAAAGTTTGTGGATTTGTGGCTCACAGTGGGACTGCAGGGTCTGTAGAAATAAAGATCCAGCTATAGAGAAATTTCAGCTGTGTGCAAATCTAATTTGAACTTAATGATCAAGGTAAATCGATCATACTAGCTTTAGTAGATTTTTTTATGGTGTTGCATATTTAATTAGGATATTGTATGCCAATTGTTTTCATTCAAGTATTTTTCAAAGATAGGTGGCAACCCTGCATGCCACACAACATATCTTTATAAGGGAACATATAAATATGCATGACGCAGAACTTTGGAAAATATAGGGCTACATTACAAGTGGTGCGCTAACTGTTGTGTGTGAGAGAAAAGGGGTTTATTGTGGGTCTTTGCACGCCTTGGAAGTAGCACATGCATTACAAGTTGAAAGTAAATGCGTTTGCTTGAGCGAAATTGAATTTAATGCGCATTGCGATAGCGCAACTTCAGAGCTCTGGTTAATTGTTACACAAGCCAAAAAAGTTGCTCAAAACACATTTTAAAGTACAGTTACACTCATAATAATACTGTCTAATAAAATGTATTTAAAAAAAAATAGTGTGTGTTTTTATATATATATATATATATATATATATATATATATATATATAAAAATATATATATATATATATATATATATATATATACACACACACACACACACACACACACGTATATGTGTGTGCATATGTATTTATATGTGTATATACAGTATGTACTTACAGATATATACACACATACAAACACATAAATACATATGTATACATTTATAGACATACATATAAGTGCATTGGAGCCCTTTGCAGTCAAGTAGCTGAAAACATGTAAAATCATATTTATGCAATATTCAAATGTAATAAAGTGTTAAACTGTGTATATTTATTTTAAATATTTCACATTCCAATGTTATAAGTATTTTGAAACATATATTTCTTTATATATATATATATATATATATATATATATATACTGTATATGCCTATAATTAGATAGATAGGTAGATAGATATTTTACCAAAAAACATCATGTGTGTGTATATATATATATATATATATATATATATATATATAACAATAAATTGAACATATGTGAAGAACATTGGAATGGGAAATATCAAAATTTAATGTCGGGTTAGCGCACTTGAGTAAACACGATCAGGTTTGTGCACTAGAGTGTAAGTTGTTTCCACTTTTCACGCTCTATTGAAGTTTATGGGGGAATAAGTTTCATGATATGTGAGGTTTGGGTTAGTGCTCGTGTGTAACATTTTTTTCTTTCTACTTGTAATACACGAGCTACTAGACGCGTGAAAAATACTTATTGCGCTCCACTTGTAATCTAGTAGTAAGAATATGCTAGACTGTATAAAACCTCTTAAAATGTATCTAAGATAATCTTGTGAAACTAAATCAGTAAAAGATATGATAACATATTTGACTGTTGCAGACAAAATGTTCCCAGCTAAATGCATTGTGTCGAGAAAGAAAATCTTACTTTATTCATTTAGCGGTGATTTGTCAAGATTGAAATTAATCGTAACAAGACTCTCCAACTGAAGGATTTGTTGCATGATAATATGCATAAAATATATTTTATTTATATTTCCTGGAAACATCTATACATTGTGCCTCTGGGTAACTTGTCAATCCCTGTCAGTGGAATATAAACTAGCATTCATCAAATTGAAGTCATGGCTAAAAAAGAATACAAGATACTATTGTGGAAACTAGCTGTTTAAAACCTGTGTATATATTGTTTTTCTTATATGTTCTGCCAATGTTTGTTGGGAACTCTTTTATGGACAAGTTGAAAAGATTGCCCTTGGGCACCAATCCCCTCTTGGATAATGAATCTTTACATTTTCCTCCTATTTCAACAGATTTAAAAAAAAAAAAAACAGATCAGCTAAAATGCTATTGGTTTTCAACATGTAGACTCTCAAATTTTGTGTATCAAGTACAGTTTTTCAAGATTACTTTAAAAAAAAAAAATGTTTTTCCCCTTATATTTTGCATTATATGAATCAGGAAAATTACTTTTGACCAGTAATATTATGTGTGTTGTATTCATCTATCTAAAGCAGTGTTTCATAACCCCAGTCCTGAAGCACCCCTAACAGGCCAAAATTGCAAGATATCTTAATTAGAGCACCATGAATAACCATGGTTACTAACCTGCTTTTATCCATCAACTGATTATTTAATCTGTGCCCTAGTTAAGCTATCATGAACATTTGACCTTAGGGGTACTTGGGAACTGGAGTTGAGAAACACTGATATAAAGAAAAATATATAAACACTATAAATAACATGGCTAATTATTATCTTCTATCTTTTATTTTTCCCATAAATCCCCTTCTCTTTTTTCACACTGATTTTTTATGACTCCTACACACACACAGTTGTGAAAATACTGTGATGACACAAAGCCAAACAAGATATAACCACAGCACATAAGCAAAATGATGTGTTTGTTAAAAATAGCTCAGTGATTATAAACTGGATGTCTGGGTACAGTGGAAACAGCCTGCATATAAGGGGATCACACAGAATAAGGGCTAATCATGACTGATTTTATATTGTATTCTTTAATTATAATCTATCTTATTCTCAAAAGGTTTTTAGTGACACACTAAACATTGTAACACTTAAACTGTATACTACCAATGCAGTGTGCCCTTTTAGTCTTTAGAGTGTGACAGATAAAAAAAAAACTCCTGACATTAACACTTTGTAAAGTGAAAAGGGAGACACAGGGTCAAAGTCTAATCATCTAACAGCAAAATCTGTTTAATCCTGAAGCTATTCTAGACGTTAGGGGATGAAGACCGGACATTCTGGGGAAGTGATTGTGCTGATTGGGGCAAGGGTGATGGACATTAAAGTGAATGTAAATTTTAATGGATGAGTGCCCGTTCTTTAAAAATACTATTAAAAACAGGGCACTTTCATTCATTAAACTTTACATTGAAGCTTTTTTTTTTTTTTAAATACTTACCTTTTCCTTTAGGAAAACCAGACTGGCGATCCACCGCCCACAGCGCCTGCTGTACTTAGCATATCGATGACGAATCTGACTTACTCCAATCATTGCGTGGCCTCACAAGCTGGACGCCTTGGGATGCATGCAACGATTGGAGGAAGCCAGTTTCGTCATTGCTGCGGCAGAGGAGCTGTGGGCGGAGGATTGCCGGTCTGGTTTTACTAAAGAAAAACAGAATTTATGCTTACCTGATAAATTACTTTCTCCAACGGTGTGTCCGGTCCACGGCGTCATCCTTACTTGTGGGATATTCTCTTCCCCAACAGGAAATGGCAAAGAGTCCCAGCAAAGCTGGTCACATGATCCCTCCTAGGCTCCGCCCACCCCAGTCATTCGACCGACGGACAGGAGGAAATATATATAGGAGAAACCATATGATACCGTGGTGACTGTAGTTAGAGAAAATAATTCATCAGACCTGATTAAAAAACCAGGGCGGGCCGTGGACCGGACACACCGTTGGAGAAAGTAATTTATCAGGTAAGCATAAATTCTGTTTTCTCCAACATTGGTGTGTCCGGTCCACGGCGTCATCCTTACTTGTGGGAACCAATACCAAAGCTTTAGGACACGGATGAAGGGAGGGAGCAAATCAGGTTACCTAAACGGAAGGCACCACGGCTTGCAAAACCTTTCTCCCAAAAATAGCCTCTGAAGAAGCAAAAGTATCAAATTTGTAAAATTTGGCAAAAGTGTGCAGTGAAGACCAAGTCGCTGCCTTACATATCTGGTCAACAGAAGCCTCGTTCTTGAAGGCCCATGTGGAAGCCACAGCCCTAGTGGAGTGAGCTGTGATTCTGTCAGGAGGCTGCCGTCCGGCAGTCTCATAAGCCAATCGGATAATGCTTTTAAGCCAAAAGGAAAGAGAGGTAGAAGTCGCTTTTTGACCTCTCCTTTTACCAGAATAAACAACAAACAAGGAAGATGTTTGTCTGAAATCTTTAGTAGCCTCTAAATAGAATTTTAGAGCACGGACTACGTCCAAATTGTGTAACAAACGTTCCTTCTTTGAAACTGGATTCGGACACAAAGAAGGTACAACTATCTCCTGGTTAATATTTTTGTTGGAAACAACTTTCGGAAGAAAACCAGGCTTAGTACGCAAAACCACCTTATCTGCATGGAACACCAGATAGGGCGGAGAACACTGCAGAGCAGATAACTCTGAAACTCTTCTAGCAGAAGAAATTGCAACCAAAAACAAAACTTTCCAAGATAATAACTTAATATCTACGGAATGTAAGGGTTCAAACGGAACCCCTTGAAGAACTGAAAGAACTAGATTTAGACTCCAGGGAGGAGTCAAAGGTCTGTAAACAGGCTTGATCCTAACCAGAGCCTGAACAAATGCTTGAACATCTGGCACAGCTGCCAGTCTTTTGTGAAGTAAAACAGATAAAGCAGAGATCTGTCCCTTCAGAGAACTTGCAGATAATCCTTTCTCCAAACCTTCTTGTAGAAAGGATAGAATCTTAGGAATTTTTATCTTGTTCCATGGGAATCCTTTAGATTCACACCAACAGATATATTTTTTCCATATTTTATGGTAAATTTTTCTAGTTACAGGCTTTCTAGCCTGAATCAGAGTATCTATTACAGAATCTGAAAACCCACGCTTTGATAAAATCAAGCATTCAATCTCCAAGCCGTCAGTTGGAGGGAAACCAGATTCGGATGTTCGAATGGACCCTGAACAAGAAGGTCCTGTCTCAAAGGTAGCTTCCATGGTGGAGCCGATGACATATTCACCAGGTCTGCATACCAAGTCCTGCGTGGCCACGCAGGAGCTATCAAGATCACCGAGGCCCTCTCCTGATTGATCCTGGCTACCAGCCTGGGGATGAGAGGAAACGGTGGGAATACATAAGCTAGGTTGAAGGTCCAAGGTGCTACTAGTGCATCTACTAGGGTCGCCTTGGGATCCCTGGATCTGGACCCGTAGCAAGGAACCTTGAAGTTCTGACGAGACGCCATCAGATCCATGTCTGGAATGCCCCATAATTGAGTTATTTGGGCAAAGATTTCCGGATGGAGTTCCCACTCCCCCGGATGGAATGTCTGACGACTCAGAAAATCCGCTTCCCAATTTTCCACTCCTGGGATGTGGATTGCAGACAAGTGGCAGGAGTGATCCTCCGCCCATTGAATTATCTTGGTCACTTCTTTCATCGCCAGGGAAGTCCTTGTTCCCCCCTGATGATTGATATATGCAACGGTCGTCATGTTGTCTGACTGAAACCTTATGAATTTGGCCTTTGCTAGTTGAGGCCAAGCTCTGAGAGCATTGAATATCGCTCTCAGTTCCAGAATGTTTATCGGGAGAAGAGACTCTTCCCGAGACCATAGACCCTGAGCTTTCAGGGATTCTCAGACCGCGCCCCAGCCCACTAGGCTGGCGTCGGTCGTGACAATGACCCACTCTGGTCTGCGGAAGCTCATTCCCTGTGACAGATTGTCCAGGGTCAGCCACCAACGGAGTGAATCTCTGGTCTTTTGATCTACTTGAATCGTCGGAGACAAATCTGTATAATCCCCATTCCACTGTCTGAGCATGCACAGTTGTAATGGTCTTAGATGAATTCGTGCAAAAGGAACTATGTCCATTGTTGCAACCATCAATCCTATTACTTCCATGCACTGCGCTATGGAAGGACGAGGAACAGAATGAAGTACTTGACAAGAGCTTAGAAGTTTTGATTTTCTGACCTCTGTCAGAAAAATCCTCATTTCTAAGGAATCTATTATTGTTCCCAAGAAGGGAACTCTTGTTGACGGGGACAGAGAACTTTTTTCTTTGTTCACCTTCCATCCGTGAGATCTGAGAAAGGCTAGGACGATGTCCGTATGAGCCTTTGCTTTTGACAGGGACGACGCTTGAATCAGGATGTCGTCCAAGTAAGGTACTACTGCAATGCCCCTTGGTCTTAGAACCGCTAGAAGGGACCCTAGTACCTTTGTGAAAATCCTTGGAGCAGTGGCTAATCCAAATGGAAGTGCCACAAACTGGTAATGCTTGTCCAGAAAAGCGAACCTTAGGAACTGATGATGTTCCTTGTGGATAGGAATATGTAGGTACGCATCCTTTAAATCCACGGTAGTCATAAATTGATTTTCCTGGATAGTAGGTAGGATCGTTCGAATAGTTTCCATTTTGAACGATGGTACCCTGATAAATTTGTTTAGGATCTTTAGATCCAAAATTGGTCTGAATGTTCCCTCTTTTTTGGGAACTATGAACAGATTGGAATAAAATCCCATTCCTTGTTCTCTTATTGGAACTGGATGTATCACTCCCATCTTTAACAGGTCTTCTACACAATGTAAGAATGCCTGTCTCTTTATTTGGTTTGAAGATAATTGAGACCTGTGGAACCTTCCCCTTGGGGGTAGTTCCTTGAATTCCAGGAGATAACCTTGAGAAACTATTTCTAGCGCCCAAGGATCCTGAACATCTCTTGCCCAAGCCTGAGCAAAGAGAGAAAGTCTGCCCCCCACTAGATCCGGTCCCGGATCGGGGGCTATCCCTTCATGCTGTTTTGGTAGCAGTGGTAGGCTTCTTGGCCTGCTTACCCTTGTTCCAGCCTTGCATTGGTTTCCAGGCTGGTTTGGGTTGTGAAGTATTACCCTCTTGCTTAGAGGATACAGAATTAGAGACTGGTCCGTTTCTGCGAAAGGGACGAAAATTAGGCTTATTATTAGCCTTAAAAGACCTATCCTGTGGGAGGGCGTGGCCCTTTCCCCCAGTGATGTCTGAAATAATCTCTTTCAAATCAGGTCCAAATAATGTTTTACCTTTGAAAGGAATGTTAAGCAATTTTGTCTTGGAAGACACATCCGCTGACCAAGATTTTAGCCAAAGCACTCTGTGCGCCACGACAGCAAACCCTGAATTTTTCGCCGCTAATCTAGCTAATTGCAAAGCGGCATCTAAAACAAAAGAGTTAGCCAATTTAAGTGCTTGAACTCTGTCCATAACCTCCTCATACGAAGATTCTTTACTGAGCGATTTTTCTAGTTCCTCGAACCAGAAACACGCTGCCGTAGTGACAGGAACAATGCATGAAATTGGTTGTAGAAGGTAACCTTGCTGTACAAAAATCTTTTTAAGCAAACCCTCTAATTTCTTATCCATAGGATCTTTGAAAGCACAACTATCTTCGATAGGAATAGTAGTGCGTTTGTTTAGAGTAGAAACTGCCCCCTCGACCTTGGGGACTGTCTGCCATAAGTCCTTTCTGGGGTCGACTATAGGAAATAATTTCTTAAATATAGGGGGGGGAACAAAAGGTATGCCGGGCCTTTCCCACTCTTTATTTACTATGTCCGCCACCCGCTTGGGTATAGGAAAAGCGTCGGGGGGCACCGGAACCTCTAGGAACTTGTCCATCTTACATAATTTCTCTGGAATTACCAAATTGTCACAATCATCCAGAGTAGATAACACCTCCTTAAGCAGTGCGCGGAGATGTTCTAATTTAAATTTAAATGTCACAACATCAGGTTCAGCTTGATGAGAAATTTTTCCTGAATCTGAAATTTCTCCATCAGACAAAACCTCCCTCATGGCCCCTTGAGATTGGTGTGAGGGTATGTCAGAACAGTTATCATCAGCGTCCTCTTGCTCTTCAGTGTTTAAAACAGAGCAATCGCGCTTTCTCTGATAAGTAGGCATTTTGGATAAAAGATTTGCTATGGAGTTATCCATTACAGCCGTTAATTGTTGCATGGTAATAAGTATTGGCACACTAGATGTACTAGGGGCCTCCTGTGTGGGCATAACTGGTGTAGACACAGTAGGGGATGATGTAGTATCATGTTTACTCCCCTCATTTGAGGAATCATCTTGGGCAATATCATTATCTGTTGCATTACTGTCCTTACTTTGTTTGGACACTATGGCACAATTATCACATAAATTTAAATGGGGAGACACATTGGCTTTCATACATATAGAACATAGCTTATCTGATGGTACAGACATGTTAAACAGGCTTAAACTTGTCAACAAAGCACAAAAAACGTTTTAAAATAAAACCGTTACTGTCACTTTAAATTTCAAACTGAAAACACTTTATTACTGAATATGTGAAAAAGTATGAAGGAATTGTTCAAAATTCACCAAAATTTCACCACAGTGTATTAAAGCATTAAAAGTATTGCACACCAAATTTCAGAGCTTTAACCCTTAAATTAACGGAACCGGAGCCGTTTTTACATTTAACCCCTATACAGTCCCAGAATGAGGCTCTGTCTATAACTAGAAAGGCCCCCATCTGAAAAAGGTGTCCAACACAGTGCCTGCCGTTTTTCTAAACGTTCCCCAAGATTATAATACCAATAATTAGTTAGAATCTGCATAATATGCCTAGTATAGCAATTGTTTTAGCCCAGAAAAATGTCTACCAGCTTTTAAGCCCTTTTTGAAGCCCTTTATTCTTTTATGTTTAACTAAGAAAATGGCTTACCGGTCCCCATGAGGGGAAATGACAGCCTTCCAGCATTACATGGTCTTGTTAGAAATATGGCTAGTCATACCTTAAGCAGAAAAGACTGCTAACTGTTTCCCCCAACTGAAGTTACTTCATCTCAACAGTCCTGTGTGGAAACAGCAATCGATTTTAGTTACTGTCTGCTAAAATCATCTTCCTCTTACAAACAGAAATCTTCATCCTTTTCTGTTTCAGAGTAAATAGTACATACCAGCACTATTTTAAAATAACAAACACTTGATAGAAGAATAAAACTACATTTAAACACCAAAAAACTCTTAACCATCTCCGTGGAGATGTTGCCTGTGCAACGGCAAAGAGAATGACTGGGGTGGGCGGAGCCTAGGAGGGATCATGTGACCAGCTTTGCTGGGACTCTTTGCCATTTCCTGTTGGGGAAGAGAATATCCCACAAGTAAGGATGACGCCGTGGACCGGACACACCAATGTTGGAGAAAAGGTATTTTAAAAAAATGCCACAATGTAAAGTTTAATGAATGAAAGTGCCCCTGTTTTTAACAGTATTTTATTCATTAAAATTATTCATTAAAATTTACATTCACTTTAAGATTTACATTCACTTTAAGATTTACATTCACTTTAAGATTAACATTCACTTTAAGATTTACATTCACTTTAAGATTAACATTCACTTTAAAGGGACAGTCAAGTCCAAAAAAACCTTTCATTTTTCAAATAGGGCATGTAATTTTAAACAGCTTTCCAATTTACTTTTATCAACAATTTTGCTGTGTTCTCTTGGTATTCTAGTTGAAAGCAAACCTAGGGAAGCACATATGATAATTTCTAAGCCCTTGAAGGCCGCCTCTATTTTATTTACTTTTCACAGCAGGGGAGAGCAAGCTCATGTAAGCCATATAGATAGCATTGTGATCACGCCCGTGGCTAGTGGCAGACACTGCACTAATTGGCTAAAATGCAACTATATGCAAAATAACTAAAAGTCATGTGATTAGGGGCGGTCAGAAGATGCTTAGATACAAGTTAGTCACAGAAGTAAAAAGTGTATTAATATAACAGTGTTGGTTTTGCAAAAAACTGGGGAATGGGCAATAAAGGGATTATCTATCTTTTTAAACAACAAGAATTCTGGTGTTGACTGTCCCTTTAAGATTTACATTCACTTTAAGATTTGCATTCACTTTAAGGTATTGGACACTATGGGTGCAGCTTTGGGGCCCAAGATTATAGAGATCTCTGAATCGCCAGTGAGATATGAATTTCGCACAAATGAACACTGTAAAGCAAAGCAGAGAAAACAGAAAGCTGTTGCCATTACAGAAGTCATTTCTCCCTTTGGAATACCAGTAAGTGTTATATAACATGCTTAATGTATGACAAAAACATACAAACAATGACAATGCTGTCCTTATATGACACTAATGTTATGCTGGGAGAATTTATTAAGCCTCAGCTTAACAAGAAAAGGACAAAGTAAATCCTGATATCTGCATCTACAAAGGAGCACCCAAATCATTTTCATTTTTTCATTTGGACTTTTGGTCACTTGTGGTCCAATCAAGACATTTTTTTTGTGCAAATGTTAATAATAGCGCTAATTATTATGTTTAGAATAAAAATTGCTTTGTAATATTGATTTTATAGCACATACAAAAATAAACAAAAAACCAAACACTGCTCTTTTAGTGCCCTCTGCTGGAAATGTATGAGTAAATACATAGTTTAATACTAACTGCATGTCTCACTGTAGAAATCTTAAACCTATAGAACATCTTCAATTTAATGTAGTATTTTTAGCAATCACAAAAGATAAATTACATAGATTAACTACTAGTGTTGCTAATTTTAATGTGCTCATATAAACAGAATATCAGCAGAATAATGTAACCTTCTGTAAAGCTTCAAAGCAATGGGAGAAATATAATTGCAAAATGAAACTGGCTGAACGGAGCCTGTGCAGAAGTTGTACAATATAAGGTGCTTTTGAAAGAACTGTAAAGGTTATTTACCTCTTCGATTTTAGAGAAGTCTGAAATGTATGGCATAGCAATATTTTGCAGTTCTCTCTGGAGGCTAATGAGTTATGCTTGATATATGCAGTTGATTGTGTTCTGTGTTAGGCAAACAATATATATAAAAAAATTCAATATCATTTTATAAATATTCAACAAAAGCAACTTTTTTTAAAATTATCTTTTTTTTTTTTGAGGCTTGAGGTATTAACAAAAAAAAAAGGGTTAGAGCATATGTATCAAGCATAGACATATAAAAAAAATACAGAGCTCGTAAAGCAGTATACTTGCATAATATAAGTAAGAACTATAGTACTGATACTGGAACAACAATACAAATTAATCAGATGTAAGCAACAACAACAAAAATATATCTCACAAGCTTGATTTTTAGTTAGTTTATATCTTTAGTTATGTAATGAATCACTCTATCTGAATTTAACAGTCACTCCTGGACCGAAAGAGAAATTGTTCAAAAGAAAACCTTGAGGGAATTAAAACAAACAGTGAAATGAAGGGAAAAGGAATTTGAAAGCCTCCTTCAGGCCAACATTAAGTATACAATAAAGTAATTTGCGCCACAAACAGAACTATGAACAAATATTGGGAATAAAATAATAGGTAGGATAACAGACTTATATTCACTATGTAGCTCTACAATTCTATCTTAAGTCTTTCCATAAGGATAAGTATGTGTCAGAAAACCATATAGTAATTACAATCTATCATCCTGAAAATACCGTAAATGACAGAGGGGGCTTAAGGTCTTAGTCTTATAATTTGTAAGAGTGATTACAACAGTAAAGAATTTTATTATGAAGAACTGGTTATTATACCGTGCCTACAGCCCTGGCTGCAGGCTGAAGTTCTGAGAGTAAATAAGTTGTTTTGCAATTGTTAGTGGTTCTAGTAATTATATCTTAGCTCATCTATAAAAAATAAAGATCGAGACAGTTTTGTTTGTTAGTAATGAAACTCTATAAACACAGTAGACCAGATTATGAGTGGAGCAATATCTTAACATTGCACGGAAACTTTGCGCTCATAAGAGTGTGCTTCCATAGACTCCAATGGGACAATGGGAGCCTTGTTTGTTGTGCAGCAAATTTAAATATATAGGTATATGATTATATACATATATATTTCTGTGTTTATATGTATATATACACATATTAACAAATACATATATCTGTATATAAGCATATTTATTGAGAACATACAGTTCCCCTTAGACTGCAATGTAAAGGCACTTTTCAGTGCCTTTTTTATTTTCTATGACCCCACACCCACCAAATTTAACACCATAAAACTGCATTGGGACTTTTTATTTTTTATAAAATTAAAGATGCTCATTTTTTTTATTTTTTTATTAATAAAGCAACAGTATGCGTCATTTTGGTGGCAATTGGGGGACATTTATAAAATTAATCAGAGATCTGATCTCTGGTTAATATTATGAGCGCTAATCATGATAGCAATAACCAGCTATTTGTTATCGCTGGTTATTTATTGTGTGCCCATAAACGGGAGAATTTGCCCATTTATGGGCACGCAATAGATTAGCGGTCTACTTGTAATCTGGTTCAATGTTCGTCTAAGCAAAGCATCAATTGTTATCCTCATTCTTATCCCCACGTTTCTAGACATTATAGTTGTTATCATAGCCCAAATATTTTTGGCACTGTTTCAAATATGGTTAACAATGCTGGGGAGCGTTAACGATATGTTATGTGATCCAAAGGAGGCTAGTGACCCATTTTTCCGGGGAGGTGCTTAGCTTAATAGTTAGTCGCCACTATAGGCCTATCCGTTCAGCAGCTCTGAAGTCATAAATACAGAAAGTGTGGTAGTTATAGTATTCATGAAGTCTTGTGTTCCCGTTGACTATCTTTTTGTAAATGGATGCTGTAGATTCAATTAAAAAAATCGGCGGATTTATTAAATCTCATCAGGAGCTCCTGAAAGTGCAATCTCTCAGGGTCGCTGCATGGACACTCCCCCAAAAGCACCTTTATATATTTATTTGTAAAGCTACAGTGTTTCCACTACTGAAAATATTTAAATAAAAATCTTAATAGCTAGAAAAATATTGAAGGTGAAGCAGAGTTAATGTTAAATATAGCATTTTATAATAATAGGTTGATTTAGAAAAATCTGCCAGGAAGAACAATTGTATTTGATAACCACCATCCATGTTACTTGGTTGAGCTCAGAAACAACACATATAACATGCAATATCATCTCCAAATCAGAGTTAATTTGACCATATTTTTAAAGTGTGCATTGATAAGATATGCTACAAAAACTAACCCAAATATGGATGCACCAATAAACTGGCCTTAAACCTCATTGTTTGGTTTGTAACTTATAATAATGATGCTACTAATCTACAGTAGGGCTTACCATGTATCACCTACTGTCACTGAAGTAGCTAAAAGCTTTAGTTTTTTTGTAAGCTGGAAATAAAATATTCTGAGAATCTGAGACCCATATAAATTGTTTATCCTTCAAGTATTCTCCCTTTTCTTGAAAGGAAATGCTTGAATGCTGCCAACTGACCCTGGGAGTATGGTGTAGCCTTCAGTGATGCTGGAAGGAAAACATTCTTTTATATGACAGTTATGTATGTTGGCTATTAGTATTATTTTTTTTCCACATATTTCTTTGATATCCACTTGCCTATTTGGAGCTCTTTGGCAAGTATGTTCTCTGTAAAATAATTGATAATACTATTCTGATTAAAATGTTAATTTTAAAAGCTTAGCAAGGCGCACATAGCTCAGAAGTCTTAATACCTGGCTTTAACATTTAATTTGCACACAAAATGACATTTATCCTGGAAAAATAGTTTTGCTTACTTTGCATTTATCTATTTTTTATGACATTCCTTCTTTGTTATTCTTTAAAATTATTTCCAGTATTTACATCAGACATTATGAGTACTATCTAGATCTTAAATTCCTACTTAAATAATTTGATACGTCTCTGTTAGATTGTTATCTATGAAATAGTTATTTTGAAGCAAATTTTAATTTTCTAGTTCTAACAAATATTTAAATATTAGCATTCCAATTTTGATTGGCATAGCTTTCAAATGAAATATATTGGAATCAATATTTCAATGCAATCTTTAAATATTACATTTAATATTCATATGCTAACATGTGTTCCATGAAAACATTCAAATGGCACAAAAATATCAAAGGGAACATCTGCCCTTCCTTTCTAGGGTCAAAATACAGACATTTATCTTTCACTAGTTATGGCTTATTTCTAATGAATAATATGTATTGACATTTTGGATTTATTTTCTATAGTGTCATGGATATTTTAATATTTGTATTGGTTTAAAGGTTGCACCTACCACAAATACACCATATCATTTCAATGCCAGAACGCACAACATTCTATATACATTTTTAAAGTTTAGTAGTTATTTTCTGTTAAATTGGATTTAGTTAAATCTTAACTACAATATCCCTTTAATTAAGCCGTGGATGTTAATTGCAATTAAACACTCAAAACATATTTACATACTAATCCATTTTCCTTGGCAAATTTTATTTAATTTCATTTTATGTTTTAAATCTTAGAAAAATGTAACAAATATATTATAGTGGGCTCATGATAAGATATAACAGAATACTGATCAGTGACACATTATGTCATAATTTACTTGGCATCATTTACCTGCTCATAATTATCTTAAGTTACTTCTAATGTTTATATTACTGCCTGGATATTTGTCCCAGTGTAACCTGTTTTACTCTAGTTGAGAATTGCTCATCCCTAGTCCCTTATTGTTAACAAAATAAACCAAGATTTAAAGTGGCAGTTCACACATATGAATTCTATCATAAATATGAAAGAGCATTTTTAAGATACCAATAGCACATCATGCTTATAGACATTTAAGGGAACTCTCCTAGCATAAATCAATAAAAACTTTAGAATATACAATATGGCCTCCATTTATCAACTATATGGCAAACAAGGTTTGCTATCATGAACCTCACACTGCCAGCCTTGCAGAGAAGGGGCAGCATCCGCTGCCCATATTTAACATTGCACAAGTCATTGCTTGATTATCCTTATTGAATTTGATTGGGATGATTGAAGTCCACATTTTAGGTGGTGGAGAGATTAAAGGACCATTAAAGGGACACTGAACCCACATTTTTTCTTTCATGATTCAGATAGAGCATGCAATTTTAAGCAACTTTCTAATTTACTTCTATGATCAATTTTTCTTCATTCTCTTGCTATCTTTATGTGAAAAAGAAGGCATCTCAGCTAAGGTCACAGATGAAGGCGTGAGCCGAAACGCGTCTGACCGTCCTTGCCTACATGTAGTTTGTTTTATATTTTATGTATTTTTTTGCCTTTCCATGTTTTGACCACAATAAAGGTGCTTTTGTTTGTACCTTCCGCCTGAGACCCGCTTTTTGTATATACCATCTCAGCTAAGGAGCCAGCAAATATTTGGTTCGGGACCATAGACAGCACTTTTTTATTGGTACTGTCCAATCAGCAAGGACAACCCAGGTTGTTCACAAAAAATGGGCCGGCATCTAAACTTACATTCTAGCTTTTCAAACAAACATACCAAGAGAATGAAAAAAAAAATGATAATAGGAGTAAATTAGAAAGTTGCTTAAAATTGCATGCTCTATCTGAATCACAAAATAAATTTTTTTGGGTTCAGTGTCCCTTTAAATAAATAAAAAAATAATAATAAGTAGATTTGCATAATCAACTCATAAATGATAAAAAGACAAATTACTAACACATTGTATTATCTGAAATTCAAATAAGTAGTAGATTTTTTTTCTGACAAATTTCAAAAGTTATGTCTATTTCTACTCCCCCTTTATCATGTGACAGCCATAAGTCAATCACAAATGCATATACAGTATGTATATTCTGTTAATTCTTGCACACGCTCAGTAGGAGCTGGTGACTCAAAGTGTAAATATAAAAATAATGTCACATTTTGTTAATGGAAGTAAATTGGAAAATTTAATAAAATTGCATGCTCCATCTGAATCCTGAAAGTTTAATTTTGACTTGAGTGTCCCTTTAAGTAGCAAATGTAGCCTTATGACCTTACTTCAATAGTCAAACAATCTTTGAAATGTAAAAATACTGGCATTAAATATTTATTATAATTTACAATACATATTATATTTTCGCAGCTCTTTAGATCATATATGCCTTTAAAACTGCATTAAACACAAAATGATATCCCCACTAAAAAAATTACATGTAGTTGTATTTAGACTGTTTTCCCTTTAATTTAATTCTGTTTCTATCCCTCCTGCCTCAAAAGAGCATCCTGTATATTTGAGTATGTTATAGTTTCTTTAATATATGCTACATAGTGCTTCTCAGACTGATGCCCAGGTCCAGTTACATAGGACATCTGATTAGTCACAGCAAAGAAGACTTTCTAGGGAAAAGAAAGAAAAGGTTTCAAGGGGCGTATTCCTAAACTCCTATGAAGTAGCAAATCCATGCAAATATTGCTAACAAAATTAAATCTGTAAATACATTTAAAACATTTCATTTGTATGTAGATATTTAACTTTATTGTCCCTTTAATGATCTGACAGTATATAGCATGATGGTGGCTATTCTGTGCATTCCAAGATGCTTCTTTATGTTAACACAAGACCTGCAAACTTTATTTTGTTTTCATCTTTCTAATTACAGCTAGTTATGTTACTCATAATGAGTAATATTTATATTTTTATGCATTTTTGTACAGTCCAAACATCAAATATAATGGAAAAAGTAAAGTAGAATTATTGTGTTAACTTTAATTACATTATTTGTATATGTTTGAACCTAAGGGACCCATTGTCTTTCCCAGACAACCAATTCCTCTTACCCCAGCAAATTATTCAAAAAATCCATGTTATTCTACATAATTGGCTGCTTTGAAAAGGATGCTGCCTCTGAGCTATTTCTCTCTTAATCACGAGCACTCTGAATTTACCTGCCTATTTTCTTCTGCATTGCTATTTTCTACAAGCAACTAATTAAAAAAAAATACTCATGTCGACATTTCTGAATTATAGTTTTTTGAAATAATACCAAAATATGTATACTATATTGTCTTGTAGATAATTCTGTATATAGTTGTTAAATAATAAGTTCTGAAACAGTTGAATTAATAACAACTAAAAATGAATATATTTTATAAAGCTGCTGCAACTTTTAGATAGCATTTTCTGTGCTTTGTCATTATCTTATTTGCTACTCATGTGACTTCTAGTTGTGTTCACAAGCCAGACAAGGAATCAATAGCACTGACAATATTGAGGTTGCAGTAATTCCCGCCTGCAGTAGACACTATGGCATTGAATCTCTAAGAGCATTCATCAATTCTTGCTCTGAAAATGCAGCTTGGGAGACATAAAGCTGTGCATTTGACACATTTCTTTTGAAAGGAAAAACAAAAAAATATAGACTTTATTTATTGTATTATAGATGACTATATTTACAAAAATGGAATTTCTGATGAATGTCCATTGTTAAAATAGATTACTACTTAACAGTTTATTCTAGGAGCATCAAGGCAGCCATTTATAGAAAATATATAATTTAAAAAGGTCACAACCTTAAACAAAATGACAGAAGCCTTTTTTTTTTTTTTTTTTTTTTTTAATTAAATGAAACACAACCATGAATTCATATAATTGTTCATTAAATCTGACAGTTCAATTGAATACATTTCTTTTTAGAAAAAAAAAATGAAAAAAATAATGTTTACCATGGTTCATACATATACTGTACATATAATACATAATAAAATATATATATATATAAAACCCTATTTAGATTTTTATATTATAAGGAAGTTGATGGTATTGCGCTACTCATGTTTTATATTACAGATAATACTCTATTGTCCCTTAATTACACATGTGGAAATCAATAGAAATGGCATCTGTCTATCTATCTATCTATCTATCTATCTATCTATCTATCTATCTATCTATCTATCTCTCTCTCTCTCTCTCTCTATGGGATCTATTTAGCAAGGACTGAATGGCCCCTGTTCCCCTTGTTTCCGCGCAAGCCTTTTGGGCTCGCCAGAAACAGGAGTTAAGAAGCAGCGGTCTTAAGACCGCTGCTCCTAAACTCATACGCTGCCTCTGAGGCGGTGTATAGCAATCCGCCCGATCATGTATGATCGGGTTGATTGACACCCCCTCCTAGCGGCCGCAAATCTGCAGGGGCGTTATTGCATCAGCAGTTCACAAGAACTGCTGGTGCAATGATAAATGCCAGACATGGTTCGCAATAGCATATCATGTCCGCTCACACATATATAAATAGACTCCTATCTATCTATCTACATTTCAACAACGAAATGATAATAAAGATTCTGTGACAAAAGAAAAATACTTAACCCCTTCACTTCTATGCCTTTTTTCTCAACCATATGCCAATTTTTAAACACTATTGTTGTAATATATTTAGTGAGTGATTCACACAAAGTATATATTGTTTTTGTTCAGCAGCCCCAGCTGATTCAGAAAATACCATTATTTAATTTATATTTCATTGCATGTGAGAAGGCTTTAACAATTTATTTATTTTTCTAAATGTTTATTTTTTTTAATTGTTATCAAGGGTATCCAAATGTGAAAGAGGAGCAATATAGGCTTTTAGGGTTTGTCATAAAAACTGTATGGGCCCTTTTGTGCCAAAGTGGAAATAAAATAAAACATTTTCCCAGGTGAACAATTTCGACACAGTTATCACGTGGCTATAAAGAAAAAAATAGCATATTTTTCTAAGAAAGGGACTTGTCCAGTATAAAATAAACTTTTATATTTTTAATTATGTGCCAAAAAGATTCCCCTCTACAGTAAAATGTCATATTTTTTTATACTGTTTTATTTTTTGGGGTGATGGTGCTTTTCAAAAACACAAACACTTGAAAAAGCAGGTGATTCTCTTTCAAATAAAGGGAATTGGTTATCTGCAGCTGCTAAAGGAGCTGAGATTTACAGCTACACTTAACACTGCCACTTAACACTGCCATTTGTGACACCACCACATGTTTTAGAACTTTCACCAGCACTTACATAGAAGCCTTGAGAGTGTTGCCCAATAGGCCTCTCCTTTCATGATTCAGATAGAGCATGACATTTTAGCTTTTGAATTTTCTCCTTTTATCAAATGTATATAAAACTCTTATTATCCTTTGTTGAAAAGCATACCTAAGTAGTTTCAAAAGCAGCAATGTACTACTGGGAGTTCAATAGAGATTGGTGGTTTCCCACATATGCTTCTTGTCATTGGCTCACTAGATATGCTAAGCTAGCTCCCAGAAGTGCATTGCTGCTCAGGAGATGACTTAACCTATGAATTTATTGTCTTTATAGGGGTTAAATACATAGTTATATGTAAGTAAAAAGTGCAATAATAAAATACCTTAACATTTTAGAGCATTTTCTTTTTACAATTTCTTGTCCCTTTAAATGCCCAATTTGAAAGGCCCATGTAGTCAAAAAATTGCATGCTCTAATTTCCTAGAGCATGTAATTGTATGACTATCAACCCTGCTATACTTTGTGTTTAACACCACAAAGGGGTTAAACACACAGTCGATAAGCCACTTGGGACCCGCAGTGCACTGCTGGTCCCAAGTGGAACCCACAGCTGATCCACTCAGAAACGCTAATCACACGACTCAGAGGGTACATTTCAGTTGAAGACTCTGCATAGACTATCTTGTTGCCAAGGTAACCCTGCACAGGAATAATAGACAATTTTCTAAAACAGGGTTATTAAGGCATCATTTTTGTGTCCCTGTACTATATTCATGCTAAGTAAGATATACAACTTTACAGTATACAGTGCACAGTGTTCTATAACAGCCAGTGACAGCTGGATGTGTACAAGCAAGCACACAAGAATAGAACAAAACAGTTATATAACATGACAGAAAATCTAAACACACTCAACTTCACTCTCAATTTTAACAACTTTAGCTGCAAACTGTTTAATAAATATGTTGCAAAAAATACTATTTAAGTGTTTTTATTTCTATATTTATTTATTTTTTTTAAAATACAGTTTGTTTTCTGACTGCAGTGTCCCTTTAAAATAATCAGAAATTGAGCACTGCATTACAAAAATATCTGCAAACAAAATATACAAAATAAATATGCTAAAGCATTTCAAACACCATTATTTTAGGAAAATGTGCTTTTTTTTCCATTCAGGGACACATCCATTGAAATGCCTCGAGTTTTGTTTATCTTATCTTATTTGCTATTTGCTGCACAGCATTTTAGAAGACTTAGAGTTCTGAATATATACACTACAATAGGGCCAGATTTATCAAGAACAATGCTCCATGTAACTCTCCTATGGATTCTCTTCAGCTCTCCTTTAGGGCAAGTATACAAGTCGTGCGGCAAATCAGTTGCGAAAACACTGTGCGCGTTATGTCTTTTTTTGCATTTGGGGTTGTGCAGCTATTCCAAGTTGAGAAATAGCCTTTTGTGTGCGCATTAAGCAGCGTAACAGCCAAATCACTTGCACGTTCACGTATTCTCCATAGAAGTCAAGGGAGACGACAAATAGAAAAAAAAAATAAACACACAGAAACCCTAATCTATTGCGCAAAGCCCTTGATGTAGTCTCCTTGAAAAGTGTCCATGAAAATGTGAATATTTCATATTGCAAAAATGTTTTCGTAACGGAATATGTTCTATTTATTTATAAATAAATATTTCTCTATATATGTGATGATTTTTGGACAGATATATCTATTTATAGCGAGATATGTATATGAATATATATATGTCTAGATATCTCAAGATCTATATGCAAATATCACTTTGAAAATACATCTGAGATATTGTTTAATGTGCATAAGATTGTAATGTAAAATATTTTCATCATCTCCATAGTTAAACCTATCTCTATACATATAAATCCATGTTTCTCTATGTATGTGTTTGTATGTCAATGTAAAATACCTGCGTCAGCTTTTTTTTTTTTAACACCCAAGATCTTGTATCTTTGATCTCTTGTAACTTTTGTTTGCAATATATTTTCAAAAGAACTTTTATTAGACACTGTTAATATGAGTGTTAGTGTACATTGTAATGTATTTTTGGAATTGTTTCGTGAAACTTTTATGTTGCTCAAAACTGTTAACTACAGCTCTTCCAGCGTATAAAGGATTGTTGAGTAAAAGGTGAATTCACGCGCACAGTTGCGATTTTTTAAAACTTATAATAGCTTCATAATGTGCTACTTATAATCTTGCCCTTAGTGAAGTGTATCCATTCTCACAAATTTATAAAAAAAAATGTGTTTTTCTTTTTCGTGTCTCCATAGCTGAGATGTAATAATACATTTCTCCAGTTGGATTAGTATATGCTCCTTATTTATCATTGAAAATAAGCAACTGTTCTCCATGTAAGTCATATACAGTATAAACCAATAAAATAGTTTTACAGCCCCATTAGTAGCTTTGTTAATGCCCCTCTTCAACAAACTGTTATTGAAGAAAATAGATCATTATTTTTGTGCTTCTATTTTAGTTCTTCTTTTATATATTATTTTTGTGCCCCAAAAGATATTATTTCTGTACTCTGATATATTTGATTTTTGCACTTTGTTAGCTATTATTTTTGCGCTGTTATATATTATTTTTGCACTCTATTATATATTATCTTTGTGCTCCAATATACATGATATATTTATATATATGTATTTAGACATGTATACGTATGTATCTCTATGTTAAAGCAATTTGCAATCCTTTATTTTCTAACACCTGAGACTTCATATCTTTGATGCCTTCTAACTGTTATTGCAATTTTTTTTAAAATATTTTTTTAGATAGTGTTGTTATGAGTGTAACTGAACTTTTTAAAGTATTTTGATGTGTTTTGTGACACTTTTTATTCAAACATAACAGTTAACCTAAATTCTTGATTGCTCTCACATGTTCACATTTACTTTCAATTTCTAATAGGAGTGGAATTTAAAGAGCCATTATACACTCATTTTTTCTTTGCATAAATGTTTTGTAGATGATCTATTTATAAAGCCCATAAAGTTTGTTTTTTTTTAAAAATGTATAGTTTTGCTTATTTTTAAATAACATTGCTCTGATTTTCATACTCCTAACCAAGCCCCAAAGTTTTATGTGAATACTGTCAGCTACCTACTCCAGCTTGCTCCTGTTTGTGTAAAGGGTCTTTTCATATGCAAAATAAGGGGGAGAGGGGAGTGTCTTATTTCCCATTTGCAGTGGGCTTTCCAGCTGCCTTTTCAATAGAGCTAAACTGACAGCTTCTAAGTAAGTTATTAAACCGTTTTATACTGGATTTTTATATCAGTATCTGTGCATCTTATTCTTTATAGTAGTGTCTATTACATGCAGTTATATGAAAATGAATGTATACTGTCCCTTTAGCTTGCTTGCAAACACCCGCAAAACCCAATAGCTATATATTTTGTTTCTATTTTTTGTGCTCTCTCTCTTTCTCTCTCGAACATCTGTGAGATTAGGGGGTGAGGCTGGATGAGAAGGTCTGGCTCGCAATAGGCATCCAATTCATCCCAAGGGGAGTTGAGGTCAGGACTCTGTGCAAGCCACTCAAGTTTCTGCACACCAAACTTGTCAAACTATGTCTTTATAGACCTTGCAGTCTTGCTGGAACAATTGGAACAACAAAGGGTTTTCCCCAAACTGTTGACACATAACTGAAAGCTCCCAGTTGTCTAAAATGTCTTTGTATCCTGTAGCATTAAGATTATCCTTTACTGGAACCAATATGCAAACTATAGACTAAACTAATGCAGTAATTAGCATTATCCTAACACCCGCCACACCCAGATTCTTCCATCAGGCTGCCAAATAGTGACTCTTGATTCATCACTCCAAAAAACAAGTTTCCACTGCTCCATAGTGTTGCATGCTTTACACCACTCTAGGCAATCTCACATAATGCAGTTATTGTTGCGTCAAGAGGGATGTAGAAAATCTTTAGTGAGTAATGCAACAGATGATAGCCATGTTTACACACTTAACACCTCAGCGGTCAGTAGTCCCTCTCTGTGCATTTGCATGGTCTAACGTGTTATGTTTAGGCTGTTGTTCCTTGACACTGCCACTTATAAATAATAGCACTTACATTTGACTGGAGCAGACCTATAAGGGCAGAAATTAATCCCAAAATGACTTGTGGGAAAAGCAGCATAATATGACAATGCCACATTTATAGTTACTGAACTCTTCAGTAAAACCCACTGTATTGTCGATGTTTGTCTATGGAATTTTCATAGCTATGTGCTGGATTTTATGTACCTGTTAGCAATGGGTATGGCTGAAACACCTAAATTCAGTAATTAGTAGGGATGTCAACAATATTTTGTCCTAAAAGGACAAGATTTATCTTTGCTATTCTCCTATATTGTCTCCTACAAATGTGTATGAGAAATAATTCCCCTATTTATCATTCAAAAATGTGCCTAAAAGGTAGCAACTTCGACTGTAAAATTCTTTCCGATTCTACTTGGAGAACATATGCTCCAAAAAAGGGTTCAATTAAGTTTCTGATCTACTGTGGAGAACAGCATTAGAAATCTATTCTCTACCAGTTGTAGAAGCAATGTTACAAAAAAAAAACTCTACAATAATAATGTATATTGGAGCTCAATAATAATGTATACTGGAGCCCAATAATGTATATTGGAGCGCAAAAAATAAATAAATAAATATATATATATATATATATATATATATATATGTTTATATGTGTGTAGCTTTGTATTTATGCATTGATGTGTAAATATATATTTACAGACATATATACACATAAATACATATGTATACAGTACATGTATACATATATGGAGATATATATATATATATATATATATATATATATATAGTGTGAATATTTCACATTCCAATGTTTTACTCATAGCAGAATATGTTCTATTTATTTTATAAATAGATATTCTTATAATTATCTACACCTATATATTTTAGTGCTCAAACGCGAGTGCAAACTCCTGCTCCACTCGTAATCTGGCCCCTAGTAGGGAACAATATCCCCCATCTGTGTTAACGGTGTAGGAAGACACGTGTGGTCATCACAAGTCAAATAGTTATAATATTTATTGATTCAAAAGCATATTTAGTAAAAGGTCCATCTGTGGTCCTTCCTTACTGAATTTCCAAAGATACAAAGGACCGTCTGTAAAAAAAATCCCCCAAAAAACAACAATCCTTGAAGTTTAAAAGCTCTAAGTTCCAAAATACTGGTATAATTAAAAGTTTCTTTCAGCAAATAAAAGTTCACAAATATAAGTTTTAAATGCAAGAGTTAAAATCCATAAGAACCCAGAGTTGCTTGGTTATTAAAACAAATGTACAACAGCCAAGCAAAGCTGAGTAAAAAGCTTAAGAAAGCAATCTGTCAAGATGCAGACCGCTGTGTGAGCGCTTGTGGTGAAACCATAAGTGATGTCACTACCCAGAATTCTTAATCCCAACGTGTTTCATGTTGCAGCTTCACTTAATTAGAGGATGGATCCTTTGCCATCCTGGTCTTTTTTTATGCTATAAGATTTTAAAAGACAGGATACTTTTTACATCACCATAATAAATGGAAAATAATTTAAATTACAACATTCAAAGAAAAGTAAAACATTATATCATTAAATTATCTATCATTCTTTGTAAATATTTTATGAGGAATTGCTTTTGCTAAAACTCTTATCTTTATCTCGAAAATGGCATCTTAATAATAGAATCTTAGAGACGTGTTTTAAAACATAACGAATGAAAACATATGTGAAGATATTATTGGTATGAGCAAAAACACATTCAAGCAGGGCCGGTGCTAGGATTT
The DNA here is from genome assembly GCF_027579735.1 of Bombina bombina. Classification (NCBI taxonomy): domain Eukaryota; kingdom Metazoa; phylum Chordata; class Amphibia; order Anura; family Bombinatoridae; genus Bombina; species Bombina bombina. The sequence continues at coordinate 552,141,602 of NC_069504.1, read as the reverse complement.
TTGGCCACACAGGCGAGGATACATTTTGCCACCCCCTGATTACATACCATCCCATTGCTAGTTAAAGGGATATGAAACCCAAATTTTTATATCATAATTCAGATAGAGCATGACATTTTAATAAACTTTCTAATTAACTACTATTATCAATTTTCTTCATTATCTTCGTATCTGTATTTGAAAAGCAGGAATATAAGCTTAGGAGCCAGCCCATTTTTAGTTCAGCACCTGGGTACCGTTTGCCGATTGGTGGCTAGATTCAAATCAAACAGTGGTAGTGCTGCATTGCAAATCAAACAGTGGTAGTGCTGTGTAGCAATCAATACAGCACTGACACTTATCATGCTGTAATAAAACATTGCAGTGTCACCTACTATCCATTGTCTTAATCATAACCCCAGAAGAAGCACTGACCATACTAGGTCAGTACCTACACCAGAGTCACCTTACATCTTGGTCAAAGAGCTTATAATTTGATCGCATTTTACAAATAAATTAGAATAATACTAAATAAAAGAACATTATTTTTTAGGGAGTTATAGGAACAATTGAATATTATAATTAATCTTTGTTAAAAATGTGAGTGTAAACTACTTAGTTTAATAAACTCTCTAATCATAATAATTATAAAGTGATTCATAGAAAAAAAAAATGATAATCTCAGGTAAGATACATATAGATATGAACTGTGCTAAGTCACTCCCAGCAGTTCTTATTGGTCTTCACTAAAGAACAAAATGCAAACTATGTGCTTTTAGCTCCAAATTGCTTGAACCAAAAAGCTATCCTTATTCTACAGTATACTACAAATACAGAGATATGTCATAAAGGAACAACAGGCACTTAATAAACAAAACTGTGTTCAATATACTTTACTAAAATGTATTATACTAGAGACAATATTTTTTTTTTCTTAACTCCTGCACAAATTATAAAGTAGTGTGTCTCAAACCTTTTCAAATGCTGCAATAAATGTTATTGAATTGGAATGGGTATGTCTCCCAGAAGTTATTGCATGTCATTGTATTACAGGTTGTTTGGATAGAAATACTACCTGTTTTATCACAATCAATACACATAAAATAATCCGTTCCATATTTGTTTGCGCAAAACTTTAGAATATTGTGTTTCTAAATTTGCTTTCATGCATAGGTTAAGCCACCATTTTGATCTAGTGAGTATTCTATGAGTATAGTTGTCAGTCACCAAGCCCAAGAGTATAATTGTCAGTCACCACTTATTTTGATCTAGTGAGTATTTTATGAGTATAGTTGTCAGTCACCAAGCCCGCCTAGCTGCTGCTGCCCTCAGACCCCGGCCCCACCTCCTACCTCACTGCTGTCTCAGGCTGTCTTGGGTGGGCATCATTCACTCACATGGCCAAGGCATCCCCGCACCGGCACTGCACGAATCAGAGACCATAACTGCAAGTCTGGACTTCTGCAAATGCTCTGTAGTGCTGTGTAACAGTGCCGGGATGTAAGAGGGAGACTAGTGGGTAACAAAGCGCCACGCGAGCTTTAGGGAAGAGGAGCATATACTGGTGGTACTGACTAAGTTAGTTTGTATAGTTCCGTTCCGCCACTGATAAAAAAAAAAACTACTCTCCAATTTTGCGCCCCACTGCTTTGGCGCCATAAGGCAGTCGCCTATTTTGCCTATATGCAAGCGCCGGCCCTACATTCAAGCAATTGAACCAAAAATATCTATTTAAAAGGAGCTCTAAAAAATGAATGGAAAAGCAACAAAGTATATTCTCTTACTTTGTATGTATCTTTATTTAACTCATTCGGTTCTGAGTTTTTCTTCCTTTTCCTTCTAAAAACCTTTTATTCCCCATTTTTGCTGGAATTTGCTCTATACCCTTAACAGTGAATTGATCAGCATTTTGGTTATGATATTCATCAAAATGGGTTTTTATTCTGTATCTACTGTCTTTTCCTTCAATGTATTTAATGTGTTTTAATACTCTGGTTTTGAAAGATCTTTTATTATGCCCTACATAAAATAAATTGCAGCTGCATGCCAGAAGATACACTACATACTCTGATTTGCAATTGATGTATGTTTTTATAGGCAAGATTTTGGTTCCATTATTACTGATCCATTTTTTTTTCTCTTTGTTTTTTCCAGTGTGTTCACAGTTTTTCCTACCACATTTATAAAAGCCAGTGGTAAGGTGACCTCTTTTATTTTGTTGTGGTTGTTTAAAGGGACAGTCAACACCAGAATTTTTGTTGTTTAAAAAGATAGATAATCCCTTTATTACCCATTCCCCAGTTTTTTGCAAAACCAACACTGTTATATTAATACACTTTTTACTTCTGTGACTAACTTGTATCTAAGCATCTTCTGACCGTCCCTAATAACATGACTTTTAGTTATTTTGCATATAGTTGCATTTTAGCCAATTAGTGCAGTGTCTGCCACTAGCCACAGGCGTGATCACATTGCTATCTATATGGCCTACATGACCTTGCTCTCCCCTGCTGTGAAAAGTAAATAAAATAGAGGCGGCCTTCAAGGGCTTAGAAATTATCATATGAACCTTCCTAGGTTTGCTTTCAACTAGAATGCCAAGAGAACAAAGCAAAATGGTAATAAAAGTAAATTGGAAAGTTGTTTAAAATTACATGCCCTATTTGCAAAATGAAAGTTTTTTTGGGACTTGACTGTCCCTTTAAGTTTTGTGGGTGCTAGAATGTCCTTTGAATTAATTTTTTTCTTATACAGGTAAAAATCCCCAGATCAGGAATTCCAAAATCCAAAATTATTCTGAAATCCAAACTTTTTAAATATTGGTTTGTTTTTGTGTTCTAAAATTCACTTAGGGGCATACTTATTTAAAAACAACAACTACAAAATGATTATATTTATATAAAACTACCTTTAGGTTACAGGTATAAGCTGCATTATGATATGTAAATATTGCCTAAATGACATAAAATGTTGTTTACACTTGGTTTCATCCCCTCTCCAAACAGACCCATTTTAAAGATGCAAATTTTCCAAAATCCAAACCTTTTCCTGTCCCAAGCAGTTTGGATAAAGAGTTCAGGGGACACATTTTGACCCATTGATATTCCCTGTTGTTGGGGGAATAGTTTTTCTTGAAACTGGAAATAATTTCTTCTTAAACTAAATCTATTAAATTCAGAAATAAAACTCCTTTGTTTCAAATTAAGGTATATGAAACCAAAAATGTTCCTTTCAGGATTCAGATAGAGCATGCACTTTTAAATAACTTTCTATTTTACTTTTATTATCAATTTTCTTCTTTCTCTTGATATCTTTTGTTGAGCTAGGGCGTATGCTTAGGAGCCACCCATTTAAGGAGCACTATATGGCGGCATTTTTGCAAGAATGTTATTCATTTGCCAGAGCACTAGATGGCAGCACTAATCCCTGTCATGTAGTGCTTCAGATGCCTACCTAGGTATCTCTGCAACACAGAATATCATTGGAACAAAGCAAATTTGATAAGAGAAGATGCTCAGTTTTAATCACAAAATACATTTTTTGTGTTTCATAGGAAGTAATCAACTGCCTCAATACCTTTTTTATGGAGAATAGAGGTGTATAAAGAATAAACATCTAAACTTCAAAAGCAAAACTTTCTTCCCACTCAAAATCCACCAAAATAGAGAGTAAGTAAGGGGTATCTCTCAGTTACGATGATAGATTTAGTTGTTAAAAATAATCAATATACTCTGATACTGTAGCTTACAAGTTAGGTTGTTAATGCTTGAGATGATCGGCCTTCCAGGCAGGTTTTTTTTATCCTTATTGATCATTGGAAGATAATAAAATACTGGTATTTTATCTATATTCATGTTCAGTAAGAATGTTTTATTTTTTAGCTTTAAGAACACCTTCACAATATTAATTTTAAAAAAATTCAGTTGTGCATCTTTTAAGAGGTATGTAAGAGTGTTATTCGTTCAAAAGGATGGCAAGTGAAGCTCCATTCACGAAACACGTTAGGAATTCTGGATAGTGATGTCACTTCCAATTTTGGTGCGAGTTCTCACACAGTGGCTGGCATCTTGCCAGACTGGTTCCTTAAGCTTTTTACTCAGCTTTGCTTGCATGTTGTACACTCGTTTTAAAAATCAAGCACCTTATGGATTTTAGGAAAAGAAGTGCGTGGGTCTGGCGCTAGTATATGCACCTACAGCTCTCTCCAGGAAGGGTGCCTAGTCAACCTTAGAATAATGATACAATGTGGGTATTGGAGTGAGCGCCAAAGGCAGAGGTGATTCAAAACATTTAACTGATATATTTCTCTAAAAATATATATCTTTAATACATTATTAATACATAATACATAGTCTATTAAATAAATAATTAATTAAAAAAACATGGATCCATGCGTACATAAAACAATAAAAATAAACACAGTAGTGTAGGTTAAAAACTGGATTGATAAGAACAAAGCATATATGGTGTCCGGTTAAATGAATAATTTGTCGTATCTGATACAGTAAAAACAGAGTCAATACAATAATAATAAAGAAATTAAATTCAGAATAATTATAGATGAACGTCCAATCGTGGAACAGTCCAGTGAATATATCCAAAAAACAATGTGTATAGCTGTGTGTCCTGGGGGGATATAATGTTCAGTGTGCTGAAAACAATCCTGGTGTAGATTCCAAATGAAAAGCAAATAAACAAATCCAATATAAATCCAAAAAGTGTTAAAAAATGGTGTAAAAGATGTTGCAAAAGGATGAAAAAATGAAAAAAATAATAAAAAATTGCAAAAGTGAAAAAATTATGAAAAAAATGAAAAAACTAAAAAATGAAAATAATGATTGTGAGCACAAACTACAAAATAAAGTCGTAAATCCTGTGATCAAAAAACGGCTGTGATGAAGGTTATGTGAACAGGAGGTGATTCCTGAATAGTACCTTACTTAGAGTCCCATAAAAAATACAATAAAAAACCTGTGGAAAAAATGGAAACAATACTAAGAACAATAAAAAATACTTGCTTAGAGTATCAGAAATTTTCTCACCATTTATATGTCGACGCGTTTCGCCTGATAACAGGCCTTTTTCAAGACACCATATATGCTTTGTTCTTATCAATCCAGTTTTTAACCTACACTACTGTGTTTATTGTTATTGTTTAATGTACGCATGGATCCATGTTTTTTTAATTAATTATTTGTCTAATAGACTATGTATTATGTATTAATAATGTATTAAAGATATATATTTTTAGAGAAATATATCAGTTAATTGTTTTGAATCACCTCTGCCTTTGGCGCTCACTCCAATACCCACATTGTAACCTTATGGATTTTAACTCTCCCATTTAAAACCTTTATTATATATGCTAGTCCAACGACAGCAGAGAAATCAGGTGGAGCAAAGGGTTCAGAAATTACTAAAGGTACTTTTATCAATTTTACAACCTCAATTTACAGTTAAATAGTCCCTTCAGCGGTGCATAAATAATTTTTTCAAGGCCTATTTTGTTTCCCATCCTGCACCCTCTACAATCCATCAATCAGCTTCTGCCTCTGTTCTGGGAAATGCTACCTCTAAAGTGTCTGCTGATTGGAGACCCTCTGTGTCTAAAAATCACTTTCTGATGAGGAGTTGAAGAGAAGATGCTTACAAGGGCTCTGCTTCTATTATGGATCTGCAGGATATTTAAAATCCTTTTGTCACAAGAAAGGTGCCAATACTAAGGATTACAGTATCATGTCCTACTTTTAAAATCCCCTTTCTCTCAAGAAATATTTCTCTCAACTATAGAATCTTAAACCTACAGATATTCTCCTTCTAAGCTGTATGCTTCAGTGTTATGTTTCAGTATGAACTAGTACCCTTGTTCTTTGCAGGACCACTCAGTCTCACACCTTACCTCGGGTTCACTAAGATCTAACTTGTGTGAACCCTGTTATGCTCATAGATCTGAGGGTTACTACTGTAGGATACAGTGTGAAGATGGTATACAAGAGAAATGGAATGAGCTAACCAACAATATAGTATGAAATGTAGGATAACTCCAATTCCACAGTTTAGAGAGAAACGTATTCACTTTCCAAAATAGTTGCAGACTCGCATCACACACATATAAAATATTTACATAGCTTGCACACACACACACACACTTTAGTTAGAGTTGTGCAAGGTAGGTTCATTGGTCATTTACAACCGGATACAAGATTTGCAGTTGTAAGTAGTTGCTGGGTTAAAGTCAGTTTAAGCACAAAATGTACATCAGTGGTTAATGCTAGAGGGAGCAGTACCTTGAAGCATAATGTTAGATTTGCAGAAGTCACTGTGCAAGTCAATGAAATGAATCACAAGCGGATGAGTTGATGTAAAAGTTAGTACATGAAATAAACTGGTTAATAGCTTGGTATGGCAGGTAAACTTGATTACTTGAGGCAAGCAGAAACAAATGACATGAGAGGCAAGATATCCTTATTTGTATATTGGTAATACAGACCGGTAATCCTGATGGTAGAATATACAAACCGACTTCCCAAATAGTATCCTCAGCGTGGAGCAAAAGCGGAGTTACCGGAGAGGTAATGCAGACAGCGTGTGCTGAGATTCAGTGAGTGTGTGTGGCAGCTGCGGTTTCACCTAGAGTCAAGTCGGGCGTGACGTCACACGCCAACGGACCAGCATGCGAGTGTACAGGAAGCAAGCAGCAGCGTGAGAGACAGGAACAGAGATGAGGTGCTGCAATACCGCAAGTCTTGAGTAACTGAAAATTAGTATCAGTAGAAGGAAATCCCAACTTAGACAGGAGGGAAAAGCTGGGTGTGTAGCGTTCAGGAACAGAGAGTGACTGAACAAATTACCAAGCAATGTTCAACACTAGGTGGAGCCTTAAATAGCAGTATGGTAATTAGTAGTTAAAGGTACAGAATGGTAAAACCCTGACAGAACTCCCCCCTCAAGGAGCCGCTCCGCGGATCAAGGACCAGGACGGTCAGGATTTCTCCGGTGGTACAAAGAGAGAAGTTGGGGGGCGGAGAAGTTAGAGGACGGCTCCCACGAATCCTCCTCAGGAGCATAGCCCTTCCATCTTACCAAATACTGGAGCTGATCATGAAGGTATCTGGAGTCCAAGATAGAATCAATTTCATATTCGACATCATCATTCACTTGAGGAACAACAGAAGAACCCTGTAGGTTACCCCTGACCAAGGAGTAGGGCTTTAACAAGGACACATGGAACGTTGGATGTATCTTCAGAGTAGATGATAATTGAAGAGTCACAGCATTAGGATTGATCACTTTAATAATCTCATATGGACCCAAATATAAAGCACCTAATTTTTTACTGGGGATCTTTAAACGTAGGTTTTTTGTACTAAGCCAGACCTTGTCCCCAACAGCATAATCCGGAGGTTTAGATCTGCGTAAGTCATAATGATTTTTCTGGGTGGTTTGTGCCTCTTGTAGAACTGTTTTTAAGGAGGCAAAACCATTAGCAATTGAATTGACTGTATCGTTTACCATTGGTAGTGTAGAATCAGACGTACAGGTAGGATGATATGATGGATGAAACCCATAGTTGACGTAAAATGGTGTGGTTCTCATAGAGGAGTGTAGTGAGTTGTTATGAGCAAATTCGGCAGTGGCCAGAAGTGAGTGCCAATTATCTTGTTCCAAAGTACAGTAGCAGCGGAGATACTGCTCAAGGGACTGATTAGTTCTCTCCGTTTGCCCATTCGTCTGGGGATGATAGGCTGAGCTGAGTCTTCTACAGATATTGAGGGTACGACATAGCTGGGTCCAAAACCTAGATGTGAATTGTGACCCCCTATCCGTAGTGACAGATTTGGGCAATCCATGAAGTTTCACTATGTTGTTTAGGAATAGAGAGGCAGTTTCTGAAGCTGTTGGAAGACCCCTGTGGGGGATGAAATGAGCCATTTTAGAAAACAAATCAACCACTACTAATATGGTGTTGTAATTTGATGAAGATGGTAAGTCCACTATGTAATCCATGGCGATATCTGTCCAAGGTCTGACTGGGATTGGAAGCGAAAGAAGGTATCCATAAGGGCGATTATGTGGGTGTTTCTTGGTGGTACATGTGGGACATCTTTGTACATATCGAATGACTGTGTCCATCATTTTGGGCCACCAATAATCTCTCTTTAATAAATGCAATGTCTTATGAACTCCAGGATGACCTGCTAGGAGTGAGTCATGAGCATAACCAACAATCTCTTCTCTGAGAACTTCAGGTATATACAGTAGATTCTCATGGTAGTACAAACCATCCTGATGTTTGCTTAATCCGAGTTGCTGTAAAGAAGAGTCCTGTGACAGATGTTGTTTTAAGGTGGTTTTGAAGCCGGTAGTCAAACAGATTATTCTATCTGAGGGTATGATAGATTCTGGTGTTTCTATATGCAAAGATTTCGGATCCTTTCGAGAAAGGGAGTCTGCCTTGAGATTTTTGCCGGGTCTATATGTTATGATATAATCAAATTGTGAAAAGAAAAGACTCCACCTGACTTTGAGGTTTTGTTGGACCTCAGAAATTCAAGATTCCGATGGTCAGTGTATATCAGAATAGGGTGTTGTGTTCCTTCCAGAAGATGTCTCCAGAACTCTAGAGCGGATTTGATAGCAAGAAGCTCCTTATCACCAATACCATAATTCATTTCTGCAGATGTCATTACTCTGGAGTAGTAAGATATTGGGTGAAGAGGTTCCGTAGGAGACTTTCTTTGAGAAAGGATTGCCCCAAGAGCATATTCGGAAGCATCAACCTCCAGGGTGTATTGACAACTGGGATCTGGGAACTGTAGAATCGGAGCTGTAATAAATTTCTGTTTCAGGCTAATGAAAGAATCTTCTGCTGACTGATTCCAAACAAATTTTATATGTTTACGTGTTAAGTAAGTCAATGGTTGAACAATATGTGAAAACCCTTTAATGAATTTGCGATAAAAGTTTGCAAACCCTAAAAATCTCTGGATTTCTTTCTTATTACGGGGAACAGGCCAATTGGTTATAGCATCCACCTTGTTAGATTCCATGGAGATACCTAAAGGTGATATGTTGTATCCTAAGAAGGAAATCGTATCTGTATTGAATATACACTTTTCAAGCTTAGCGAAAAGACGATGGACTCTTAATCGTAATAAAACCTGCTTCACATGAGACACATGTTTTTCGTATGACTCTGAGAATATAAGAATGTCGTCCAGATAGATGACAATACAAACATCTGATCATGAAACACATCATTTATGAAACACTGAAATGTCGCCGGAGCGTTGCATAAACCAAACGGCATCACAGTGTATTCATAAAGGCCGTAACGTGTACGGAAGGCTGTTAACCACTCATCCCCTGCTCTCATTCTAATCAAATTGTAGGCACCTCTAAGATCCAGTTTTGTATAAATAACAGCACCACGTAACCGTTCAATTAGTTCAGGAATGAGAGGCAGGGGGTATCTGTTTTTCTTTGTGCATTTGTTAAGTTGCCTATAGTCAATGATTGGACGGAGGCTACCATCCTTATTCTTAACAAAAAACATAGATGCTCCAACGGAGGATGTGGATGGTCTAATGAAGCCTTTTTTCAAGTTATCATCCAGATAGTCTTTCAAATGAGCTAATTCTGGCTCTGAAAGCGGATATATATGACCAATAGGTATGGTACTGTCTGGTATGAGATCAATAGGACAATCATACGACCTGTGTGGTGGTAGTGTGTCTGCCTCAACCTTATCAAAAACGTCACTAAATTCTTTATAACAATCAGGTAGGCTATGGACAGATAAATGGTATAAAGAGTGTTTGGTAAAACATGAGTGTTTACAAAATGCAGAATCAAAGATCACAGAACCTTCACACCAAGAAATAGTGGGGTTATGTCTTATTAACCAGTTTAAACCAAGTATCATAGGATAAACTGAAGTGGGAAGTACATCGAAAGACAACTGCTCAATATGACCAGACTTTGTTATCACAGTAATAGGGATGGTGTGATGTGTTATGGGACCTGAACTGAATAGTGAGCCGTCAACCAACCATATAGCAAGTGAAACACTCTTTTTTATTAGTGGGATCTTATTTTTAACAACAAACGAAATATCTACAAAATTCCCAGATGCGCCAGAGTCAACTACGGCCTGTACGTCTATCTTCCGATGATGCCACTGTAGGGAGAGAGGAAGGGACAAATGAGAATTGAAATCATGTACCATATTGATTATATGATAACTAGGAGGTGTCTTACCCTTCTTTTGGCGAAGAAGTAATGGACAATCCTTAACAGTGTGATCTTTATCAGCACAGTATAAACAAAGGTTCAGTAATTTGCACCTAGCTTTTTCTTCGGGTTTTAGAGGACCACGAATCACTGCTACATCCATAGGTTCATCAGAGGACCTTGTTGGTAAGGTTGAAGGTGTAGCTTGATAAGTGGATATTCTTCTGTAGCTTGCATCAGTGAAGGATCTTTCAAATTTTCTTTCCCTTAACCTTCGGTCTATACCTATGCTGAGTGTCATGAGGGCTTCTAAATCATCAGGAATGATACCACGTGCAAGCTCATCTTTTATTACTTCGCTGAGACCTAATCGGTATTGATTCCTTAAAGCTGGAGTGTTCCACTGAGTGTCCGGTGCCCAACGTTTGAAATCCATGATATATTCTTCCACGACTCTTTTCCCTTGACGTAAGGACCTGATAGCTGTTTCTGCTGTGTTCTGTTTATTGTGATCCTCATAAAGCAGAGACATGGCAGAAAAGAATGCATCGAGAGAATTTAAGATGGGATCATCATTCTCATAATAGGCATTAGCCCAAGACCTGGCCTCACCACGTAAGAATGAGATAACAGTTAATACCCTGACCCTATCTGTTGGGTATGATTTAGGTTTCAAAGTAAACATCAGTGTACAAGAGTTCTTGAAATCCCTAAACAAAGCTCTCTCCCCAGAGAATTTTTCAGGAGGGCTAATTAAAGGTTCAGCTGAGGTTTCAGCTACAGGAGGCTTACTGGCAAGATGGTCATTAATGAATTTTCTGATGTTTTGGTTCTCCAATTGTATCTCCCTTAGTCCCTGTATCATATGATCCATACTTTGAGCTAGGGAGCCAACCCTATTGTAAAGCTCTGTTATATCCATTTAACAAGGTACTAGTTATTTTTATAGGCTTGGTAAAATGTTATGTTTCAGTATGAACTAGTACCCTTGTTCTTTGCAGGACCACTCAGTCTCACACCATACCTCGGGTTCACTAAGATCTAACTTGTGTGAACCCTGTTATGCTCATAGATCTGAGGGTCACTACTGTAGGATACAGTGTGAAGATGGTATACAAGAGAAATGGAATGAGCTAACCAACAATATAGTATGAAATGTAGGATAACTCCAATTCCACAGTTTAGAGAGAAACTTATTCACTTTCCAAAATAGTTGCAGACTCGCATCACACACATAGAAAATATTTACATAGCTTGCACACACACACACACACTTTAGTTAGAGTTGTGCAAGGTAGGTTCATTGGTCATTTACAACCGGATACAAGATTTGCAGTTGTAAGTAGTTGCTGGGTTAAAGTCAGTTTAAGCACAAAATGTACATCAGTGGTTAATGCTAGAGGGAGCAGTACCTTGAAGCATAATGTTAGATTTGCAGAAGTCACTGTGCAAGTCAATGAAATGAATCACAAACGGAAGAGTTGATGTAAAAGTTAGTACATGAAATAAACTGGTTAATAGCTTGGTATGGCAGGTAAACTTGATTACTTGAGGCAAGCAGAAACAAATGACATGAGAGGCAAGATATCCTTATTTGTATATTGGTAATACAGACCGGTAATCCTGATGGTAGAATATACAAACCGACTTCCCAAATAGTATCCTCAGCGTGGAGCAAAAGCGGAGTTACCGGAGGGGTAATGCAGACAGCGTGTGCTGAGATTCAGTGAGTGTGTGTGGCAGCTGCGGTTTCACCTAGAGTCAAGTCGGGCGTGACGTCACACGCCAACGGACCAGCATGCGAGTGTACAGGAAGCAAGCAGCAGCATGAGAGACAGGAACAGAGATGAGGTGCTGCAATACCGCAAGTCTTGAGTAACTGAAAATTAGTATCAGTAGAAGGAAATCCCAACTTAGACAGGAGGGAAAAGCTGGGTGTGTAGCGTTCAGGAACAGAGAGTGACTGAACAAATTACCAAGCAACGTTCAACACTAGGTGGAGCCTTAAATAGCAGTATGGTAATTAGTAGTTAAAGGTACAGAATTGTAAAACCCTGACATTCAGAGATGAACAGGGGGAGGATCTGGGGATTATGTTTCTACTGTGGGTTACAAGGGGACACAATATCATCCTGTCCAACTAGACCTAATAGAGCTTCTATTTGTTGTAAAGGAATTTCTGTTCTGCCTTTACATGAGGATATTTCTGAACCTGGTCCCAGAGTGGGCATTCAAGTCTCTGATTCTCCTGAACCTGTCCCCAAGGTCAGTGCTCCTCTTTTTTGCCCTGAAGCAGGCACTCTTGTTTTTGTCCCTGGAAGGGAACTTAAATTTCATTGCTGTGAGCACTCACCTGGCATTCTTGTGATACTCTGAAGAAAGCCTTGCCCTCTGCTCTTGAATGAGCATGATACTTGTGGGTTTGTGAATTCTGACCTGGTGAGGGCATATGCTTTGGAAACCCAAAGAAGCTTCCTGCCACCTGCTTTTTGGATGCTTCCTGATTTTTCCTGTGCAAATGATGCTTTAGGCTGCCCAGAGGTCAGCCTTGGGAGGTGGGTACTGTCACATCTGTTCCTGAATGGTATCTGTCCCTTTAATTTCCTCTGCTGCAGCTTAGTCCTTGGCCACTAGAGGGCTCACCCTTTTTTTGATTACTGGTTGCTTGCACCTGTCTTGCTGCTCTCCTATACATGGGCTGACCCTTCCCCCATTCAGGTAATTGGGCATTTAGGGTTTCTCTGTTTCTAGTCTGTCTGTCCTTGGACCCCTTTTAAAAACTGTAAGTCTTGTAAACTGCAATCCAAACATGAGAGGTCTTGTAAGCTGCCATCCAAGCTTGTGAGTCTTGTAAACTGCCATCCAAGCATGTGAGACTTGTAAACTGCAATCCAAACATGAGAGGTCTTGTAAGCTGCCATCCAAGCTTGTGAGTCTTGTAAACTGCCATCCAAGCATGTGAGACTTGTAAACTACAATCCAAACATGAGAGGTCTTGTAAGCTGCCATCCAAGCTTGTGAGTCTTGTAAACTGTCATCCAAGCCTGTGAGTCTTGTAAACTGTCATCCAAGCCTGTGAGTCTTGTAAACTGTCATCCAAGCCTGTGAGTCTTGAAAATTTCAATCCAAGCCTGTGAGTCTTGTAAACTGAATTCCAAAACTGTATACTCTGCAACCTGTTATACAAATCAATCAGTACTGTTATCTGCTATTTCAAATCTGTGTATTCTGCAAACTGTTATCCAAGCTAATCAGTACTGTTGTGTACTTTTCCATGTTTGTTTTTCCTGCAACAAAGTCAGTCAGTACTGTGATCTGTTATCCCAAGTCCCTGAGTATCCAGTGTCATTGCTATCTGATGTACCTGAGTATACTTTGGCATTGCTATCCCAAATTCATGAGTATCCTGTGGCATTGATATCCCAAGTATCTGAGTATCCTGTGGCATTGATATCCCAAGTACCTGAGTATCCTGTGGCATTGATATCCCAAGTACCTGAGTATCCTGTGGCATTGATATCCCAAGTACCTGAGTATCCTGTGGCATTGATATCCCAAGTTCCTGCATATCCTGAGGCACTGCTATCCAAAGTACCTGAGTATCATGTGACATTGCTATCCCAAGTACCTGGGATGGCGTTGTAAAGAGGAAAACAGAGTGTATTCTTGCCCAGTAATCAAGATATAGGGGCTGCATTATCAAGCTCCGAGTCTAAAGACCGCTGCTCCATAACTTGTCTACCTGCTCTGAGGCTGAGAACATCAATCTGCCCGATCCTATATGATCGGGCTGACCGACATGCCCTGCTAGCAGATTGACCGTGAATCTGCAGGGGCAGCATTGCACAAGCAGTTCACAAGAACTGCTTGTGCAATGATAAATGCTGAATGTAGGCTATAGGGATCTCTGAATTAAGCAAAATATGAAATTCTGGTTGCGAGATTGACAAAGAAAGATATAGAATTTCACAGTTAATACAGGAGGCAAAACTTCTGGGAATATTCTATAGTTTATAGCACCATTCTTTAGCTAGTGATAAAATGCAAGCACAATAGAAAATAAAGTCAAGCATGACCCTAAAATGTTTTAATTCACAGACACCTAGATTACAAGTTTTGCGCTATAGAGGGTGCGAAATGAATGCAACAAAAGTTGCATTATTTCACCCTCCATATCGCTGCCATTACAAGTTTCTAAAAGGCCTCCTTGTGCTTGAGTGATGGTGGCGATGAGCTCCATACCGCAACAAAATCCAAGGGATGAGAATACGTGCTTGTGCACACTTTCCATATAGACATCAATGGGGAGAAGGTGTTAGAAAAAAAACTAACACCTGAAGTGCGAAATTGCTACCTCCGTAACGCAACCCCATTGATGTCTATGGGGAAAAAAAGCTACGTTTAAACACCCTAACATAAACTCCAAGTATAAACACCCTTAATCTGCTGCCCCAGACATCGCCGACACCAAAATAAAGTTATTAGCCCCTAATCTGCTGCTCTCGACATTGCCGCCACATATAAAAGTTACTAACCCCCATTCCGCCACTCCCCGACATCACCGCCACTATAATAAAGTTATTAACCCCTATTCCCCCGCATCCCAACATCAGCGACACTATAATAAAGATATTATCCCCTATTCCGCTGCTCCCCAACATTGCCGCCACTAAATAAAGTTATTAACCCCTAAACCTCTGGCCTCCCCCATCACCGCCACTAAATAAACCTATTAACCCCTAAACCTCTGCCCCCCCACATTGCAAAAAACTAAATTAAACTATTAACCCCTAAACCTAACAACCCCCTACAATATCCCTATCTTAAAATAAATAAAATCTTACCTGTGATTTATTTTGGATAATTTTGTTTATTATTTTTCGTAATTTAGTGTTTGTTATTTTTTGTAATTTAGTATTTATTTTTTTTATAATTTTATAATTAGATTTTTTTAGTAGTGTTAAGTTTCTTTTAATGTGTAATTTAGTTTATTTAATTGGTAGTTATTTTAATTTTAGTATAATAGTTATGTAAGCTTAATTGTTAGTTTAAACTTAGGTTTTTTTAATTTCACAGGTAAGTTTTTATTCATTTTAAGATAGGGATATTGTAATTTTAATTTAAAGTCAGGGGGGTTGTTAGGTTTAGGAGTTAATAGTTTAATTTAGTTTTTTTTGCGATGTGGGGGGCTTGCAGTTTAGGGGTTAATAGGCTTATTTAGTGGCAGTGATTTGGGAGGCCAGAGGTTTATGGGTTTTATAACTTTATTTAGCAGCGCCGATGTCGGGGAGTGGCGGAATAGGGGTTAATATCTTTATTATAGTGTCTGCGATGTTGGGGTGTGGGGGAATAGGGGTTAATAACTTTATTATAGTAGTGGAGATGTAGGTAGCGGTGGAATAGGGGTTAATAAGTTTAATTTAGTGTTTGAGATGCAGGAGGGCGGCGGAATTGGGGTTATTAGGTAGTTTATGGGTGTTAGTGTACTTTGTAAAATTTTAGTAATGAGTTTTGTGTAACAGTTTTGTTGCACAAAACTCATAACTACTGATCTCAGATGGCAGAACGGATCGTGCCGGTATAGGCTGGAACAAGCATTTTAGCCTCACCGCACAACCTGTAATATCGGCGCTATGGAAATCCCATGCAAAAACATTATTTTTTTGAGTGCGGGATTGACGTTGCGTTACAGGCTAAAATGCTTGTGGTATAGCTATACCGACAAGACGCGTAATGTCTGCGTTACGTTTTTTATGCTGAAATGGCCATTTTTTTTTTTGCATTAAAGCCGTAACGCAAAACTCGTAATCTAGGTGAATGTGTATTAATAAGTAAAGGTTACATTTTAAGATTGTTCTAGTACCCTTCTACAATGAGTTTTATTAAATTTATTAAAATTATATTTTAGACACATCTTGGAAAATATAATCCTAATCAATTAATGGAACCATAAAGTTAAAACAAAACTTTCATGATTCAGATAGAGCATGCAATTTTAAACAGCTTTCTAATTTAGTTTTATTATCAACCTTGCTCTCTTGGTATCCTTTGTCAAAGATTAAATTAAGACAGGTTCATAACAGGTCAGTGTGCATGTGTCTGGCAGCAGTGTTTTACAACATTGTTTCTTTGTTGCAGAATCTTTTTAATTTGTTGCAAACACTGCTGCCCTATAGAAACATGCACACTCCTGAACTCTTATGGGCCTACATTAATTTACTCTTTAACAAAGCAATTTTCATACTAGAAATACAATGGGAAGTTGTTTAAAATGGCTTGCTCTATCTGAATCATGAACGTTTAATTTTGACTCAACTGCCCCTTATTATATTAGGACCCAACATTTTCACACAATGCTTGGAGTGATGGATGTACTTGCAAAAATATGGAAAAATGTGATGGCAGTGTTGTGAATTTTTAGAAATATTGACATTTAGATGAGGTCATCCAACAATATTTAATAGAAAACAATTGTTCTGGCGTGCATCTAAAGAGAAATAGTTTGATATGGAGAGAGATGTCATTGACAGAAAAAAGTAGGTAGAGAAAGAGACTAGCTTAAAGGGACATCTATTGTCCAGTGGAGTGTTTAAATATCAGCCAGTGAGCTTCTATCATACACCACATGTGCTTCCTGTTAAGGGCAAAATCCAAATTAACAACCATAATGGTTTCTCATGAAAGTATGTTAATGTGTTTTTATAGGGCTCTTTTATATAAACGATAGAAAAATTTAGTGTTTCATGTTCATTTAAAAGTTTGGTTATAGAGATTGGAAACAAACCATGTTTAAAGCTCTGCCAAAAAGAAGCAGACGGTTTTGATGACCAATAAGAAGCCATCAGTAATGAAAGCAGCAGGTAAACCTAGAAGAAATATCAGGATGGAGTGGATAGTAAACCTTTCTATTGCAAGTTGCAAATTTAGTGCCATTTTAGTATTTAATATTGAAGAAAGTAAGACAGGAATGATCTTAGGCAGATAAAAGTAGTTGAGATCTCTTTAAGACATTACAACTAATACTTATAAAAGTTCTCTCCTTGATTTACAGTCATAACAAGTTATGTTATGTATACTTTGCAGTGTTAAAACTTTACATCCCCCTTGAGCTGTAAGACACTGAAAACACCTTATAAGATTTTACTGTATTGAGTGATAAAGAAGCTGCCAAATGTCTTGTCAGATCTTATGCAGCTTTTTTAAGTAGCAAATCAATAACATTTATACGTAAACTTTACTGGATATCACACTCTATCCTTCTAGCATACAAATGTACTGTTGTAAACACATATTGATTTTAAGGTGATAGATTTTATTGTTATTTACATTATTAAACACTTTGCACTATAGGCAATCAGCATATTGTTCCTTTTTTAAATAAAAAGGGAAATGACACAAGGCTTTTAGTTAGTATTTAGTATAAAAGATGCTTACGGTATGTATTTTAAAATTATTTAACTACAGTGTTCGCTCAACAATGGAATGTGTTAGGGAATAACCATTTCAGCCAATGATACAGTATGATCTATTAGAAAGCATCAATTCATGTAGCACTTCCTGTATCTGCAAACCTTTATCCCAAGTTTTACTTTGTCTTGTCATTAGTCAGTGAAGAAGTGCTTATTTTACCTCCACTGTGTCTTGCCTCCCAACAAAACATATATTTAATGCAGATGAATAAGAATGAAATAACACCCTGTTATTTAAAGGGTGGGCTAAAGCTGTAGTTAGGATGATAAGAGTTGACACATTGGATATGCTGCAGCCTTGCTGACACCAAAGGGTTTTTCATGAATCGTGTTGCTTATGCAGTAATATCACCCACATGGCTAACATCAAGGGGTGACAGGAAGAACTCATATCAGGGGCCAAGTGGGCAAGGAAGGACTGGGCCCAGGTGGGGCAAGGACATCATTTGTGCCTTAAAATTAGGCCCTGGCACAATTGTTTGGGCCCTCCTTTAACCCCATTGACTGCCACTGCCAGCTACACCAAAAATGTAGTCACGTGTAGCTGGGCTCTTTCTAGACCGCACAGCTTTGAACTAATGGTACACAGATCGAACATCCTGAGCTGCAGACTGCAGCTGATAACCTTTTCCTGATCCACATGAACCTGATCCACATGAGATAAAGGTAGGCAAATAGGCATCTGTTTTTTGTATTATTTAAAGATTTCTGTGTGTGTGTCTTTGTGTATGTGTTTCTGCCTGTGTCTTTGGGTGTGCCTGTTTTCTGTGGGTGTCTGTTTCAGTGTGAGTCTGTGTGTTTTTCTGTGTGTCTGAGTGTGTGTTTGTGTATGCAATTGTTTCTGTGGGTGTCTGTGTGTGTTTTAAAACTGTATTAGTTTATCAATAAATGTTGAAGAGTTTATTAATATATGTGTGCATGGGTGCCTTGTTGAGATTGTGCACACTTTATGCACTTGTACTGGAGAATTTTAGACTTAGATATGTTATCAATGTCCCTTAAATGTCTCCCAGAGTTTAACTCAAAAGCCCTCTTCATCCTCACTTTACTATGATCCTTTATCAAAGCCCTGCATATGAAGCAAAGTTTGATATATATATATAATATAAATATATATCTACATTTTTTCTTTTTTTCTTTGTTTTGAAGTTTCTATAAACATCACCTAGCATCAACCGTCATACAATATTTACACATAGAAATAACTTCTTATGCACAATTTTGAGTGTTTTGAGCCCCTTGTGAAGTCAACAGCTGGGACTCATGACAAATCAATCAATCAATATTATATCTATATCAATTAAAGAGTCCCATAAAGACTATTTAAGGAGAAATATAAGGAGGGTAGCAGATTGTGCATCTTTATTTTTTTCTAATAAAATGCAGGCATTAATAAATGTTTGAATCCAACAAATATACAGGCTTAAACTTTTACTTTTCTTTCTTTATATTTAATACACACGCTTTGTGTTTAACTGTATTTTATGGAGAATGTCATGCTTTACCGAATATTTTTTTTAGTTTATATATATATATATATATATATATATATATATATATATATATATATATATATATATATATATATATATACATATACATACACATACATATACTGTACATACACACACATATCTATATATACATGCATCAATATATGCCCTCTTAAGTAGTCTGATCCCACTACTTCTTCCTCCACTACTTCTTCCACAGTAGGCATATCCATCATATTTTCTATTTTATAATTTATATATATTTTATATATCACAGATGAAAAAGCAAAAACAATAATACAATCAAAATAATTGTTTAAAACAAACAGTTATGAGCTCACAAATAATATTTTTAAAATAGATTTCAGTATAACAGTTTTGTTTAAAAAATATTTGAATTACCATTCATAAAGAAAAAAAGATTCATAAAGAGAAAAATAAAATTAATTATTTGAAAAAAAATGCATCTAATAATGTTTAGTAAAATACATGTGGATACTTCTTTGTATGCAAACTTATCTTAGGCTACCAGACTTCAGAATATACCATTTGCATCTATATTAAGGTAATAAGTGACTATTAACCTGGAAATTACTCCTGATAAAATCAATCAAATAAGCGTGTAAATCATCATGATCCTGTCAATATTGTCAATATAAGTATATTCTTTTTCGTGAATAAAAGTTCATGATGTTCATAAAATGGTCATCATTCATGGTATGAAAGGGCAATTGTCTTTTATAATTTTGTTCATTTACCTGCAGGCAACATTTTCACCCATTTTCTAAGTCGGTCTGCAAGTTAATATATATGGAAAGTTTAATTTTCTTAGCAATATGTATAAGCTATATATATGTCATAGGACCGGGAAGAACCTTCTTACCTTGGTGCCGGGTGTCCACCCGGCCTCCTTGCGTTGCCGGTATAGCGGACCTGCGCAAGTTCACGTGTGCGTGCGCATGCACACTAGTACCCACACTTGTAAATTTGCAGGTGCTGGGACTCCCATGCAGGAGGACACACCCTCCTTTAGCAGAAGTTTTATTGGTCTCCTGATTCTTATGGTTTTTGACTTCATCTTATTCCTCTGTGTACTATGTGTACTTCTACCTTCCCTGACTACGGAATTGTATGGCCACTCTTATTCTGTTATCTGTTTCTCCTGCCACTGGGTTTCAGTCCCAAATAATAGGAGGAGATAGTCTCCCTCCTGACATAATAATCTAGCACCTATGGAACCCGCAGGAGCTAGTGACCCTATTGTCATACTTACGCAACAACTAGCACAGATGACACAAGCCTTGAAGCCATACAGGATCTGCAAGCAGGCCAAGAGGCCTTACTGCAACGAGAGACGGACAGAGAAATAAAAGCGTCTGAAGCCATAGCACCTCCCCCGCCTACAGTCTTCCACTTCCAATTGTTTTTACTGCTCTTGAAAAAGACGATTTAGTCGTTGAAACGCGTAGAGCCAAAAAAGAGCTTTTTTTAATATGTTTTAATAAATATTTGTTTGTTACAACAAGTATTTTCTGCTGCCTTTTTGGAAGTATTTCTAAGTTACCAACCACTTTTGAGGAGCCGGATTCCGAATTACTCGGAGTGAGTATACTGCACTTTATACAATCACCTGCAGTGTAATTTCCATGGTCTGCAGATACTAAAGCACAATATGGGAAAATCAGGATATAGATCCTTATGAAGAGGCTGAACTCTGAAATTTTTGGAGTAAGTATACTGCACATTATTTTGTTGTTAACTCCTGCGAATCACAAGCCAAGTTTCTTTCTTCAGTGTGCACTACAACACACAGAAGGATCCAAGACCAGCGCCTCTATATACATTTTCCATATTCTACTCACAGTCCTTTTGGGAAAGACTGCTAGAAGGCTGCGGTCACCTAAGAGGGGAGTATTGTGCTCTATTCTAGTCATTCTGTACATTTTGTTGTCAACATCTAACATATCTGTATAGCATTTGAATTGATCTTGGATACTATAAATAGCTGAAATATCTTTATTAGACAATAATAAGGGGAGGTTTTGTAGAATATACAGTAAAAAAGGAAAAATAATCGTTTTTATCAGATTAACTCTGGCCGTAAGCGAGATTAAGAGCGTAGACCATATTTCCAGATCAGATTTAATTTTTTGAAGTACCGGAACAAAATTTAAATTATACCAATTACCTGGGTTCCTGTGCAAAGTTATTCCGAGATATTTAAAGGAGTCAACCAATTTAAATGGCTGCTGCAATGATTTTAAAGGCATTCCTGATAGCCGTAGAAGTTCGCTCTTATTGAAATTTATCTTATATCCAGAAAATGAAGAAAAAACATCAAATAGATGAAGAATTTGAGGGATATTTTGGTAAATATTATCAAGAAAAATAAGTAAATCGTCAGCATAAAGAAGGATTTTCAATCTATGCATACCCATTGGTATACCCACAAGGCTCTCCCTTAACCATATAGCAAATAGTTCAAGTGCTAAATTGAAAAGTAAGGGGGAAAGAGGACATCCCTGACGGGTACCCCTTTTTAAACATATCTTAGGGGATAGGGTTCCATTGATACATAAATATGATATCGGGGAGTTGTAAAGCTTACGAACAAAATCCAAAAACTGATTCCTCAATCAAAATTTCTCTAAAGCTGAGAACAAATAATTCCAGTTAATCGCATCAAATGCTTTCTCAGCATCAACCGTAAGTATCGCTGCATTCGTAAATCTCTTAAAATCATCTTTACTTAAATCCAAATTCCAGACATAATCTAACAGAGATGTAACTTGACGGATATTCCTAAGCGAGTTTCTATTTTTCATAAACCCTGTCTGATCTGGGTGTATAATGTTCTCAAGTATGACAGCTAATCTTGCAGATATTATGGAGGTCAATATTTTGTAGTCTGCATTTAACACAGAGATGGGTCTATAAGCACCAGGATCTAGTGGATCCTTCCCTTTTTTAGAATTAGTGAGATACGGGCAGCAGAAAAATATTTTGACATTTCATTGCGTGAAGAAAAATAGAAATTAAACAAGCTAACAAGTGGAGTAATTAATTCTTCACTCAAAGTTTTATAAAATTCTATTGGTAGACCATCTGGGCCCGGTGCTTTATTGAGACTCGCTGCACAGATGGCTTCCCTAACTTCCTCCTCCCTAATAGGCTGGTTCAGTGTCTTCAATAATTCTTCCATTATCTTGGGAATATTAATTTGTGACCAAAACTTTGTAAGATTATCATCATTGACCTCTGATTCCGAATATAGTTGTTGAAAAACCTTAAAAAAGGTTTTGTTAATATCGTCTGGATCAGTATACCTTATATTTTCATCCTTAATCGCTGGAATAAGATTCTTATTTTTTCTTATTTTCACTAATTTCGCTAAATGTTTAGATGAATTACCATAGATACCCCTGAATTGGTGATTAATTTTTAATTCCTCCTCATGTGATCTGTGTTTTAAAAAAATATCCCTTTCCCTTCTAGCATTGCAATACTTATCCCAGTTCGCAGAGGATTTATCTCTATAGAAGGTACTAAGAGCGTTTCTTACCTGCGCTGCTAATTGTGTTTCTCTAAAGAGGTTTTTTTTTTCCAAGTACATAGGTACGATTTAATTTCTCCTCTTATAACAGCCTTAGCTGCCTCCCAAAAGATTTCAATCTTACTGTACTGCGCGATATTAAAGGTAGTGTAGTCTTTCCACTTCTGTTTCAGCCAATTCATAAATTTAGGATTATTTATTAAAAAACGGGGAAAGAAAAACGAAACGCCTTGATCTTTATGTCTAGCTGATGCCAGAAGTGTGAGCGAGATTATCGCATGATCAGAGATCACAATATCATTAATGGTAGCCTTCGTTTTACATATGGCCAGTACCTTAGAAAGAAATAATATATCGATCCTGGAAAAAGTCTTATGCACTTTTGATTCACAGGTAAACTTACGAACGTCCGGGTATTTTAACCTCCAGATATCTATCAGATTTAGTGCAAGATAGAATTTCTTAAAATATTTTGCAACCTTATAATAATATCTATTGTTTTTTTGTCGATAGTCTGTCTAGTTCAAGACAAGTAGACATGTTAAAATTCCCCCCACTACTAAATTCCCCTCAGCAAAAGGGAATAACTTATCTCTTATCTTGTCCCAAAATTCTTTTGTAGAATTATTTGGACCATAAACATTGCATATAGTATAATTACAGCCGTTAAGTATCACCTGTAAGATAATAAACCTTCCTTCTGGGTCGGACTCATATCCTATAATCTTGTAATCCAGATTTTTATGAAAAAGAATTGCTACCCCTGATCTCCTTCCCATAGCAGGAGCGGCAACTATTTCTCCCACCCATTTACATTTAATTTTAGAAACTTCTGATTCTTTAAGGTGAGTCTCTTGTAACAGTACAACATCTGGTATAAATTTCGTATTTAATAATGATTTTGCGTTTCTTAGGGGATGTTATGCCTCCAACATTCCAAGAAATAAAATTAATCTTATCAGTGTTTATACTCATTACAATTTGAAACATATATGCTGATTCTCATACGGCCGGCTTTGAACGTTAAAAATTCACTAATAAGGAAGGGAGACTCGGGCAGGACAGGGGGAGAGGGGAAAGCGAGAGAAAAGAGGGGAAAGGAGATGACGACGAGAAGAAGAGAGAAAAAAAAAACGCACAAAGAAAGAAACAACAACACCCCTCCCTTTAATAGATACATTAAAACAGACTGCTGTAAAGTCAAATAAATTGAAAAAAAATAAGTTCAGAAAAATCAAACCTTCTAATAGCATGACAAACCAAGTAATTACCACGTTATTCATATCAAGTTTGAAATTAAAACATACATTGGTTTTACCCCTATTTAATTGAGGTTATCAATGAACTCCTGCACATCTTGGATATTATTTAAAGCTTTTCTCATATCCTGCGTTTCTACGATAATTTTAGCTGGATAAACCAGCCATGCTTTAAGACCTTTATCCAGGATTTTCTTACAATAAGGTGCCATTAACTTCCTCTTAGAGGAGGTTTCCATAGAAAAATCTTGGAATAATAGTAATCTATTATTATCCAATGTGAAAGACTCAGTTTTCCTGTAGAGTTTCAGGAGTTCTACTTTATCTTGATAACGTTGTAATTTAAAGATACACATTCTCCCTCTGTCTTGCCTACCCAGGCCGGGATTTCTGCCCCCAATCCTGTGTGCTCTTTCTACCGCCAAAGGGAGTTGGTGGGGGGGGGGAAACCCAGAGCCTGGGGTAGCAACAAAGAGGTAATCTTTAGGAGATCCTGATACTGAGCTGATTCTGGAAGACCCACAATGCGAATATTGTTACGTCTGGAGCGGTCTTCGAGATCCTCCAGTCGCAATTGTAAATTAGAGATTTTAGTCTCCTGCAAACGTACTGTACCTTCCTGTGAATTAGTTAGATCTTCTAAGTTAGAGATTCTATTTTCAGCCTCGTTCAATCTGGCTGAAAATTGTTTAACCTCACTTGCTAGAGTCGTAATTTCTGACGATATATTGGTGAGCTCTTTTTTAATAATATTGAACTGGGGGGAAAAGAGAGCTGTCATTTGTGTTAACAGGGATTGCATATCCATGACAGGGGGGGCTATATCTGGGGCAATTTCCACAGAAATTTCTGGATTTTTGTTCCTTTTATCTTTAACTTTTGCAGGCATTATGGGAGAATTTTGCTTAGTCTGCGTAATAAATTTTTCCATGGGCTTACAGTGAAAAAAACAAAAAAACAAAACAAAAAAAAACAAAATCGTGTTTACATACCAAAAAAAAAAAAAAAATGTGAACAAAAATGTGTGTTGGGTGTAATCAATGTGGAGTTAAAAAAAAAAAAAGTGCCGCCTCTTACCCCTTTCTTGTAATTTCTTTTATTATAGCTACAGTTGAGTAGCTGGCTGTATATAGGTATATATATATATATATATATATATATATATACACATATATACGCAAGTGAAAGTTAGTGCTACTTAGTATAAGTTGTGCTCAGGGCCCAATTTTTAATACCTATACAATATATCTTTTTTTGATATGCAGACAAAGAAATGTAGTACGGTCCTATCTCTGCCTTCTAGTTTAATACCCAGAAGAGGACTAAATCTAGATATGACTCATAAATGGTTAAACCTCTATCAGTAATCCTTAAAAACTGTTACCATAAATCAAGTTAGCCAAAAGAGGGGAAAATTCCCATATCTTACAGCAGGTGCACACGGTTATAGAAAAAAACAGTTTAAACTATCACAACCTGACGTAACCAGCAGCATAAATATTTTAAATAGAGTCCACAATCCCCCTTTTTTGTTATTAATCGACATAAGGGCAAAAAACAGCTCTTCACCAGCTAGCCCTTCTTTAGTTTTTCCCCTTTTCTTTGATTCACTTTTTCCAGATGTCTTCCTTAATCAGTCCAGTAATTATTACAGGCATTTATATCCCCAAAAGCAGTAGTAAGAACAAAAGAAAAGAAAAACAGAATTTATGCTTACCTGATAAATTACTTTCTCCAACGGTGTGTCCGGTCCACGGCATCATCCATAACTTGTGGGAATATCTTTTCCCCAACAGGAAATGGCAAAGAGTACAGCAAAAGCTGTCCATATAGTCCCTCCTAGGCTCCGCCCACCCCAGTCATTTGACCGACGGACAGGAGAAAAAACAGGAGAAACTATAAGGTGCTGTGGTGACTGTAGTTAAAGAAATAAATTCATCAAACCTGATTAAAAAAACGAGGGCGGGCCGTGGACCGGACACACCGTTGGAGAATGTAATTTATCAGGTAAGCATAAATTCTGTTTTCTCCAACATTGGTGTGTCCGGTCCACGGCGTCATCCATAACTTGTGGGAACCAATACCAAAGCTTTAGGACACGGATGAAGGGAGGGAGCCAATCAGCTTGCCTAAATGGAAGGCACCACGGCTTGCAAAACCTTTCTCCCAAAAATAGCCTCCGAAGAAGCAAAAGTATCAAATTTGTAGAATTTGGCAAAAGTGTGCAGGGAAGACCAAGTCGCTGCCTTACATATCTGATCAACAGAAGCCTCGTTCTTGAAGGCCCATGTGGAAGCCACAGCCCTAGTAGAGTTAGCTGTGATGCGTTCAGGAGGCTGCCGTCCGGCAGTCTCGTAAGCCAATCGGATGATGCTTTTCAGCCAAAAGGAAAGAGAGGTAGCATTAGCTTTTTGACCTCTCCTCTTGCCAGAATAAACGACAAACAGAGAAGACGTTTGTCTGAAATCCTTTGTAGCTTCTAAATAGAACTTTAAAGCACAAACTACATCTAGATTGTGTAACAAACGTTCCTTCTTTGAAACTGGATTCGGACACAAAGAAGGCACAACTATTTCCTGGTTAATATTCTTGTTGGAAACAACCTTTGGAAGGAAACCAGGTTTAGTACGCAAAACAACCTTATCTGAATGGAACACCAGATAGGGCGGATTACACTGCAGAGCAGATAATTCAGAAACTCTTCTAGCAGAAGAGATAGCAACCAAAAACAGAACTTTCCAAGATAACATCTTGATATCTATGGAATGTAGAGGTTCAAACGGAACCCCTTGAAGAACTGAAAGAACTAAATTCAGACTCCAGGGAGGAGTCAAAGGTCTGTAAACAGGCTTGATCCTGACCAAAGCCTGAACAAAAGCTTGAACATCAGGCACAGCTGCCAGTCGTTTGTGTAATAAGACAGATAAAGCAGAAATCTGTCCCTTTAGAGAACTCGCTGACAATCCCTTATCCAAACCTTCTTGGAGAAAAGAAAGGATCCTAGGAATTTTGATCTTACTCCATGAGAATCCCTTGGATTCACACCAACAGATATATCTTTTCCATATTTTATGGTAAATCTTCCTAGTTACAGGTTTTCTGGCTTGTATCAGAGTATCTATTACAGAATCCGAAAACCCACGCTTAGATAAAATCAAGCGTTCAATTTCCAGGCCGTAGAGGAAACGGTGGAAACACATAAGCTAGGTTGAAGTTCCAAGGTGCTACTAATGCATCCACTAGAGTCGCCTTGGGATCCCTGGATCTGGACCCGTAGCAAGGAACCTTGAAGTTCTGACGAGACGCCATTAGATCCATGTCTGGAATGCCCCACAATTGAGTCAACTGGGCAAAGATCTCCGGGTGGAGTTCCCACTCCCCCGGATGGAATGTCTGACGACTCAGATAATCCGCCTCCCAGTTTTCCACTCCTGGGATGTGGATTGCAGATAAGTGGCAGGAGTGATCCTCCGCCCATTTTATGATTTTGGTCACTTCTCTCATCGCCAGGGAACTCCTTGTTCCCCCCTGATGATTGATGTAAGCAACAGTCGTCATGTTGTCTGATTGGAATCTTATGAATCTGGCCTTTGCTAGTTGAGGCCAAGCCTGGAGAGCATTGAATATCGCTCTCAGTTCCAGAATGTTTATCGGGAGAAGAGACTCTTCCCGAGACCATAGGCCCTGAGTTTTCAGGGAGTCCCAGACCGCGCCCCAGCCTAATAGACTGGCGTCGGTCGTGACGATGACCCACTCTGGTCTGGGAAAGCTCATTCCCTGGGACAGGTGATCCTGGGTCAGCCACCAACGGAGTGAGTCTCTGGTCTTCTGAACTACTTGAATCACTGGGGACAAGTCTGTATAGTCCCCATTCCACTGTTTGAGCATGCACAGTTGTAATGGTCTTAGATGAATTCGAGCAAAAGGAACTATGTCCATTGCTGCAACCATCAACCCTACTACTTCCATGCACTGAGCTATGGAAGGCCGTAGAATAGAGTGAAGAACTTGACAAGCATTTAGAAGCTTTCACTTTCTGACATCTGTCAGGAAAATCTTCATTTCTAAAGAATCTATTATTGTCCCCAAGAAAGGAACTCTTGTTGACGGAGACAGGGAACTTTTTTCTATGTTCACTTTCCATCCGTGAGATCTGAGAAAGGCCAGAACGATGTCTGTGTGAGCCTTTGCCTTTGAAAGAGACGACGCTTGTATCAGAATGTCGTCCAAGTAAGGTGCCACTGCAATGCCCCTTGGTCTTAGGACCGCTAGAAGGGACCCGAGTACCTTTGTGAAAATCCTTGGAGCAGTGGCTAGCCCGAATGGGAGAGCCACAAACTGGTAATGTTTGTCCAGAAAGGCGAACCTTAGGAACTGATGATGATCTTTGTGGTTAGGAATATGTAGATAAGCATCCTTTAGATCCACGGTAGTCATAAATTGACCCTCCTGGATTGTAGGTAAAATCGTTCGAATGGTTTCCATTTTGAACGATGGCACTCTGAGAAATTTGTTTAGGATCTTTAAATCCAGAATTGGTCTGAAAGTTCCCTCTTTTTTGGGAACCACAAACAGATTTGAGTAAAACCCCAGTGTATCACTCCCATTTTTAACAGGTCTTCTACACAATGTAAGAATGCCTGTCTCTTTATTTGGTTTGAGGATAAGTGAGACATGTGGAACCTTCCCCTTGGGGGTAGTTCCTTGAATTCCAGAAGATAACCCTGAGAAACTATTTCTAGTGCCCAGGGATCCTGAACATCTCTTGCCCAAGCCTGAGCGAAGAGAGAGAGTCTGCCCCCTACTAGACCCGGTCCCGGATCGGGGGCTACTCCTTCATGCTGTCTTGTTAGCAGCAGCAGGTTTCTTGGCCTGCTTACCCTTGTTCCAGCCTTGCATCAGTTTCCAAGCTGGTTTGGTTTGCGAAGCATTACCCTCTTGTCTAGAGGCTGCAGAGTTGGAGGCCGGTCCGTTCCTGAAATTGCGAAAGGAACGAAAATTAGACTTATTCTTGGCTTTGAAAGGCCTATCTTGTGGGAGGGCGTGGCCCTTACCCTCAGTGATGTCTGAGATAATCTCTTTCAATTCTGGCCCAAAAAGAGTTTTACCCTTGAAAGGGATATTAAGCAATTTTGTCTTGGAAGATACATCCGCTGACCAAGACTTTAGCCAGAGTGCTCTGCGCGCCACAATTGCAAACCCAGAATTTTTCGCCGCTAATCTAGCTAACTGCAAAGCGGCATCTAAAATAAAGGAATTAGCTAACTTAAGTGCGTGAACCCTGTCCATAACCTCCTCATACGGAGTCTCTCTACTGAGCGACTTTTCTAGTTCTTCGAACCAGAACCACGCTGCTGTAGTGACAGGAATAATGCACGAAATAGGTTGCAGGAGGTAAACTTGCTGTACAAAAATCTTTTTAAGCAAACCCTCCAATTTTTTATCCATAGGATCTTTGAAAGCACAATTATCCTCGATAGGAATAGTAGTGCGCTTGGCTAGTGTAGAAACTGCCCCCTCGACCTTAGGGACTGTCTGCCATAAGGAAATATTTTTCACAGCGCCTACCCTGTGTCCTACTAGCTCCCCAGAAAACAAGACACCTAATATATCTTGGAAGAAAATTACAGATAATTGTGGAGTCTGTGGAGCGCCTCAAAAATGGGCAAAGGACAGAAAAGGTACTACGATTATAAACAAGATTTATTATTCACATACAGTGAATGGTCTATTTGTGGTCTATTACAAATAGCCAATAATAATTGGTTAAAACAGTGTTGCAAACATATAATATATACAATCACATAAAATATCACATCAAATTACATAAATACCATAAATTAAATCCAGATAAAAATCACATAAAGATAAAAATGCACATACATGGATCCATGTAACATAAAAAACAATCAATACATAACACAATGCGCAGTGGCTTAATACAAATACCAGTGTGCAATTACTTTACTTTAAGATTGATACAAATAAAAATATAAATTAATAGCACTTGGATAACAGATGAGATTGTCCTATTGAGACAATAAGAAAGGGTAGTGTGGTTGGTTAAATAGCTTGTTCGCTGAAATATATTCCAAAAAGTTCCTAATCCTTTTATGCTGTGTGATCAATTAAATGTCCTGGATAAAGTCTCTCCTATACGTATGGGTGTCTGAGTGGCTGTGTTCCAAAAAGAAACATTTGTGATAAATTTTTTTAAAAAGGTGTTAATGGATAACAATCAAAAATAAAAATTAAAATACATAGTGAAGTACCTTGAGAGACTTCCTCAAAAAATACAAAAAATAAAAATGAAAAATAGTGAAAAAATAGTGAAAAAAAAACCAAACAAATATTTAAAAATATAAAAATATATTTAAATCCATATGTGTACTGAAGAAATCCTATCAAATTCGGTGAATCCTGTGTTTACTATTATTCCAAAAAATATATATTAGTGCAGTATAACGTGTATCCAAGAGAAATCCAAGAAAGATCCAAAAAATAAAGTCAAAGTGGGAAAAGGAGTTAGCAAAAATAGAGTTAGCAAAAATAGAGTTAGCAAAAATAGAAAATAACTTCCCAGTTTTACCTGTGGAAAACAAAACACAAAATAGTGCAATAACGCTAACAATTGTTTGGTTGTAATTGAAATAAGGCTTACCATACAATAGCCAACGCGTTTCGGCCCTTCCCTGTCTTGAGAAAGGCCCAGGGAAGGGCCGAAACGCGTTGGCTATTGTATGGTAAGCCTTATTTCAATTACATCCAAACAATTGTTAGCGTTATTGCACTATTTTGTGTTTTGTTTTCCACAGGTAAAACTGGGAAGTTATTTTCTATTTTTGCTAACTCTATTTTTGCTAACTCTATTTTTGCTAACTCCTTTTCCCACTTTGACTTTATTTTTTGGATCTTTCTTGGATTTCTCTTGGATACACGTTATACTGCACTAATATATATTTTTTGGAATAATAGTAAACACAGGATTCACCGAATTTGATAGGATTTCTTCAGTACACATATGGATTTACATATATTTTTATATTTTTAAATTTTTTTTTTTTATTTTTTTTTACTATTTTTTCACTATTTTTCATTTTTTTTTTTTATTTTTAGAGGAAGTCTCTCAAGGTACTTCACTATGTATTTTAATTTTTATTTTTGATTGTTATCCATTGACACCTTTTTAAAAAAAATTATCACAAATTTTTCTTTTTGGAACACAGCCACTCAGACACCCATACGTATAGGAGAGACTTTATCCAGGACATTTAATTGATCACACAGCATTAAAGGATTAGGAACTTTTTGGAATATATTTCAGCGAACAAGCTATTTAACCAACCACACCACCCTTTCTTATTGTCTCAATAGGACAATCTCATCTGTTATCCAAGTGCTATTAATTTATATTTTTATTTGTATCAATCTTAAAGTAAAGTAATTGCACACTGGTATTTGTATTAAGCCACTGCGCATTGTGTTATGTATTGATTGTTTTTTATGTTACATGGATCCATGTATGTGCATTTTTATCTTTATGTGATTTTTATCTGGATTTAATTTATGGTATTTATGTAATTTGATGTGATATTTTATGTGATTGTATATATTATATGTTTGCAACACTGTTTTAACCAATTATTATTGGCTATTTGTAATAGACCACAAATAGACCATTCACTGTATGTGAATAATAAATCTTGTTTATAATCGTAGTACCTTTTCTGTCCTTTGCCCATTTTTGAGGCGCTCCACAGACTCCACAATTAACTGTCTGCCATAAGTCCTTTCTGGGGTCGACCATAGGAAATAATTTCTTAAATATAGGAGGGGGAACAAAAGGTATGCCGGGCTTCTCCCACTCCTTATTCACTATGTCCGCCACCCGCTTGGGTATAGGAAAAGCGTCGGGGTGCACCGGAACCTCTAGGAACCTGTCCATCTTGCACAATTTTTCTGGAATGACCAGGTTGTCACAATCATCCAGAGTAGATAACACCTCCTTAAGCAGTGCGCGGAGATGCTCTAATTTAAATTTAAATGTCACAACATCAGGTTCTGCCTGTTGAGAAATTCTACCTGAATCTGAAATTTCCCCATCTGACAAAACCTCCCTCATGGCCCCTTCAGATTGGTGTGAGGGTATGACAGAGCAAATATCATCAGCGCCCTCCTGCTCTACAGTGTTTAAAACAGAGCAATCGCAATTTCTCTGATATGCAGGCATTTTGGATAAAATATTTGCTATGGAGTTATCCATTACTGCCGTCAATTGTTGCATAGTAATAAGCATTGGCGCGCTAGAAGTACTAGGGGCCTCCTGCGTGGGCAAAACTGGTGTAGACACAGAAGGAGATGATGTAGAACTATGTCTACTCCCTTCATCTGATGAATCATCTTGGGCAACTTTACTATCTGTGGCAGTACTGTCCTTACTTTGTTTGGACGCTATGGCACAATTATCACACAATTTTGAAGGGGGAGACACATTGGCTTCCATACATACAGAACATAGCTTATCTGAAGGCACAGACATGTTAAACAGGCTTAAACTTGTCAATAAAGTACAAAAACCGTTTTTAAACAAAACCGTTACTGTCTCTTTAAATTTTAAACAGTGCACACTTTATTACTGAATATGTGAAAAACTATGAAGCAATTGTTCAAATTTAACCAAATTTTCACCACAGTGTCTTAAAGCATTCAAAGCATTGCACCCCAAATTTGAGACCTTTAACCCTTAAAATGAAGAAACCGGAGCCGGTTAAAGTTTTAACCCCTCTACAGTCCCAGCTACAGCCTTTGCTGCGACTTTACCAAACCCAGGGTGTATACGATACCAAATGAAGTCTTCTAGGAACCTTTTCAAATACTTTCAGACCCACACACATGCAGCTGCATGTCCTGCTCTCAAAAGAAACTGCGCAGTAATGGCGCGAAAATGAGGCTCAGCCTACTACAGGGAAGGCCCTTCCTGACTGAAAAGGTGTCTAAACCAGTGCCTGACGTTAAAAAAACGTTCCCCAAATTTTATAAGTGTGAATATCAACATCAATCTTTATAAAATGCCCAAATAAAGCAATCGATCTTGCCCATAAAAATGTCTACCAGTTTTATAGCCCATATTAAGACCTTTATTCTGTTTGTTTTAGACTAAGAAAATGGCTTACCGGTCCCCATGAGGGGAAATGACAGCCTTCCAGCATTACACAGTCTTGTTAGAAAAATGGCTAGTCATACCTTAAGCAGAAAAGTCTGCTAACTGTTTCCCCCAACTGAAGTTATTTCATCTCAACTGTCCTATGTGGAAACAGCAAACGATTTTAGTTACTGCTGCTAAAATCATATTCCTCTCACAAACAGAACTCTTCATCTTTTTCTGTTTCAGAGTAAATAGTACATACCAGCACTATTTTAAAATAACAAACTCTTGATAGTAGAATAAAAAACTACAACTAATCACCACATACTCTTCACCATCTCCGTGGAGATGTTGCCTGTGCAACGGCAAAGAGAATGACTGGGGTGGGCGGAGCCTAGGAGGGACTATATGAACAGCTTTTGCTGTACTCTTTGCCATTTCCTGTTGGGGAAGAGATATTCCCACAAGTTATGGATGACGCCGTGGACCGGACACACCAATGTTGGAGAAAACACTAAGTGCAATTGAAGTTGCCTGATTATAGATAAAATAATGTGGCTGACTGAAAGAGGATAGCTTTACTTTCCTGAGCAAGCATAGGCGACTGGGAGCTCCTCTATGCAGCAACACAGCTCAGGAACGATAGTAGGCTAAGTGTCACAGTACCTGTAGGATCGAGTAGGGCCTGTAGGATCCTCTGCGGCCAATCTCCGACTTGTAGAAAGGTTCTCCTGCCGAATCTTAACTTCAAAATGGGTCAGAAGCCCTCTGAACAAAATTATGGAACATACGAAATAGGAAGGCTGAACTCCTTACAGTAGTTTCTCACGCCACAAAGCTTCTGCTACAAACAGGTGAGACCTCCGCGACCTGTGAATGATCTTTCCTCCAAGCAAACACACCATGCGGAACTTCGCCACGAGGAGGAGGCGCCACCGACAGATCCCTCCGCCGGGTGACAGCCTCAACCTACCAGCGGCAGTACTGATGGGGGCCTGGCCGACCCCGGATCTTTGCTCCGACTTGATAGTATCAACGGCTCAACACCGGGTTGGCTGCCGCTTCCACACCCTCCTTGTAGCTCGTCAATGGAGGATATCTTAAACGACACAAATTTGTCGTGGAGTGTGGTTCATACCACTTAGCACCAACCGGCTAGTAGGGCTTCCTCTGCAAATGGCTCAGACATAGCCAAGGGATCCCGCACAACCCAGAACCAGGCTGGGTAAGCGGGTGGGAGCAGCTGGGCTCAATCTCACAGATCAATCGCTGGGATCAGCTTGGGACTGAGAAGCGTGTCTGTCAGTCCGCCCAAACCGGAAGCATTCCCTCAGGCACCGATTCTAATACAACCGGACACCCAACATGCTTTTTTTCTGGAAACTGATGCCTCCGAGCTCGCCTTAGGAGCAGTCCTATCACAGAAGAGAGGTGAAAAACATCTCCTTCATTCTGTGGCTTTTCATTCTCATAAGCTATCAGTTGCCAAACAGAATTATGATGTAGGAGAAAGAGAATTGCTATCAATTAAAACCGCTCTTGAAAAATGGAGACACTGGCTGGAAGGGGCAGAATATCCCATTACGGTCTACACAGATCATCGCAATCTTGAGTATCTTTACTCTGCAAAATGACTGCAACCACGTCAGGCTCGATGGGCACTTTTCTTCTTCCACTTTAACTTCCAAATTACATATTGCCCTGTTTCCAGGAATGGCAAGGCTGATGCCTTGTCCCATATGCATGTAACGGAGGATTCAAATGCTAAAACAAGACCGAAACCATCTTACAACCATATTATTTCCTGGTTAATCATAATACTCTCATAAACACAATTCACAAATCCAGTACTAAGTCTCCCTCCTGACAATATACTTTGGGCTAGATTAAAAGTGGAGCACTAATGTATTGCATGCCTGTAAATGGGCAAATTCACCAGTTTACAGCGCATGATAAATAATCAGCCATTAATAAAAAACCCTGCAATAAACAGTTATGAGAGGTTAAAGTTAGCAGTTGTTGGGGGGGCAGAGCTGGGCCATGAAAGCGGATGGCCGCAAGTAGGTGAAGCTCCATGTTCAGAGATATTAACATAACACCTGATTCTTATTAATCTTATGGAACGCAATCCACATAATAACCTTATCGACATTTACCTGAACGGTAACTGCTGCCACTGAATGGCTTCCTGCTTGTTTCACTTGACGGATTTTGAACCAGCTCCTTAACTTACCACACCTCACATGCGGCCTAGTATTGGTCCACGACAGCTATGCAATTACAGCTTGTACTTCTACAGGACCCTCCACAGTGCAGAACATACCCTGCTGTCATCTCGGTTTGTTTCTCAGGGAGCACGCACAGTGACAGGTAATAGTCTTTTTTCCTCGGAGCTCAGAGTTTATTCTGATCATGCATGGCGTTCAGGCCTAACCTCACCTCACTATACCTCCTATTCAGCAAAGGGCGCCTACTAATTTAACATGCTAGGGGAGCAATATACAGTGGTATATAAACCGGATGGCTGCTAGCCCTTCTATAGGTATTACAAGTCAAAGCTAACCACGTAAACTAGATTTATAAGCTTCTTACCTAACAGGTGGCTGGACATTCCTAACCGAGCTCTAAAGCCTTTCTCTTATTTTTTGTATACGCTTATCCCACGGAGTACATATCACAAGGTGCCAAACATATCTAAGGCCTGTGGAGAGAAGGGGCATTTGAAATTTCATCACAGATATTTAGTGTGACCATACACACTGCACAACAAAAGAATCCTGCAATAAAAACCTTATACTTAAGCGACAATGGCATCCAAGAGAAACCAAAAATTTGATAAATTAAAGAGAAACCAATCTGCTCAACAAGCTACAGTCAGCAGTTTTTTCCAAACCTCTAGCAGTGACAGTCAAGACATGGTTGAACACTCCACCTCTGAACCTAACCCACAATGTTCTTACATCAGAATATGCTTGCCAATTAAAAGCAGACTGCTAATTTACCCACAAAGGCAGACTTGATGCACTTAAAACCTTAATCACAACAGAGATATGGAACATGAAGAAAGATATTAATGACATTGTAAACAGGCTAGAATATGTAGAGGAGGGTCAGGACTCTTTAAATACGTTATTTGATAACATATCCACCCAAGCTAATGTTCATGACACCCAGATTGAGAGTCTCCAGGACAAAATTGAAGACCTCCACAATAGAGGTCGCCAAAATAATTTAAGGATAAGAGGCATTCCGGAGTCAGTGGCCCTCGCTTATCTCCACAACTATCTACAAGGTTTCTTCAAACACCTTCAACAGGATCATCAAGCAGCAGATATGGAGCTTTACAGGGCACATAGAGCTCTCCATCCTCCACCGGCTCCAAATGCCCCTCCCCCCCTCTCCAGAGACGTGATCCTAAGATTTCTCAGATTTGTGGATAAAGAAAAGATTTGGAAAGCAGCACGGACATCCCAATCTATCCATTACTTGGACCACAACATCCAAATATTTCTTGACCTGAGTCCCTCCACTGTTCAAAAACGAAAAGATATCAGATTTATAACAAAAACCCTCCAAGAGAAAAATATAAAATACAGGTGGGGATTCCCCTTCTGTCTTCATGTAACACACGAGGGCCAGACTTTCACATATAGATCAGAACAAGACCTTCGGCCTATGTCAGAGGTTCTACAATTAACTTTCTAACCTCCACACCCTGCGGAT
The DNA here is from genome assembly GCF_027579735.1 of Bombina bombina. Lineage (NCBI taxonomy): Eukaryota > Metazoa > Chordata > Amphibia > Anura > Bombinatoridae > Bombina > Bombina bombina. The sequence continues at coordinate 552,104,748 of NC_069504.1, read as the reverse complement.
GTCTCAATTAATGATGACCTCTCTTTGACACATCTACACCCTCAAAGAGATCCTCATTCAAACTGGATGAAAGTGCTCCCCAAAAGGTAGAAAAGTAAACCACCTACATCCAAAGATAGCACAGATAGAGCAGGTGCTACCTGAACTTGCTTGTGGTCTACACTATAGGTTAACCTTATGCTTCTGAACTCTCCTAAATCTCAAAGTTAAAGGTATTTTTATGTCTTGAACTTTATCTCATATCATAAATTTGTTCAAGTGTATTCTCCTCTGTTATTAGTTTGTTTATAGCGTGATACATCTGATTCCCCACTCCAGAATTCTGGCTTCTCTGTAGAAGCAGTTTGGATTTCTCATGTTTTTTATGACACAATTGCATTGAAAATGTTTACTTTTACTGTTGATTGTATGTGGCTCATTCCTCTGCATACATTCCCATTTAGATGCACTCCTATGCACTTTGCGAAGGCGCATCATATTACACTTTCCAACACACCACACGAGGCTCTAAGCAAACCCCATGTTCTTGTCTTCCCAGTTGCACTCTTACATAGCCCCATCATTATATTTTTATATACTATAATATTCCACCCCCATGATAGAATCTAAGAGTGACTCCCTAATCTTCCTCTACGCTAATACTCAGGGCCTAAATAACCCCTATAAAAGGAATATTGCCTTAAGGGACTTTTGCAAAAAAAAGCAGACATTATCTTTATTCAAGAGACTCATTTTCAACGAGGACGAGAACCTAAAACTTTTAGTTACAAGTTTGGCCAATCTCGTTATGCCTCTAACTCACACAAAAAAAAAGGAGTAGGAATACTCCTAAGAAATAACATACCTTTTCAACTATTCAAAAAATACACAGATGGCAAGGGCCATTACATTGTATTAGTGGGTAAATTATATAACTCTATGTTAACCCTAGTTAATCTGTATGCTCCCAATCTGAAACAAGATACTTTTTTCAAATCCTTAACTAACTTATTGTTAGAAATTACCAAAGGTTCCCTTATAATGGGTTGGGATTTTAACCTCACATTTAACCCTTCCCTAGATAACTCAAACAAAATATCTTCAGTGCCTCAAAGAATAATAACTTCAGTAAAACACTGCATGAAAGAATTAACAGTACATGACGTATGGAGGGTATATAACATTGAAGGATCAGACTACACATTTTATTCTAACCCTCATCTCAAATTTTCCCACCTAGACTACTTTATAAAAGATGATAACAAGTACCAAAATATCACAAACAAGGAAAATGAAATAAATGTGATATGATGAGAAAAACCCAAGAAAATGTGTTATATATATGGTGCCATTAATATATGTAAAACCGTGAAAATTAATAAATATAGGTAAAGTTCGTATAAGGATATGTATAATCTTCCTGGCACTCTTCAGTCTTCTGTGTGGTCTCTTTTGATCCTCATAAAAAAGAGGCAAATTTGGACAGAAAAAATCTACTCCAGTATAAACAAAGCAGTAACTGGTTATCCAAAACAGACAATTCAACAAGTAGACTTATTTTACAACACAGTACCCAAAGTAAAGAAGTCAGAGAAATTATACAAAAACATTGGGGAATCTTATTTAGAGACCCAAGTCTATCTGAACTTATAAATGATAAACCATATACAGGGAGTGCAGAATTATTAGGAAAGTTGTATTTTTGAGGATTAATTTTATTATTGAACAACAACCATGTTCTCAATGAACCCAAAAAACTAATTAATATCAAAGCTGAATAGTTTTGGAAGTAGTTTTTAGTTTGTTTTTAGTTATAGCTATTTTAGGGGGATATCTGTGTGTGCAGGTGACTATTACTGTGCATAATTATTAGGCAACTTAACAAAAAACAAATATATACCCATTTCAATTATTTATTTTTACCAGTGAAACCAATATAACATCTCAACATTCACAAATATACATTTCTGACATTCAAAAACAAAACAAAAACAAATCAGTGACCAATATAGCCACCTTTCTTTGCAAGGACACTCAAAAGCCTGCCATCCATGGATTCTATCAGTGTTTTGAAATGTGCACCATCAACATTGCGTGCAGCAGCAACCACAGCCTCCCAGACACTGTTCAGAGAGGTGTACTGTTTTCCCTCCTTGTAAATCTCACATTTGATGATGGACCACAGGTTCTCAATGGGGTTCAGATCAGGTGAACAAGGAGGCCATGTAATTAGATTTTCTTCTTTTATACCCTTTCTTGCCAGCCACGCTGTGGAGTACTTGGACGCGTGTGATGGAGCATTGTCCTGCATGAAAATCATGTTTTTCTTGAAGGATGCAGACTTCTTCCTGTACCACTGCTTGAAGAAGGTGTCTTCCAGAAACTGGCAGTAGGACTGGGAGTTGAGCTTGACTCCATCCTCAACCCGAAAAGGCCCCACAAGCTCATCTTTGATGATACCAGCCCAAACCAGTACTCCACCTCCACCTTGCTGGCGTCTGAGTCGGACTGGAGCTCTCTGCCCTTTACCAATCCAGCCACGGGCCCATCCATCTGGCCCATCAAGACTCACTCTCATTTCATCAGTCCATAAAACCTTAGAAAAATCTTGAGATATTTCTTGGCCCAGTCTTGACGTTTCAGCTTGTGTGTCTTGTTCAGTGGTGGTCGTCTTTCAGCCTTTCTTACCTTGGCCATGTTTCTGAGTATTGCACACCTTGTGCTTTTGGGCACTCCAGTGATGTTGCAGCTCTGAAATATGGCCAAACTGGTGGCAAGTGGCATCTTGGCAGCTGCACACTTGACTTTTCTCAGTTCATCGGCAGTTATTTTGCGCCTTGGTTTTTCCACACGCTTCTTGCGACCCTGTTGACTATTTTGAATGAAACGCTTGATTGTTCGATGATCACGCTTCAGAAGCTTTGCAATTTTAAGAGTGCTGCATCCCTCTGCAAGATATCTCACTATTTTTGACTTTTCTGAGCCTGTCAAGTCCTTCTTTTGACCCATTTTGCCAAAGGAAAGGAAGTTGCCTAATAATTATGCACACCTGATATAGGGTGTTGATGTCATTAGACCACACCCCTTCTCATTACAGAGATGCACATCACCTAATATGCTTAATTGGTAGTAGGTTTTCGAGCCTATACAGCTTGGAGTAAGACAACATGCATAAAGAGGATGATGTGGTCAAAATACTCATTTGCCTAATAATTCTGCACTCCCTGTATAATGTTTAAAAAGGTTCCAAATCTAAAAGTACAACTGACCCACAAAATAGTAAAAAAGACAGAGGGTATTAATTCAAAAAACTGGTTACCAGTATTACAAGAAGGTTTTAGAAGGTGCCAGTTCTGTAATGCCTGTAAAGAAATGAAAAAGGGACCCAAAATTTGCAACAAATTTTATTCAATGGATGGAAATAGGAATTACAATATTAATCAAGTTATCACATGCAACAGTAAAAAATGTAATATATCTGTTACGTTGCACGTGCAATTAAATTTACATAGGACGCACCTCCAGGCTTTTAAAAACTAGACTAAATGAGCATATATATAATATAAGGAAAGGTTTTCAAAAACATACATTATCGGCCCATTTTGATAAAAAACACAACAGAAGAGTAGAAGATCTTGAGTTTCTGGGCATCAGAAAGGTAGAATATGGGTGGAAAGGAGGTGATATACAGAATCAATTAGGTCGTCTGGAGATGAAATGGATCCATATTATGGACAGTCTGATACCAAATGGCCTTAATAAGGATTTCGAACTCCATCATTTCTTATAAACAACTTACATACCAACTAACATATCCTTTAACTTTCCATGAAATACTCTTTAATAAGTATTTTTTAAGTATTTTTTAGGTAATCAATGAAGCATAAAATTTCCTATCCCTAATATTAATGGATTATTGGAAAACAGAAAAAAGAATTAATAAGTGTATAAATATGATCCTAAACCGAATTATAATAACTGGTATTAGTTAGACATTTACACTTGCAAACTATCTGTATATCAATTACCCTAAGAGCACTATGAATAGGATATATTTTATTTACAAAACGCATATGATTCGATTTTCGAGAATAATGAGAATAATATGAATATGAAATAATTTTAAAATATTTTTAAGATGTTTAATTTTTTTACGCTCCGTATTAACTTTCTTATGCTCTGTACTAACATATTACATATTAACTGTGAATATATTTCTGTACTTTGTATATTGGTAGAATGAAACATGTTCGTCTAATGAATTTGAACATCCTTTTGTTTAATATCTACCCTTAACAATGTTTATGCATATATTGGTAAATGCCCTCACTCTGAATATTCCTACTTGGAGTCTCTTGATGACCATAAATTTTAATGTTTGCCCATTTTAAAAATGGAGGACTGTGTACCGGTTATCCGGTCTAAGAATTTTGAATGACTTAAATTGAGTTTCTGGACATGCGCACACCATCCTTGATAAAGCTTATTGCGAAACGTACGTTGGATTTATTGTTCTCTGGTGCCTTCCATAATACCTGCACACCAATAAGAAGAGCAACAGCTACTGGACTTTCTGGGGGAGGTTGTGTGGTTCAGTTTCTACACTCCTTACCGCGGTTTCTAGTAACCTGTTAAGCTCATATTGAGCAATTACTACATTGTATTGCCTAAAACTTATTACATGAGGTGATGTAAGCAGGTCTGGTGACGCTATTTTATATATTTTATATATTGTATTTTAATAAATTCATTAATCTGAACAACCGGTACAAGAATCTGTTTACCCAACAGTATAAAAGTGGGTGTGCGCTTTTACCTGAGCTTGGTTATAGCTCCACCGCATGTGAGTAACCATTCGCACAGACACAAGTTTTGTATTGCAACAAAGTTACATTTACTTTATAAAAGATGTTAATAGTTTGTCCAAAGTAGTACACATAGAAATTCTTCCTAATTTCTGGTCGGACCACTCTATAGTACACTGCTCTTTCAGATGGCCACACAGACCCTTTCCACACTATACATGAAAACTAGATGATTCCTTACTCACAGACCCCATACATTATAAACGTCTGGAAAAGTTGTTGGGTGAATATTTTACCATCAACGAATCCTCAGTAGATGACATCAAAACACTCTGGGAGGCTCATAAAACAGTCATATGTGGGGAGCTAATCAATATTAAGGCATACCAGATACAACAAAATAACAGACTACTTAACAATAATTTATTGAACCTATCTCAGCTTGAAGACCAACTCAAAACACACCCTAACGACATCCAATTAGCACAAAAAGTTGCAGATTGCAAAACACAGATTAATCATTTAATAGGCAAAGTCTGCAAAAAAGATTGCCCTGCAACTACAGCAAAAATACTACGAAGGTAATAATAAAAGTGGCCCCCTCTCAGCTAGAAAATTAGGAAGAAAATTACATAAGAACTACATCTTAACACTAAAAAATAAACAGGGTAAAGAAGTTAACACATCTGAGAAAATAGCAGAAGAATTTAGATCCTATTTCTCTCAATTATACAACCTATCAAACACACCTAACCAAAACCGGTGAACAGCCCCTCCCCCAACAAAATTAAATTAATAAATAAATATCTTTCTAACATTATACTCCCTACAGTTAATCCAGACCAACAGCAGACTCTAAACAAACAGATCTCAGAAGAGGAAGTTTTAGAGGTAATTAAGAATCTTCCCTCTAACAAAGCCCCAGGCCCAGATGGGTTTTCCGATCAGTATTATAAAACATTCAAAGATATTCTATTCCCATACATGCTATCGATGTTCAATTCGATAAATGAGGACAACCCCTTCTCAAGGTCTGCCCTGGAGGCACACATAGTTGTTTTCCCAAAGCCAGGTAAAACTCCAGATACTGCATATAATTTTAGAACTATATCATTACTTAACATCGACCTTAAGATATATGCAAATATATTAGCTAATAGACACAATACGATTCTCCCACACATTATTACTAGCGACCAAGTAGGGTTCATCCCATCTAAAGAGGCCAAGGACAACACGGTCAGAGCAATATACCTAATACATCACACCCAATCCACACAAACCCCCATTGTGATGGTGTCCGCCGAATGCGGAAAAAGCCTTTCACCGTGTCTGCTGGCACTTTCTTTGGGAAATCCTAGTCAATTTCGTCTGGGAGATACTTTTATTTCTAAAATAATGGCATTATACACCTCCCCTTCTGCAAAAATAAGAGTTAATGGGATAACTTCCAACTCCTTTTCTATAACTAATAGCACCAGACAGGGGTGCCCCCTCTCGCCACAACTCTTTGCATGTATGGTAGAGGCCCTCGCTACTGCCGTGCGCTCCAATGCAGATATTCATGGAATTCAAATACAAAATACCAATCATAAACTCCTACTTTATGCAGACAATATGCTCTTTTGCTTAACAGACCCTGTTAAATCCATTCCCCCATTACTAGTTGAATTAGATGTGTTTCTAATGGCCTCCAATTATTTAATTAATAAATCAAAATCAAAACTTCTAATGAGACAATGCAATGACATCCTCCTATCTCAAATTACCGAAATGAGCCTGTTCCACATTCAATCTTCCTCTTGGAAATACCTAGGGATACACCTCACATGTTTCAGGCTAATTAATTACCCCTACAGAATAACCTGATAGCAGCTATGTCCTCGTGAGATTGAAGAATATTTCTTGGTTAGGTAGAATCAATTTAATTAATATGATTGTCCTTCCAAGGGTGTTGTACCTTTTTCAAACTCTCCCAATCCCCCTGCCTATCAAGTTCATACCGAATCTTCAAAATAGAATATTTGAATTAATCTGGGATAAGCGCAAAGCGAGAATAAATAAACATTTAATGTGTACACCTATTAAGAATGGGGGGATAGGGGTGCCCAATTTGAAAAACTACAGGAAAGCCACCTTTCTTAAGCGTAAAATCGACTGGTTCACAAACTATAAGCTTAAAAAATGGGTGAGATTTTAGCATGACATCACAAATACACCACATCTAGGGACCCTCTGCTGGCAACATAACACAGGATTTGCACAGGCAATCAAAAATAATCTTATAACTCAGGAAACCTTTAGAATATAGGATAAAGTTTTAGTAGAGAACCCTCTCCTCTCATCTAGATCCTCCCCCCCTAACTCCCCTCACAGACAACGTAGACTTTCCACCAGGACAAGATTGGGGGAATTCAAAACATAAAATACACCACCGAGCAATCATGTCATACCAACTAAGTAATGAACAAGCCTTTCTTCCCTCAGCTAGATTACTTGACAATGTTTTCACCATGTTCTCGAACTGGTTTTTCCTACATCAATGCCATTCTTATATCTTAAAACACCCAGATAGGAAAAATATAGTACGCCCTATGACTCCTTTCGAATCTCTATGCAAATCTTCGGACCCAATAAAACATACTCTTTCCCTAGTATACTCTCTCCTACAATCATCACCTCCAGGATTCTCACCTTACTTCATTGACCGATGGTCTGATGAGCTAAATACAGAAAAATCGCAATTTGACATATTTTCTAATGTAACTAAAGTTTCCTCTTCTAGCAAAATTATTGAGACCAACTTAAAAATCACCCAACAATGGTACCTGATGCCGTTTAGAATGAATAAATTATTTGCATCTGCCAGCAATAAATGTTGGGATACTGTTATAAAGGCTACCTCCAAAATGCTAGGTGTAGATTCACCACTGGATCCACTTATCTGGCTACTTAACAATATACCTCTTAAACCTCCAACCTACAAAAAAAATATATATATTTATAGGCAGTAATAGTATGAAGTCCCTTATTGCGCAAAAATGAAGAGCAGGGATATGCCTACATTGGCTCATTGGTATAGTAAATTCTACCAAATTCTAGAATTAAAAGAATATTCTTACATGTGACATAAACAAGAGTTTCTTTACTTACAGTTAAAAGCAACTTGGGATGCCTTCATTTCCGAAGAGTTTCAAAAATCACCATCAATACTCACTCAACCTTAAAACATAGTGATTGTGAATATACTCTATTTGTTTTCTGATTTTTAGAATACTTATACTGAAAGCCACAGTACTTATATAGTTATTTCTTTCTTTTAATTTTGAACTATGTCAGCTTCTTTATGTATGTACATAAAACCAAGTGTATACATGTCATCTCAATGTATATCCATTCTTTTGTGTACTGATTTATTTTATTGCTATAAATAAAGCGGATTTGAAAGAAAAAAAAGTAACAGTTGTTAGAAAAAAAGGGACTGAAAAGTGCCTTTACACTGCAGTCTATAGGGATCTATGTGTTCACTGTAAATTTTAATGTGTGTGCTTATATACATATATATTTATTTGTTAATATGTGTATATACATATATAAACACATAAATATATATGTATATAAGCATATACATATATATTTAAGATCTGCTATCCAAAGCCTTTTCTATTTATCGCTTGTGCGCTAACCCGACACTGCGCTATTGTGCTAAATCCGAAGTTGCATTAGGAATACTTCAAATTCCTATGTAATGTTGTGTTTCCGCGACTTGTGGGTGATGGGTCCATTGAAGACTATGGGGGAATGTGATTTTGCGTTTGTGACTTCTCAAAGTTTTTTGTTAGCGAAACTTTGTAAACGTGAGATCGCAAACTTTTTACTTTCAACTCATAATTAAAGCAGGAACTGCAGAGCACAAAAAAATTATTCTAGCGACTTTAAAGGGACAGTCAAGTCCAAAAAACCTTTCATGTTTCAAATAGGGCATGTCATTTTAAACAACTTTCCAATTTACTTTTATCACCAATTTGGCTTTGTTCCTTTGGTATTCTTAGTTTAAAGCTAAACCTAGGAGGCTCATATTTCTAATTTCTTAGACCTTGAAGGCCGCCTCTAATCTAAATGCATTTTGATAGTTTTTCACCACTGGAGGGCATTAGTTCACGTGTTTCATATAGATAACATTGAGCTCATGCATGTGAATTTACCATGGAGACAGCTCTGATTGGCTAAACTGCAAGTCTGTCAAAAGAACTGAAATAAGGGGGCAGTCTGTTGAGGCTTAGATACAAGGTAATTACAGAGGAAAAATGTGTATAATTATAACTGTGTTGGTTATGCAAAACTGGGGAATTGGTAATTAAGGGATTATCTATCCTTTAAAACAACAAAAATTCTGGTGTTGACTGTCCCATTAACGCTCAAATGTGAGCGCAAACTACCGCTCCACTTGTAATCTAGCCCTATATTTGTGCCTATACATATTTACACATACGCTGACGGCATTTATCATTGCACAAGCAGTTCTAGTAAACTGCTTGTGCAATGCCACCCCCTGCAGATTTGCGGCCAATTGGCCGCTAGCAGGGGGTGTCAATCAACCTGATCGTATAAGATTGGGCGGATTGATGTCCGCAGCCTCAGAGGAGGCGGACGAGTTCAGGAGCAGCGGTGTTAAGACTGCTGTTTCTTAACTCCTGTTTCTGGCAACCCTGAAGGCTCACGTGGGAACAGAGGTATTTGGGCCCATTTGGGCCATGATAAATCTACCCACTTTGTTAGATTACAAGTAGAGTGCTAATTTATTGTGTGCCCATAAATGGGCAAATTTGCCCGTTTAGGGGAGCATGATAAATAATCAGCCATTACATTATTGAGCTTGCGGTAGCAATTAGCGCTCTAAAAATTAATCAGAGGTCAGACCTCTGGTTCATGTTTAAAATATCCCCCAATTGCCCCAAAATTATTTTTTTTTTTTTTTTTTTTTAAATTGTAGAATTTTTTTATGGGTTTTTATGGAGTTAAAGTGTTCGGGTGTGAGGTTTTAGAAAAAAAACGGCACTGAAAAGTGCATTTACATAGTAGTCTATGGTGACTATGGGCCCCATCCGATATACATATACGGCGTAGCATACAACTTACGCCCGTATATTTCACCCGTCGCCCGCAATAGCTAACATGGGACCGAGTCGTAAATCGCTATCCAATTTCCAGTGCAAGGCCTTACGTGGCGAAAATGGAGAAATCTTACTCTATTTTCACCTCGTCATAAAATGCAGCCATAGCAGGCCTTGCGCTGAGTATGGGAGCACCGTAACTCCCTAAAATGCCTTCCAAAAGAAAACAAACACCTAACGCATGCGCAATGTCTATCTACCTGTCAAAAGCAATCCCCCACCGCAATAACTAATAAAGTGTATTAACCTCTAAACCGCCACTCCCGGAGTCCACCGCCACCTACATTATATGTATTAACCCCTAAACCGCTGCTCCTGGACCCCACCACACCTAAATAAATTGTTTAACCCCTAAACCGCCGCTCCCGGACCCCGCCGCCACCTACATTAAATTTATTAACCCCTAATCTGACCCCCCTACACCGCCACCACCTACATTAAATTTATTAACCCCTAATCTCCCGCCCCCAACATTGCCGCCACTATATTAAATGTATTAACCCCTAAACCTAAGTCTAACCCAAACAAATAAATCTAAATAATATAACTACTATTAACTAAATTATTCCTATTTAAAACTAAATACTTACCTATAAAATAAACCTTAACGCCTAGATTTAGAGTTTGGCGGTAGCCGTCAAAACCAGCGTTAGAGGCTCCTAACGCTGGTTTTTACCGCCCGCTGGTATTTGGAGTCAGTCAGGAAAGGGTCTAACGATTACTTTGCAGCCGCAACTTTTCCATACCGCAGATCCCCTTAAGCCATTTGCGTATCCTATCTTTTCAATGGGACCTTTCTAACGCTGGTATTTAGAGTCTTGGCTGAAGTGAGCGTTAGAAATCCAACGACAAAACTCCAGCCGCAGCAAAAAGTCAGGAGTTAAGAGCTTTCTGGGCTAACGCCGGTTCATAAAGCTCTTAACTACTGTGCTCTAAAGTACACTAACACCCATAAACTACCTATGCACCCCTAAACCGAGGCCACCCCACATCGCCGCCACTCTATTAAAAATTTTTAACCCCTAATCTGCCGACCGCACACTGCCGCCACCTACGTTATCCCTATGTACCCCTAATCTGCGGCCCCTAATACCGCCGACACCTACATAATATTTATTAACCCCTAATCTGCGGCCCCCAATGTCGCCTCCACCTACCTACACTTATTAACCCCTAATCTGCCGACCGGACCTCACCGCTACTATAATAAATGTATTAACCCCTAATCCGCCTCACTCCCGCCTCAATAACCCTATAATAAATAGTATTAACCCCTAATCTTCCCTCCCTAACATCGCAGCAACCTAACTTCAAGCATTAACCCCTAATCTGCCGACCGGACCTCACCGCTACTCTAATAAATTTTTTAATCCCTAAAGCTAATTCTAACCCTAACACCCCCTAAATTAAATATAATTTTTATCTAACAAAATAAATTAACTCTTATTAAATAAATTAATCCTATTTAAAGCTAAATACTTACCTGTAAAATAAACCCTAATATAGCTACAATATAAATTATAATTATATTGTAGCTATTTTAGGATTAATATTTATTTTACAGGCAATCAGATTCAAGTTCAATCCGATTGGCTGATCCGATCAGCCAATCAGATTGAGCTCACATTCTATTGGCTGATCGGAACAGCCAATCGGATTGAACTTGAATCTGATTGGCTGATTCCATCAGCCAATCAGAATTTTCCTACCTTAATTCCGATTGGCTGATAGAATCCTATAAGCCAATCGGAATTCGAGGGACGCCATCTTGGATGATGTCCCTTAAAGGAACCGTCATTCGTCGGGAAGTCGTCGGTGAAGATGGATGTTCCGCGTTGGCGGGATGACCATGGATCCAGAAGAAAGAAGATTGAAGATGCCGCTTGATAGAAGACTTTAATTTATTTCGTTAGATTTAAATTATATTTAACTTAGGTGGGTGTTAGGGTTCGGGTTAGAGTTAGCTTTAGGGGTTAATACATTTATTATAGTAGCGGTGAGGTCCGGTCGGCAGATTAGGGGTTAATTATTATAGGTAGGTGGAGGCGACGTTGGGGGCGGCATATTAGGGGTTAATAAATATAATATAGGGGTCGGCGGTGTTAGGGGCAGCAGATTAGGGGTACATAGGTGTTAAGATTACTGCAGCTTTTACTGTATTTTTGCACTAACCTTGTTTTATTATTATATGTTAGAAGTGCTGCAGCTTTAAGCTCAGCTCACCACACCCTCTGGGTGTGTCTGGGTCTCTGTGACATCATCAGAAGCCATGTTAGTTTTACTGATGGAACCTGCTAGTAAATAAGCCATGTGGTTGTAACTGAATAAAAGTTATCTAAAGTTCCTGCTGCAGAGTCTTCATGATATGTGCAAGAGACATCATACACAAGGTAACAGCACACAACTGAATGTTCTAATCCTGACTACACACAGAACATAACAGCTGGCGACGAGGATCTGTGGTCTGACCCTATAATGGCACTTATTGGCACCTTATCTGTGTTTGCAGCAGACACAGACAGATGGGACACATGGGTTGAACAGTTTGAGCTATATTGTACAGCAAATAACATAGGAGCTGATAAGAAAGTGTCTGTGTTTCTGACAACTATAGGCTCAGCAGCTTACACTACATTAAGGGACATTCTCTCACCAGATAAACCTAATGCTAAACCTCTGTCTGACCTGATTAGCCTGTTATCTGACCACTACCTACCTAAGCCTCTGGAGATATCAGAACTGCAAACATTAGCATTAAAGTTACTACACAGCTCACATCAGGGTGTAGTAAAAATGAAGCAAAGAGCACGAGAATATTTATGGTGGCCTAAATTGGATACAGATATTGCTTCTTATGTAGCTGCTTGCAATGCATGTGCACAGACACAGCGGAATCCCAGCAGGGACACCTCAAAAACTTGGCCATGGCCAAATGAACCTTGGACAAGAATCCATGTTGATTTTGCAGGGCCAGTGGATGGACGAATGTATTTGGTGGCTGTGGATGCTCATTCCAAGTGGCCAGAAGTAGTTCAAATGTCAAGTACTACAACACAACAAACCATTGTCGTTCTTTCCAGTATGTTTGCAAGATTTGGACTGCAACAAACTTTAGTCTCAGACAATGGTCCACAGTTCATATCACATGAATTTGAAACATTTCTAGCTACAAATAACATCAAACACTGTAAGACATCTCCATATTTTCCAGCCTCTAATGGACAGGCTGAAAGATTTGTACAAACTTTAAAACGCCACTTAGCTGTCTCTCACAAATCAAAATTTAATCCAAACTCCCTTTCTAACTTTTTGTTTAACTATCAAAACACTTCCCATGCCACTACTGGGCTATCACCTGCAATGTTAATGTTTGGAAGACGCCTGAGAACTCCACTGGATAAAGTTAGACCAGAACATTCCAAACAAGAGTTGAACACTTCTAGCGTTTCAGAATTTGTTATTCATGACAGAGTATGGGTTAGAAACTACCATGGCCCAAATAAATGGATTCCAGCTGTCATAATACAAGGCATGGGCAACAGAATGTTTAAAGTTCAACTACAAGCTGGTGGTACAGTTTCCCGCCATGTAGAACAAATGAGACATAGATCTCAATAAGCTACACAAATATCCAATGATTCAGATGGTGAGGATATCTGGCATGGAGTGTGGTGCCCACCTGAGTCTTCTAAGGATGAAAATACAATGAACACAACTGAAACAGATCAACCTCAGAATGATTCTGTCCAACAACAAAATATCCCAGATGATCAACAACCGTTGGGTACTCCTCCACAGACAATTTCTCCTGAACCAAATACTCTATGGCCCTTTAGACACAGAAGGCCACCTTCTAGATGGCAATGTGAGGATTCAGTGAGAGATTATTCAGCAAGGAATGACCTAATCCGAAGGCGGACTTATCGCAGAAAACATAACTGTGACTAAAATCTAGGCTGCGACCTAGGTCTTGTGCATAGACTATAAAAATAAACTGTTCTAAGTACAAGTGTATGGTTTAGTGATAAACATGTATGTCTATTACTTGTTGTATGTTACAATATTATCCAATGTCTGTTCTTTATTTTTATTTATTTTTTATATTTATTTTTTTTGAGAAAAAAGGGGATGTTAAAATTACTGCAGCTTTTACTGTATTTTTGCACTAACTTTGTTTTATCATTATATGTTAGAAGTGCTGCAGCTTTAAGCTCAGCTCACCACACCCTGTGGGTGTGTCTGGGTCTCTGTGACATCATCAGAAGCCATGTTAGTTTTACTGATGGAACCTGCTAGTAAATAAGCCATGTGGTTGTAGCTGAATAAAAGTTATCTAAAGTTCCTGCTGCAGAGTCTTCATGATATGTGCAAGAGACATCAGACACAAGGTAACAGCACACAACTGAATGTTCTAATCCTGACTACACACAGAACATAACAATAGGTATAATGTAGGTTGCGGCGGTGTACGGAGCGGCAGATTAGGGGTTAAAAAAAAATATGCAGGTGTCAGCGATAGCGGGGGCGGCAGATTAGGGGTTAATAAGTGTAAGGTTAGGGGTGTTTAGACTCGGGGTACATGTTAGGGTGTTAGGTGCAGATTTAGGAAGTGTTTCCCCATAGGAAACAATGGGGCTGCGTTAGGAGCTTAACGCTGCTTTTTTGCAGGTGTTAGGTTTTTTTTCAGCTCAAACTGCCCCATTGTTTCCTATGGGGATATCGTGCACAAGCAGCCATTTTGTGAACTCTAAATACCAGCGGTATTTAAAAGGTGCGGGGAAAAAAAAGCATGCGTTAGCTACGCGGGTCGTTACCGACAAAACTCTAAATCTAGCCGTAAGATAGCTACAATATAATTAATAATTACATTGTAGCTATTTTAGGATTTATTTTTATTTTACAGGCAACTTTGTATTTATTTTAACTAGGTACAATAGTTATTAAATAGGTAATAACTGTTTAATAGCTACCTAGTTAAAATAATTACAAAATTACCTGTAAAATATATCCTAACCTAAGTTAAAAATACACCTAACACTACACTATAATTAAATTATCTAAATAAATTAACTACAATTATCTAAAATTAAATACAATTAAATAAACTAAACTATAGTACAAAAAACAAACACTAAATTACAAAAAAATAAAAAAAAATTACAAGAAGTTTAAAATAATTACACCAAATCTAAGCCCCCTAATAAAATAAAAAAGCCCCCCAAAATAATAAAATGCCCTACCCTGGGGGGGCGTGTCCGACCAGCGACCATGATGGCAGCCTTTTAGATACGGTGGGAAATTGGAGCTGATAAATCTGCTGTTTATCCCTCCTTAGCTCAGCAAATCTTATTTCTACTTAAGGGATATATGAAAAGAAACATTCGTGAAACAGATGGATGAGACTTAATGTGCCAACGTACACAGGCAGACCTTATTAGAGGAAGTGCGCAGCAGAGGCCTAGCTACGGCCTGGACCTTTCTCTACCCCCCCATTTATTCTGATTAGTCAGTATAGCCAGCCATTTGTGCTGGAGACAGTTCAACAATCTTGGAGCACTCTGAGAGACAACTACATTGAGAGGATGACAGAGCTGCTTTTGCAAAAGATCGGTGACAAGCTTGACACTTGGGAAAAGGCATTCATTGAAGCCATACACGCAGCCTTTTGCCCTGAGCCGCTAGTTGAAGAGTTTACATGTGCGGCTAATAGATATGAGGTTGGCGGTGAGTTGGGACCCTGGCGTCGGCCATCTCCTTCCCAGTGTGTGGACAGCACCGCAGACACAAGCTGCCGGATTTGCGATGTGGGTGAGGAGCCGGAGCTGAGAGACGCCAGCGGAGCTAATCTGCCTACGGGGAAGGGGTCTGTGGAGTTAAGCCCCGATATGGCAGGGAGACCTGCCAGAGAAATACATGAAACCCTAATTGCATTGGATCAACGGAGGGGTAATACCCCATCGCGGACAAGGCTACAGTCTATCGGAACCCGGGTCCTACGGAGCTTAGAAGGGCTGCAGCGATTGTACCTAGAGGGAGCTGTGCGATCAGCGTCAGGAAGATTTTTCAACTCAACCCCTGCAGTGAACATCAAGTCGGAGTCCCTACTGTTACAAGCGCAGACCTATAACACCCCGGGGACTTTATATGCCGGTGTGGGGGACAGCTTCTATGTTGCTCCATTTTTTACATGCCTCCTCCGGTTTCCCGACCGGTTCTCTCTCACTAATGCTAGATACAGATTCCTGACGGATAGAACTGGAGTGGGGTAATTCTAGGATAATAATATGTGGATAGATCCTTGGACATTTGACCACAACGCTTCCCTTTTCTTCACCCTGCATCTACTGAAGAGGATATTCCTCACAAAAGACTGAATTTAACCCTAATCTTGCTGGCTCTGGTTTGGAGATTGCAACTAGGGCCAAGCTTTACCCAAGTATAACTGCCTGATGCTAGTAGTCACAAAATGTATCATATAAGTAAAAGTTTGCCCATTTTATATATACCATATATGCTAGAAGTATATGCTAGTCCCATAACTGATGTTTTTCACTAACATATTAAAGGTCCAAAAGCAGCCTTCTACTAATGTAACCTTCCTATTAATTCTTCTACTACATATGTTGGGGGTCCGAGAGAGGCCTCATTGGTGTTATGGAAGCAGTACTCATATGTCTGATGTCATTAGCACACTAAAGATCCAAGAGTGGCTTGATATTAAAGCTATCCTCCTGTTACTCTTCATAATCTATATGTTGGAGGCCCATTTGGCCTCAGTTATGGTATGGAGGCAGAAAACTGGAGATTCCATTTTATTACTTTCTATTTCACAAAACAGGCAGTATTTGTGCAATGAGTTGACTTGCTGTACCACATTATGATTTGCATGTCCTATTCAGGTTTTTATGTTCTTACTGTGAAATATGTTATCGCACATAATGTAATCCGATTCTGTGCCTGTAAACTGTTTTTCTTTTCTCCTCAATAAAAGTATAATAAAAAAAAAAAAAAAAAAAAAATGCCCTACCCTATACTAAATTACAAATAGCCCTTAAATGGGCCTTTTGCGGGGCATTGCCCCAAAGTAATCAGCTCTTTTAACTGTAAAAAAAAGAACAATCCCCCCCCCGACATTACAACCCACCACCCACACACCCCTACTCTAAAACCCACCCGATCCTCCCTTAAAAAAACCTAACACTACCCCATTGAAGATCACCCTACCTTAAGCCATCTTCACCTAGCCGGGCTGAAGTCTTCATCAGATGGGGCAGAAGAGGACATCCAGACCAGCAGAAGTCTTCATCCTATCCGGGCAGAAGAGGACATCCGGACCGGCAGACGCCAAGCGGCATCTTCTATCTTCATCCATCCGACGAGGAGTGGCTCCATCTTGAAGACCTCTGGCGTGGAGCATCCTTCCAGCACGACGGACTTATGACGAATGACGGTTCCTTTAAATGACGTTTTCCAAGATGGCGTCCCTCGAATTCCGATTGGCTAATAGGATTCTATCAGCCAATCGGAATTAAGGTAGGAAAAATCCAATTGGTTGATTTAATCAGCCAATCGGATTGATGTTCAATCCGAATGGCTGATTGGATCAGCCAATAGAATTGACCTCACATTCTACTGGCTGATTAAATCAACCAATCGGATTTTTCCTACCTTAATTCCGATTGGCTGATAGAATCCTATCAGCCAATTGGAATTCAAGAGACGCCATCTTGGATGACATCATTTAAAGGAACCGTCATTCGTCGTTAGTCCGTCGTGCTGGAAGGATGCTCCGCGCCAGAGGTCTTCAAGATGGAGCCGCTCCTCGTCGGATGGATGAAGATAGAAAATGCCGCTTGGATGAAGACGTCTGCCAGTCCGGATGTCCTCTTCTGCCCGGATAGGATTAAGACTTCTGCTGGTCTAGATGTCCTCTTCTGCCCCATCGGATGAAGACTTCGGCCCGGCTGGGTGAAGACGGCTCAAGGTAGGGTGATCTTCAATGGGGTAGTGTTAGGTTTTTTTAAGGGGGGATCGAGTGGATTTTAGTGTAGGGGTTTGTGGGTGGTGGGTTGTAATGTCAGGGGGGGGGTTGTTCTTTTTTTTACTGGTAAAAGAGCTGATTACTTTGGGGCAATGCCCCACAAAAGGCTCTTTTTTAAGGGCTATTTGTAATTTAGTATAGGGTAGGGCATTTTATTATTTTGGGGGGCTTTTTTATTTTATTAGGGGGCTTAGATTAGGTGTAATTAGTTTAAACTTCTTGTAATTTTTTTTATTTTTTGTAATTTAGTGTTTTTTTTGTAATATAGTTATTTAATTTAATTGCATTTTATTTTAGCTAATTGTAGTTAATTAATTTAATTTATTTATTGATAGTGTAGTGTTATGTGTATTTGTAACTTAGGTTAGGATTTATTTTACAGGTAATTTTGTAATTATTTTAACTAGGTAGCTATTAAATAGTTATTAACTATATAATAGTTATTGTACCTAGATAAAATAAATACAAAAAATGCCTGTAAAATAAAAATAAATCCTAAAATAGCTACAATGTAATTATTAATTATATTGTAGCTATCTTAGGGTTTATTTTATAGGTAAGTATTTAGTTTTAAATAGGAATAATTTAGTTAATAATAGTAATATTATTTAGATTTATTTAAATAATAATTAAGTTAGGGGGGTGTTAGGGTTAGACTTAGGTTTAGGGGTTAATAAATTTAATGTAGGTGGCGGCGGTGTAGGGGGGTCAAATTAGGGGTTAATACATTTAATGTAGGTGGCGGTGGGGTACGGGAGTGGCGGTTTAGGGGTTAATACTAGGATAGGTTTATTGCGGTGTGGGCTATGGCGGTTTAGGGGTTAATAAGTAGGGTTATTGCGTTGTGGGGGTTGTCAATCTAGGGGTTAATACATTCGGAGTGAGAGGGGGGATTGTGGATATAGGGGTATACATATCGGGCTTATTTGTGGGAGGCAGGTTAGACAGTTACGGGAGATTTAAACATGTTTTTTAACTTTTCTAACGTTTCTAAAGTGCTGTAAGTCACTAGCGACAGAAATTTGTAGTTACGCTTATTTCTGGACATCACTAGTTTATCCTGCTTACGGCACTTTAGGAACTGCCGGCGGGGTATATGTAATACGCCGATGTGCGAGGTGAAACTACGGGCTGCGCGGGTTCCCTCGCTTGCGCCGAAAACTATGCCGTATATCGGATTGCACCCTATGTGTTCCCTGTGAATATATTTGCATATGCTTATAAACATATATATTTATGTTTTATTATGTGTATATACACTCTTGTGAGTGCAAAGCTTCCCTGCAATGCGAATGCAAGGTCAAGTTCGCATTGCACCTAACTGGTAATACCAGCGCATATTTGCATGCGCTATTATTACTGAGTGGAGTGAAAATATCCCGCTTGAGTAAGCGCAATTTTGCACTCCACTCCTAATCTAGGCCATTTTCGGGTACTTACTTTGCCGGGCCTGCGAGTGTCAGTCTCTCTCTGTCGGGGTCACATGGATGTGTCTGCTCAATCATGCGTGGTACGCTTGCAAATACGTATTTCTATGGCTGGCATTGATTCAGGCACTGTTTCTTGTACTCATGACTACAATCAATTAAACAAAATTTCTATTAAAATCAGATATTCATTGTCTTTTAATACGAGAACTTCTAGAATGTTTCCGCACAGTGAAAGTTTTCTACAAACTTTATTTTGATGAGCCTTTTTAGCTATGTAATGCGCCTGCCACTTTCCAAGCTTTTGTTAATGATATATTTAGAGATTTGTTGGATTCTTGCGTGGTGGTGTACCAAGATGATATCCTTGTGTACTCGTCCTCCTTAGAATTACATTAAAGACATATTAACATGGTACTATCCAGGTTAACGAGCCTGATCATTTGCATGCAAAAATTTTTAAAAAAAAACTTTTGAGGAAGATACTATAGTTTTTATGGTGTATATTCTCTTACCCACATGTATAGAAATGGACCCTCAAAAGATCTCAGTAATTATTATTATGTCCTATTACTTATTTTTCTAAGCACTTGACCCCAGCTGAAGTAAATTATTAAGAGGAAAATTGTGAATTTTTATCTATTAAATCTGCATTGGAAGATTGGAGACACCTTTTGGAAGGGGCCGAACATCCTTTTACCATTTATACTGACCACAGAAATTTAGAATACATTCATTTAGCCCGATGCCTTCATCCTTGTCAAGCTCGCTGGGCTTTGTTTTTTACAAGATTACAGTTTCATATCACTTATCGACCTGGATCACAAAATGTTGAGGCATATATGCCTTGTCACATATTTATTAAGAACAATTTATACTACTGAGTACCCTATTTTTTTCTTCTCATTGATTTCTTTTCACTCACACTTCCTTGTGGTCAAAAATAGGTAAATTAACTACAGATCAGGCAACCTCACCTACAGAATTCCATTGTATAAAGAAAGATTGAATGTTCTGTTTTCAGGATTCTATATATTGAATGCTCTATTTTCAGGATTCTATATATTGTGCAAAAAGACCTGCTGGCAGGTCACCCAGGTATAGGCAAGGCTATACAACTCCTGCAGCAACTTTTCTAGTTGCCTTTTTGAGGAACCAAATATCAAGTTCCTGACGACTTCTGGTTTAATTGCCGGTGCTGTCAAGGCCTTGGGCCTCAGTAGCTATGGATTTTATAGTAGAATTACCTCCATCCCTTGGTTACAATACAATACTTGTAGTTATTGAATGTTTAACCAAGATGGCACATTTCGTTCCTTTAACACACCTTCCTTCAGCTGCAGAGCCTTTGCTTTCATAAAGGAGATTGTCAGACTTCATGGAGTATCACAAGAAATCATCTCTGATAGAGGGGTTCAATTTACCTCTCGGTTTTGGAAGGAATTTTGTTCTCTGTTGCATATCCAATCCACTCTTACATCCACATACCATAATCAAAGTAATGGTCACGTAGAAAGAATCAATCAGACCCTGGAACAATATTTACAATGTTATTATACCTATTTGTAAGATGATCAGTACCATATTTTACCTCTAGTGGAATTTGCATATAACAGTGTCCAGAATGATTCTTCTACCTTTGCTCTTTTTTTTTTTTAATTATGGTCTGCAGCTTTTTTTTCTCGAATAGCAGAATACAAAGTGATGAGCTGCACCAGAGTACTTCTTTTAAAATAACTTTATTGTAGGTCACCAATAACTTCACCAGGGAAGTAACAACAAAGTAGGGGGTTTGGTGGTGTGTGTGGATGACACCCAAAGAGCTATTGCTGACGCGTTTCAGCCGATAGGGCCGTAGTCGTAGCATAAAGCTCTTAATCTCAACTACCTTTAAATACCTAGTGCACAATTGTGATTGGATAAAAACATTTATCCTGGGCGTCATCCAAAACACACCTATTTATTCCAGTTTCACATACATCGGTTCTAAATAGAAACAAATGTTACATACTGTTAACTAGTCACAAAATTTACATGAATCATCATTGCAAGCATCGAAAAACGAAATATCAAAATATTATAATACGTTAGTATACTCGAATTATTCAAAATATTCTGATTTGTTATATAACAGAAAAAACTTTTATAGAGCTTTAATACACTTGCTCTATTTCTGCGAACAAGGCTGAGTGAAAACTTCCCAAAAATAATTATTAAATGTTCTTTTTATAACATTCTGTTATATATTGTCATTAACTACTTACTTGTGTTTATGATTACTTGAAAATTGCTATAGTTCGAAGGTGGGAATAGTTTAAGCTGTCAATGGTGCTCTTTTAATTAAACAAAGATAAGTATAAAATAAAACTTATATAGATATATGCAGGTAAAACCCACCAATTTTTCTTGGGTCATTCTGAATACACAGACCAAGAACTATTCCCAGAAGTTGATGATATCAAACTCCGAATTTAAACCTAGTGGTATTCTTGTTCTTAGCCTATGTATCCAGAATGCTTCCCTTTTGGACAAGAGCTTGTCCCTATCCCCACCTCTAGTTTTACAAGTTACTTTTTCAATAATGGTCCACCTTAAAGTGTCAGCTTTTTTGTTGTGTTTCAAATTGAAATGTTGTATCAACGGGGTAGTCAGTTTACCTGCCTTAATATTATTTACATGTTCACGGATTCTATCTCGTGTTTCTCTAGAAGTAAGACCCGTATATTGAACTCCACATTCTACACAAGTAAGCAAATATACCACGTAAGTGGCTCTACAATTAAGGCAGGAATCGTGATTAAATCTCTCCCCTGTTACTGTACTCGAGAAGCCTTCTCCACTTTGGAGATAACTACATGCTATGCATGACGTGTAGCTACATTTGTATACTCCTTTAAACCTTAACCACGATGAATGGTCTGGTCTCATGGAGTGTAACTGTGTGGGTGCAAGAATGTTTCCTAAAGTTTTCCCTCTCTTAAAGGCATATCTGCATCCTTGTGTGACTATATCTTTGAGATCATCATCAGCTGACAACATACGGAAATGTTTCCGTATGATGTTACAGACCTGATGGTATTGGTTACTGTACCCTGTGATGAAAGTGACACCCTTTGAGATCTCATGTTTAGTTGTTTTTTCTGTTTTTAAAAACTCTGATCGATCTCTCTTCGCTATGTCCATCTTAATTAAGGACACCTCCTTTCTGTTATATCCTCTCTGGCATAAGCGGTTTTCCAAGTCTAAAGCTTGTTTCCCATACTCCTCTTGTGTGGTGCAGTTTCGTCTGAGACGTATGAACTGTCCTTTTGTGACTGATCTGAAAACCCTTCTGGGATGATTGCTTCTTGCGTGAAGCAATGTGTTCCCAGAAATGGGTTTTCTATACACCTTAGTGTGTATCTTATTGCCCTTACTCATAAGGGTCAAATCCAGATAATTTAGTTGGCTCGCATTGTACTCAAAAGTGAATTTGATTCCTACAGTGTTGTCATTTAGGTACATAAGGAAATCCCTGGCATCTTTTTCATTGCCCTCCCAGATGATCAAAAGATCATCTATATACCTCTTATAATATTTTATCCTATTCGTCCAAGGTCCACCACATCCATAGATGTGGGACAGCTCCCACCACCCCATAAAGAGGTTGGCATAGGAGGGGGCAAACTTAGCCCCCATAGCTGTCCCACATCTCTGGAGGTAGTGGACCCCTTCAAACAGAAAAAAATTGTGGGTCAATAGAAACTCAGTAACCCTTAAAATGTACTGACAAAATAGTGAATCAAAAGTAGTCATTCGTTTTAAAAAGAATGATATCGCTTCCAGACCTTCTTTGTGAGGAATGGATGAGTACAATGCAGTTACATCTATAGATAACCAACTAAAATTTTCTTGCCAAGATATAGATTCAAGTTCGATCAAAAGTTGCTTAGTGTCTCTCAGATAACTATATAAATTTGACACCATTGGCTGTAAAATGGAGTCCAACCACTGAGACATTGGCTCAATAAGAGAGCCAATGCCACTAATGATTGGACGGCCCTTTACTTCTGTTAATGACTTATGAACTTTTGGCAGGAAATTGAAGATCGGCATAACAGGGGAATCAACCATTAAGAACTTACATGTTTTATCATCGAGAAAACCTGCTTCTTTACCATCATCAATTAGATGTGATAGTTCTCGACTAAACCTTAATGTGGGGTCACTTAGTAATTGTAAATACTGAGATGGGTCTGATAGCTGTCGTGTGGCCTCCTGAACAAAGAAGCTCCTGTCCATGACAACTACCGACCCACCCTTGTCAGCTGACCTTATGACCCGATTCTTGTCATCCTTAAGTTCTTTAAGAGCTGCTGCCTCTTCTCTATTTAGGTTCTGATGTATAGTGGTTCTAACCACATAGGCTAGTTCAGTCAGATCTTTCTCTACCCTTTTTTGAAACTGTTCCAAAATATTCCCTCTTACCTGTATGGGATAGAATTTAGAGGCACAGGAAAGACTGGGGCCACTATATACCATATTGGTGTCTGAGGATAATTCCATACTGGAGTTTTCAAGAATTAAATTCTCTAATGTCTCCAAATCACACACTTCCTGAAACGTCAAAGCTTCAACTGAACCAGATTTATTTGTAACATCAATTATAGCATTATTCTGATCATCATTATCACCCATATTCTTTTGTGCAAAATACTTTTTAACTGTTAGATTCCTGATCAGTTTATTTACGTCCACCAGTGTTTGAAAAAGATTGAAGGTATCAGCTGGCACAAAACTTAGGCCATAACTTAAAACTTTTGTTTCAATACAACTGAGTGGACGCGATGAAAGATTGATCACCGAATTTTTAAGTTATGGCCTAAGTTTTGTGCCAGCTGATACCTTCAATCTTTTTCAAACACTGGTGGACGTAAATAAACTGATCAGGAATCTAACAGTTAAAAAGTATTTTGCACAAAAGAATATGGGTGATAATGATGATCAGAATAATGCTATAATTTATGTTACAAATAAATCTGGTTCAGTTGAAGCTTTGACGTTTCAGGAAGTGTGTGATTTGGAGACATTAGAGAATTTAATTCTTGAAAACTCCAGTATGGAATTATCCTCAGACACCAATATGGTATATAGTGGCCCCAGTCTTTCCTGTGCCTCTAAATTCTATCCCATACAGGTAAGAGGGAATATTTTGGAACAGTTTCAAAAAAGGGTAGAGAAAGATCTGACTGAACTAGCCTATGTGGTTAGAACCACTATACATCAGAACCTAAATAGAGAAGAGGCAGCAGCTCTTAAAGAACTTAAGGATGACAAGAATCGGGTCATAAGGTCAGCTGACAAGGGTGGGTCGGTAGTTGTCATGGACAGGAGCTTCTTTGTTCAGGAGGCCACACGACAGCTATCAGACCCATCTCAGTATTTACAATTACTAAGTGACCCCACATTAAGGTTTAGTCGAGAACTATCACATCTAATTGATGATGGTAAAGAAGCAGGTTTTCTCGATGATAAAACATGTAAGTTCTTAATGGTTGATTCCCCTGTTATGCCGATCTTCAATTTCCTGCCAAAAGTTCATAAGTCATTAACAGAAGTAAAGGGCCGTCCAATCATTAGTGGCATTGGCTCTCTTATTGAGCCAATGTCTCAGTGGTTGGACTCCATTTTACAGCCAATGGTGTCAAATTTATATAGTTATCTGAGAGACACTAAGCAACTTTTGATCGAACTTGAATCTATATCTTGGCAAGAAAATTTTAGTTGGTTATCTATAGATGTAACTGCATTGTACTCATCCATTCCTCACAAAGAAGGTCTGGAAGCGATATCATTCTTTTTAAAACGAATGACTACTTTTGATTCACTATTTTGTCAGTACATTTTAAGGGTTACTGAGTTTCTATTGACCCACAATTTTTTTCTGTTTGAAGGGGTCCACTACCTCCAGAGATGTGGGACAGCTATGGGGGCTAAGTTTGCCCCCTCCTATGCCAACCTCTTTATGGGGTGGTGGGAGCTGTCCCACATCTATGGATGTGGTGGACCTTGGACGAATAGGATAAAATATTATAAGAGGTATATAGATGATCTTTTGATCATCTGGGAGGGCAATGAAAAAGATGCCAGGGATTTCCTTATGTACCTAAATGACAACACTGTAGGAATCAAATTCACTTTTGAGTACAATGCGAGCCAACTAAATTATCTGGATTTGACCCTTATGAGTAAGGGCAATAAGATACACACTAAGGTGTATAGAAAACCCATTTCTGGGAACACATTGCTTCACGCAAGAAGCAATCATCCCAGAAGGGTTTTCAGATCAGTCACAAAAGGACAGTTCATACGTCTCAGACGAAACTGCACCACACAAGAGGAGTATGGGAAACAAGCTTTAGACTTGGAAAACCGCTTATGCCAGAGAGGATATAACAGAAAGGAGGTGTCCTTAATTAAGATGGACATAGCGAAGAGAGATCGATCAGAGTTTTTAAAAACAGAAAAAACAACTAAACATGAGATCTCAAAGGGTGTCACTTTCATCACAGGGTACAGTAACCAATACCATCAGGTCTGTAACATCATACGGAAACATTTCCGTATGTTGTCAGCTGATGATGATCTCAAAGATATAGTCACACAAGGATGCAGATATGCCTTTAAGAGAGGGAAAACTTTAGGAAACATTCTTGCACCCACACAGTTACACTCCATGAGACCAGACCATTCATCGTGGTTAAGGTTTAAAGGAGTATACAAATGTAGCTACACGTCATGCATAGCATGTAGTTATCTCCAAAGTGGAGAAGGCTTCTCGAGTACAGTAACAGGGGAGAGATTTAATCACGATTCCTGCCTTAATTGTAGAGCCACTTACGTGGTATATTTGCTTACTTGTGTAGAATGTGGAGTTCAATATACGGGTCTTACTTCTAGAGAAACACGAGATAGAATCCGTGAACATGTAAATAATATTAAGGCAGGTAAACTGACTACCCCGTTGATACAACATTTCAATTTGAAACACAACAAAAAAGCTGACACTTTAAGGTGGACCATTATTGAAAAAGTAACTTGTAAAACTAGAGGTGGGGATAGGGACAAGCTCTTGTCCAAAAGGGAAGCATTCTGGATACATAGGCTAAGAACAAGAATACCACTAGGTTTAAATTCGGAGTTTGATATCATCAACTTCTGGGAATAGTTCTTGGTCTGTGTATTCAGAATGACCCAAGAAAAATTGGTGGGTTTTACCTGCATATATATATAAGTTTTATTTTATACTTATCTTTGTTTAATTAAAAGAGCACCATTGACAGCTTAAACTATTCCCACCTTCGAACTATAGCAATTTTCAAGTAATCATAAACACAAGTAAGTAGTTAATGACAATATATAACAGAATGTTATAAAAAGAACATTTAATAATTATTTTTGGGAAGTTTTCACTCAGCCTTGTTCGCAGAAATAGAGCAAGTGTATTAAAGCTCTATAAAAGTTTTTTCTGTTATATAACAAATCAGAATATTTTGAATAATTCGAGTATACTAACGTATTATAATATTTTGATATTTCGTTTTTCGATGCTTGCAATGATGATTCATGTAAATTTTGTGACTAGTTAACAGTATGTAACATTTGTTTCTATTTAGAACCGATGTATGTGAAACTGGAATAAATAGGTGTGTTTTGGATGACGCCCAGGATAAATGTTTTTATCCAATCACAATTGTGCACTAGGTATTTAAAGGTAGTTGAGATTAAGAGCTTTAT
Organism: Bombina bombina; assembly: GCF_027579735.1. Classification (NCBI taxonomy): domain Eukaryota; kingdom Metazoa; phylum Chordata; class Amphibia; order Anura; family Bombinatoridae; genus Bombina; species Bombina bombina. Next base: position 552,077,546 of record NC_069504.1, on the reverse strand, counting down.
GCTACGACTACGGCCCTATCGGCTGAAACGCGTCAGCAATAGCTCTTTGGGTGTCATCCACACACACCACCAAACCCCCTACTTTGTTGTTACTTCCCTGGTGAAGTTATTGGTGACCTACAATAAAGTTATTTTAAAAGAAGTACTCTGGTGCAGCTCATCACTTTGTATTCTGCTATTCGAGAAACGGAGCAAGCACATTGATACTTCCATATCCGCAAGGTGATTAAGCCAACACCTGAGGTTGATCCGACGGCGGAAGGATCCAGAAGCCGCGAGCCAAGAATCGGTGACGTCACACGCCAAGTCACCGCAGGTTACCACAAGTGGAGCAACGGCCCAGGAGGAGAGCAGTGACGAAGCCGGAGGCACATGAAGGGATTCTAACAGAGCAAACCCATGGCCTAAACGCAAATCGGAATGTGAATGTACGCTCTCTGTGGACGGGCGAGTCTCCTTTACAGCAGCGGTACCTGGCAGGGATCCTCAAGCGGGGTGAGTCTTTAACAAATTTCACCTGTTCCGGCCAGTATTCATAGGAACAGAAGTTAACTTTAACTTTACTGAACATAAAGACTGTGCAGCTGTTCAGGTGCTCACACGAACATTAGCTTTTTTTTCTACCTACTTCATCTGACATACCTCAAATTACTGAACGTCTGCAAAAATTGGAGTTTAAGAGACTAAGAAAGAAGCTCAAGAAACTCATAAACAGATTGTCGATTGTAAACGCCAACCTGCTCCAAACTACAGGGTAGGAGATAATTTCCACAAAAAATATTAGACTTACTTTTCTTACTAAGAAATTTGGAGCCCAAATTGTGGGTCATTTCTATATTCTGGCCCAGTTGACCCCTGTCTTCAACTGCCTCCTACAAGTGTTTTATACATCCTTCCTCAACCATTTGTCTTTAACCCATTGCCTTCCTGTATTGCTTCTCCTCCTGTACCTATTGTTATGAGTGGAGAGTATGAGTAAGAGGTTTAATCTATACTTGACTCCAGATTGTGTGCTGGTAAACTTGAACACCACATCTATTGGAAGGGGTAAGGTTCTGAGGAGCACTCTTGGAAGCTTGTTGACCATCTGCATTTGGATCCTTGCATTCAGGATTTTTGTTTGGCTCATCTGGATAATCTGGGTGATGTTCAGAGGCAACCTTTTAGGAGGGGTCACTTTCAGATACCCACCTTTCTGAGTACACAGGTATACGTCTCTCTGCATTGGGGATGCATGGTTGTATTGGGATTGCCTGATTGTGATGATGTGTTTCTAGGGCTGGCATTGATTTAAGCTCTCTTTACTGTACTCATGCCCGTGAATCACTTTTGTGGTGGTTGTCGTCATAGAATACTTTGTCTGGGCACTCATACAGGTAACCTTGCACGTCATACACCTTTTGCTAGACACACCCCTTGGCCTTTATACGTAGCGTTTGCTTGCTTATACATTTGTTTCGCCTGATACCTGCATTCTAGTGTTGTTTCTGCTTTAGCTTGTTTGTGTCTGAACTAGGAAAGCCTTTCACCTTCTTTTGCCAGCTATCTGTCCTGACCTCAGATTTTCTGTGAACTTGTCTTGCCATCTGCCTGCCCTGACCTCAGAAAGCCTCTTGACCTTGCATTATCAGCAGCATGCCCTGACCTCAGAAAGCCTCTTGACCTTGCATTGTAAGCAGCATGTCCTGACCTCTGAAAGCTTCTTTACCTTTTCCTGCTATTTTCTGCTTGTACTTGCATCATTGACCTGTTTATTATTAGTTTGTGGCTTATCTTCCATTCCTGCTTTTGTGAACTCTTGCATACTTGGCCCCTGTTGTTGCTTTATAGACATAAATACACGTTTACACATATATAGACATGTATACACACACACACATATATATATCCAAATTTATATTTATATTAGAGCCCTTTCCAGTCAAACACTGCCATATACCCTTATTTACCCTTTTATCAATATTAAAATTATATTTTTTAATAAAAAAAAGTATATATAAGTGTAATAGTTTATTTTAATGTGTTTTGTGATTTTTTTTTTTAACCTTTACACTTTACTTCAGGTCTCAAGTCGTGCTAAATATTCTAGCTAGACATGTGCGGTTCGTTTCGGATTAATTCGGAAATTCGGTAAATTCGGTAAATTCGGAGATTCGGATCGATTCGGATTTCCGAATTAAAATACTTCCGAATCTACCGAATGAATCCGAAATAGCTGCCGTATCTCCGAATAAATCCGAATTAGCTCGTTAAGATTCGGCATTTCCCCATAGGAAACAATGGGAGTTTCGGCTGAAAAAAAACTAACACCGCAGCCCCATTGTTTCCTATGGGGAAACACTAAGTCTGCACCTAACACCCTAACATGTACCCCGAGTCTCTAAACACCCCTAATCTAACACTTATTAACCCCTAATCTGCTGCCTCCGCTATCGCTGACACCTGCATTATTTTATTAACCCCTAATCTGCTGACCGAATATCGCCGCCACCTACATTATAGCTATTAACCCCTAATCTGCTGTCCCTAACACCGCCGACCCCTACATTATAGTTATTAACCCCTAATCTGCCTCCCCCAACGTCGCCGCAATCTAACTACAAGTATTAACCCCTAATCTGCCGACCGAATATCGCCGCCGCCTACATTATAACTATTAACCCCTAACCTGCTGTCCCTAACACCGCCGACCCCTACATTATAGTTATTAACCCCTAATCTGCCTCCCCCAACGTCGCCGCAATCTAACTATAAGTATTAACCCCTAATCTGCCGACCCGATATCGCCGCCTACATTATAGCTATTAACCCCTAACCTGCTGTCCCTAACACCGCCGACCCCTACATTATAGTTATTAACCCCTAATCTGCCTCCCCCAACGTCGCCGCAATCTAACTACAAGTATTAACCCCTAATCTGCCGACCGCAAATCGCCGCCACTATAATAAATGTATTAACCCCTAAACCGCCGCACTCCCGCCTCGCAAACACTATAATACATTTTATTAACCCCTAATCTGCCCTCCCTAACATCGCCGCCACCTACCTACAATTATTAACCCCTAATCTCCCGCCCCCATCGTCGCCGCTACTATAATAAGGTTATTAACCCCTAAAGCTAAGTCTAACCCTAACACTAACACCCCCTAACTTAAATATAATTTAAATAAAACGAAATAAGTTTACTATAGTTAAATAAATGAATCCTATTTAAAACTAAAGACTTACCTGTAAAATAAACCCTAAGATAGCTGCAATATAACTAATAGTTACATTGTAGCTATTTTAGCATTTATATTTATTTTACAGGCAACTTTGTATTTATTTTAACTAGGTACAATAGTTATTAAATAGTTATTAACTATTTAATAACTACCTAGCTAAAATAAATACAAAATTACCTGTAAAATAAATCCTAACCTAAGTTACACTAACACCTAACACTACACTATCATTAAATTAACTAAATAAATGAATCATATTTAAAACAAAATACTTACCTGTAAAATAAACCCTAATATAGCTGCAATATAACTAATAGTTACATTGTAGCTATTTTAGCATTTATATTTATTTTACAGACAACTTTGTATTTATTTTAACTAGGTACAATAGCTATTAAATAGTTATTGACTAATTAATAGCTACCTAGTTAAAATAATTACAAAATTACCTGTAAAATAAATCCTAACCTAAGTTACAATTAAACCTAACACTACACTGTCATTAAATAAATTAACTACAATTATCTACAATTAAATAAACTAAAGTACAAAACCCCCCCACTAAATTACAAAAAAAAACAAACACTAAATTACAAAAAATAAAAAAATATTACAAGAATTTTAAACTAATTACACCTAATCTAAGCCCCCTAATAAAATAACAAAGCCCCCCAAAATAAAAAAAAATGCCCTACCCTATACTAAATTACAAAAGTTAACAGCTCTATTACCTTACCAGCCCTGAACAGGGCCCTTTGCGGGGCATGCCCCAAAGAAAACAGCTCTTTTGCCTGTAAAAAAAAAACACAATCCCCCCCCCACATTACAACCCACCACCCACATACCCCTACTCTAACCCAAACCCCCCTTAAATAAACCTAACACTACCCCCCTGAAGATCTCCCTACCTTGAGTCGTGTTCACCCAGCCGGGCCGAAGTCTTCATCCGATGGGGCAGAAGAGTACATCCAGACCGGCAGAAGTCTTCATCCAAGCGGGGCAAGAAGAGGTCTTCCATCCATCATACAAGTACCAAAATACAAACAAACACTAAATTACCAAAAATAATAAAATATTACAATAATTTTAAACTAATTACACCTAATCTAAGCCCCCTACTAGCTATTAATATAGCTTCAATATAACTAATAGTTACATTGTAGCTATTTTAGGATTTATATGTATTTTACAGGCAACTTTGTATTTATTTTAACTAGGTACAATAGTTATTAAATAGTTAATAACTATTTAATAACTACCTAGCTAAAATAAATACAAATTTACCTGTAAAATAAATCATAACCTAAGTTACAATTACACCTAACACTACACTATCATTAAATTAACTAAATAAATGAATCCTATATAAAACTAAAGACTTACCTGTAAAATAAACCCTAATATAGCTGCAATATAACTAATAGTTACATTGTAGCTATTTTAGCATTTATATTTATTGTACAGGCAACTTTGTATTCATTTTAACTAGGTTCAATAGCTATTAAATAGATATTGACTATTTAATAGCTACCTAGTTAAAATAATTACAAAATTACCTGTAAAATAAATCCTAACCTAAGTTACAATTAAACCTAACACTACACTATCATTAAATAAATTAACTACAAGTACCTACAATTAAATGCAATTAAAAAAACTAAACTAAAGTACAAACCCCCCCCCACTAAATTACAAAAAATAAAAAAATATTACAAGAATTTTAAACTAATTACACCTAATCTAAGCCCCCTAATAAAATAACAAAGCCCCCCAAAATAAAAAAATGCCCTACCCTATACTAAATTACAAAAGTAATCAGCTATATTACCTTACCAGCCCTTAAAAGGGCCTTTTGCGGGGGCATGCCCCAAAGAAAACAGCTCTTTTGCCTGTAAAAAAAACACAATCCCCCCCCCCCCCACATTACAACCCACCACCCACATACCCCTACTCTAACCCAAACCCCCCTTAAATAAACCTAACACTACCCCCCTGAAGATCTCTCTACCGTGTCTTCACCCAGCGGGCCGAAGTCTTCATCCGATGGGGCAGAAGAGGACATCCAGACCGGCAGAAGTCTTCATCCAAGCGGGGCAAGAAGAGGTCTTCCATCCATCAGAAGTCTTGATCCAGGCGGCATCTTCTCTGTTCATCCATCCGGAGCGGAGCGGCAGCATCCTGAAGACATCCCACGCAGAGCATCCTCTTCTTTCTTGATCCGACGACTAGGTGACTGTACCTTTAAGTGACGTCATCCAAGATGGCGTCCCTTGAATTCCGATTGGCTGATAGGATTCTATCAGCCAATCGGAATTAAGGTAGGAAAAATCTGATTGGCTGATTTAATCAGCCAATCAGATTCAAGTTCAATCCAATTGGCTGATGGAATCAGCCAATCAGATTGACCTCGCATTCTATTGGCTGTTCCGATCAGCCAATAGAATGCGAGCTCAATCTGATTGGCTGATTGGATCAGCCAATCGGATTGAACTTGAATCTGATTGGCTGATTGAATCAGCCAATCAGATTTTTCCTACCTTAATTCCGATTGGCTGATAGAATCCTATCAGCCAATCGGAATTCAAGGGACGCCATCTTGGATGACGTCACTTAAAGGTACAGTCACCTAGTCGTCGGATCAAGAAAGAAGAGGATGCTCTGCGTGGGATGTCTTCAGGATGCTGCCGCTCCGCTCCGGATGGATGAACAGAGAAGATGCCGCCTGGATCAAGACTTCTGATGGATGGAAGACCTCTTCTTGCCCCGCTTGGATGAAGACTTCTGCCGGTCTGGATGTCCTCTTCTGCCCCATCGGATGAAGACTTCGGCCCGCTGGGTGAAGACACGGTAGAGAGATCTTCAGGGGGGTAGTGTTAGGTTTATTTAAGGGGGGTTTGGGTTAGAGTAGGGGTATGTGGGTGGTGGGTTGTAATGTGGGGGGGGGGGGGATTGTGTTTTTTTTACAGGCAAAAGAGCTGTTTTCTTTGGGGCATGCCCCCGCAAAAGGCCCTTTTAAGGGCTGGTAAGGTAATAGAGCTGATTACTTTTGTAATTTAGTATAGGGTAGGGCATTTTTTTATTTTGGGGGGCTTTGTTATTTTATTAGGGGGCTTAGATTAGGTGTAATTAGTTTAAAATTCTTGTAATTTTTTTTATTTTTTGTAATTTAGTGTTTGTTTTTTTTGTACTTTAGTTTAGTTTATTTCATTGTATTTAATTGTAGGTACTTGTAGTTAATTTATTTAATGATAGTGTAGTGTTAGGTTTAATAGTAACTTAGGTTAGGATTTATTTTACAGGTAATTTTGTAATTATTTTAACTAGGTAGCTATTAATTAGTCAATAACTATTTAATAGCTATTGTACCTAGTTAAAATAAATACAAAGTTGCCTGTAAAATAAATATAAATGCTAAAATAGCTATAATGTAACTATTAGTTATATTGTAGCTATATTAGGGTTTATTTTACAGGTAAGTATTTAGTTTTATATAGGATTAATTTATTTAGTTAATTTAATGACAGTGTAGTGTTAGGTGTAATTGTAACTTAGGTTAGGGTTTATTTTACAGGTAAATTTGTATTTATTTTAGCTAGGTAGTTATTAACTATTTAATAGCTATTGTACCTAGTTAAAATAAATACAAAGTTGCCTGTAAAATAAATATAAATCCTAAAATAGCTACAATGTAACTATTAGTTATATTGTAGCTATATTAATAGCTAGTAGGGGGCTTAGATTAGGTGTAATTAGTTTAAAATTATTGCAATATTTTATTATTTTTGCTAATTTAGTGTTTGTTTGTTTTTTTGTACTTTTCTGATGGATGGAAGACCTCTTCTTGCCCCGCTTGGATGAAGACTTCTGCCAGTCTGGATGTCCTCTTCTGCCCCATCGGATGAAGACTTCGGCCCGGCTGGGTGAACACGACTCAAGGTAGGGAGATCTTCAGGGGGGTAGTGTTAGGTTTATTTAAGGGGGGTTTGGGTTAGAGTAGGGGTATGTGGGTGGTGGGTTGTAATGTGGGGGGGGGGGGGATTGTGTTTTTTTTTACAGGCAAAAGAGCTGTTTTCTTTGGGGCATGCCCCGCAAAAGGCCCTGTTCAGGGCTGGTAAGGTAATAGAGCTGTTAACTTTTGTAATTTAGTATAGGGTAGGGCATTTTTTTTTATTTTGGGGGGCTTTGTTATTTTATTAGGGGGCTTAGATTAGGTGTAATTAGTTTAAAATTCTTGTAATATTTTTTTATTTTTTGTAATTTAGTGGGGGGGGGGTTGTACTTTAGTTTAGTTTTTTAATTGTATTTAATTGTAGGTACTTGTAGTTAATTTATTTAATGATAGTGTAGTGTTAGGTTTAATTGTAACTTAGGTTAGGATTTATTTTACAGGTAATTTTGTAATTATTTTAACTAGGTAGCTATTAAACAGTAAATATCTATTTAATAGCTATTGTACCTAGTTAAAATAAATACAAAGTTGCCTGTACAATAAATATAAATGCTAAAATAGCTACAATGTAACTATTAGTTATATTGCAGCTATATTAGGGTTTATTTTACAGGTAAGTCTTTAGTTTTATATAGGATTCATTTATTTAGTTAATTTAATGATAGTGTAGTGTTAGGTGTAATTGTAACTTAGGTTATGATTTATTTTACAGGTAAATTTGTATTTATTTTAGCTAGGTAGTTATTAAATAGTTATTAACTATTTAATAGCTATTGTACCTAGTTAAAATAAATACAAAGTTGCCTGTAAAATAAATATAAATCCTAAAATAGCTACAATGTAACTATTAGTTATATTGAAGCTATATTAATAGCTAGTAGGGGGCTTAGATTAGGTGTAATTAGTTTAAAATTATTGTAATATTTTATTATTTTTTGTAATTTAGTGTTTGTTTGTATTTTGGTACTTGTATGATGGATGGAAGACCTCTTCTTGCCCAGCTTGGATGAAGACTTCTGCCGGTCTGGATGTCCTCTTCTGCCCCATCGGATGAAGACTTCGGCCCGGCTGGGTGAACACGACTCAAGGTAGGGAGATCTTCAGGGGGGTAGTGTTAGGTTTATTTAAGGGGGGTTTGGGTTAGAGTAGGGGTATGTGGGTGGTGGGTTGTAATGTGGGGGGGGATTGTGTTTTTTTTTTTACAGGCAAAAGAGCTGTTTTCTTTGGGGCATGCCCCGCAAAGGGCCCTGTTCAGGGCTGGTAAGGTAATAGAGCTGTTAACTTTTGTAATTTAGTATAGGGTAGGGCATTTTTTTTATTTTGGGGGGCTTTGTTATTTTATTAGGGGGCTTAGATTAGGTGTAATTAGTTTAAAATTCTTGTAATATTTTTTTATTTTTTGTAATTTAGTGTTTGTTTTTTTTTGTAATTTAGTGGGGGGGTTTTGTACTTTAGTTTATTTAATTGTAGATAATTGTAGTTAATTTATTTAATGACAGTGTAGTGTTAGGTTTAATTGTAACTTAGGTTAGGATTTATTTTACAGGTAATTTTGTAATTATTTTAATTAGGTAGCTATTAATTAGTCAATAACTATTTAATAGCTTTTGTACCTAGTTAAAATAAATACAAAGTTGCCTGTAAAATAAATATAAATGCTAAAATAGCTACAATGTAACTATTAGTTATATTGCAGCTATATTAGGGTTCATTTTACAGGTAAGTATTTTGTTTTAAATATGATTCATTTATTTAGTTAATTTAATGATAGTGTAGTGTTAGGTGTTAGTGTAACTTAGGTTAGGATTTATTTTACAGGTAAATTTGTATTTATTTTAGCTAGGTAGTTATTAAATAGTTAATAACTATTTAATAACTATTGTACCTAGTTAAAATAAATACAAAGTTGCCTGTAAAATAAATATAAATGCTAAAATAGCTACAATGTAACTATTAGTTATATTGCAGCTATCTTAGGGTTTATTTTACAGGTAAGTCTTTAGTTTTAAATAGGATTCATTTATTTAACTATAGTAAACTTATTTCGTTTTATTTAAATTATATTTAAGTTAGGGGGTGTTAGTGTTAGGGTTAGATTTAGGTTTAGGGGTTAATAACCTTATTATAGTAGCGGCGACGATGGGGGCGGGAGATTAGGGGTTAATAATTGTAGGTAGGTGGCGGCGATGTTAGGGAGGGCAGATTAGGGGTTAATAAAATGTATTATAGTGTTTGCGAGGCGGGAGTGCGGCGGTTTAGGGGTTAATACATTTATTATAGTGGCGGCGATTTGCGGTCGGCAGATTAGGGGTTAATACTTGTAGTTAGATTGCGGCGACGTTGGGGGGAGGCAGATTAGGGGTTAATAACTATAATGTAGGGGTCGGCGGTGTTAGGGACAGCAGGTTAGGGGTTAATAGCTATAATGTAGGCGGCGGCGATATTCGGTCGGCAGATTAGGGGTTAATACTTATAGTTAGATTGCGGCGACGTTGGGGGAGGCAGATTAGGGGTTAATAACTATAATGTAGGGGTCGGCGGTGTTAGGGACAGCAGATTAGGGGTTAATAGCTATAATGTAGGCGGCGGCGATATCGGGTCGGCAGATTAGGGGTTAATACTTGTAGTTAGATTGCGGCGACGTTGGGGGAGGCAGATTAGGGGTTAATAACTATAATGTAGGGGTCGGCGGTGTTAGGGACAGCAGATTAGGGGTTAATAGCTATAATGTAGGCGGCGGCGATATCCGATCGGCAGATTAGGGGTTAAATAATGTTATTATAGGGTTTGCGATGTGGGGGGGCCTCGGTTTAGTGGTTCATAGGTAGTTTATGGGTGTTAGTGACTTAGTGTACTAAATGGGTGTTAGTGTACTAAAAACATACCGAATTTCGGAACGGAATAGAACCGAATTCAGCCGAATCCGAATAAATCCGAAACGAATTTATTCGGATCCGAATAAATCCGAAACTAATTTATTCAAATTTTGCCGAATCAGATTCGATCCGAAACGAAATTCTAAAAGTCCGAATCGATCCGAACCGAAAACGAACCGAATTTTTTAGCGGTGCACATGTCTAATTCTAGCTCAATATTTGCTTGCGCTCATCAAGCATAACCTATAATTTTCAACTTGTAATATCAGGCTAATTAGTGTGGTTGCAATATCTATTTAAAGTATCCATAGAGCAATGTCGGCCACGCTAATCCTTTTCTGGTAAATCTGATTTACCATAGACTTGTAATATCATGTTGTGCACTAATGTGAACATGGTCCAGTGATACTGCTTACTGCGTTTTGTGCTATTATCATCACACCATTTGGTAATCTAGCCTTTAGTGGGCAAACAATCAATATAAAAATGTGACGCATTCTTCAAATCATCGTAATGAGTTTAAATGATAACTTTTTGCCATAGGATGACATAAAACCCACATACAGTGGCATATTTAGGTTTTGTGCTGCCCCCCCCATATGGTTTATATTTTTTGGTTTATTTGGTTTATATGCATATATGTGTGTGTTTGTATGTATATATATATATATATATATATATATATATATATATACACATATATGTGTGTGTATCTATATATATATATATATATATATATATAAAAACATTTATCTTCGCTTTTAGCATTCTATAACCTTGGTGCAGTTCCAATTAAATTACTACTACTAAGGGGTCAATTTATCAAAGGCTAGGCGAACTTCGTATGTGATTCGCCTGTAACTGCGCCCCAGCGCGCCTCCAGAGAAGCGCACAAGTGTGCCTGAATTTATTAAAAAAATAGACGTAACTTCGCGCAGGTGAGCTGGGGCATAATAATGATAAATGTTGCCTGTCGGAAAAAGCATTTACTCCCTATTTATCACAGTACATCCCTATAAATATTTACGCCGCCATGTCTTGATAATTAAAAAAGCATTTTTTAGGTATATATTTGCGCATATGTATATTATATAATGTTTCTGTGTTGTTATTGCCATATGTTGGTAATTTAAGAGCGCAAAAAATCAATATATCAATATATTGATATATATATAAAACTCTTCGTACCCGTATGCGCCTGTGGAAGTGCACATTTCTCGCACAAACAGTCTCTTCTTGGTGCCGAGCCTTTGAAAAATGAGTTAAAAAAAGAAAGTACTGCATCACAAGATGTAAAAGTTTTTATGATAATGGTGTTCACCTCAGCCTGTATGGCGAAATATAGAACACGCAATTTAAGGAGAAATTTCCCTTCCCTATTGGCGCAAAGCAATGATAAATAAGACATTGGGGCCTAGTTATCAACGAGTCTACTTTTCCTGCCTTCGCCGGCCCAATACGCCCGCCTAAGCTCGCCTCACATCGCCGCCGCGGACCTGCCAATTCGCCTAAGTTATCAAAAAAGCTGTCAAAAAGCCGCGCACCAAGTACGGGGCGATGAGCAGCGGACTGTGAGAGTTATCACTCATCCGATCTCGCTGCTCTTCGGCTTTTTGATAGCTTTCTTGCTAGCCTGTCACTAAGCACTCACACTAAACTACACTGTTCTACCCCCTATACCGGCGCCCCCGGAGCCCCCCGCAACTAAATAAAGTTACTAACCCCTAAACCGCCACACCTAGACCCCGCCGCAACTCTTATAAATGTATTAACCCCTAAACCGCCGCTCCCGGACACCGCTGCCACCTACATTATACCTAGTAACCCCTATCCTGCCCCCCTATACCGTCGCCCTCTATAATAAAGTTATTAACCCCTATCCTGCTGATCCCGCACCTCGCCGCAAATAGTTTAACCCCTAAACCGCCGCTCCCTGAACCCGCCGCAACCTATATTAAATTTATTAACCCCTATCCTGCCCCCCCTACACCATCGCCACCTATAATAAATTTATTAACCCCTATCCTGCCCCCCCTACACCGTCGCCACCTATAATAAATTTATTAACCCCTATCCTGCCCCCCACTACACTGCAACCACTGTAATAAAATTATTAACCCCTAAACCTAAGTCTAACACTAACCCTAACACCCCCTAACTTAAATATTAATTAAATAAATCTAAATAATATTTCTCTTATTAATTAAGTTCATCCTATTTAAAACTAAATACTTACCTGTAAAATAAACCCTAATATAGCTACAATATAAATAATAATTATATTGTAGCTAGCTTAGGATTTATTTTTATTTTACAGGTAACTTTCAATTTATTTTAACTTGGTACAATAGCTATTAAATAGTTATTAACTATTTAATAGCTTACCTAGCTAAAATAAAGAGAAATGTACCTGTAAACTAAAAACTAACCTAAGTTACAATTACACCTAACACTACACTATACTTTAATAAATTATTCCTATTTAAAACTAAATACTTACCTGTAAAATAAACCCTAAGATAGCTACAATATAATTAATAATTACATTGTAGCTATCTTAGGATTTATATTTATTTTACAGGTAACTTTGTATTTATTTTAGCTAGTTAGAATAGTTATTAAATAGTTATTAACTATTTAATAACTACCTAGCTAAAAGAAATACAAAATTACCTGTAAAATAAATCCTAACCTAAGTTACAATTAAACCTAACACTACACTATCATTACATTAATTAAATAAATTAACTACAAATAACTACAATTAAATACAATTACATAAACTAACTAAAGTACAAAAAATAAAAAAAGCTAAGTTACAAAAAAATAAAAAAAATAAGTTACAAATATTTAAAAAATATTACAACAATTTTAAGCTACTTAAACCTAATCTAAGCCCCCTAATAAAATAACAAACCCCCCCAAAATAAAAAAATGCCCTACCCTATTCTAAATTAAAAAAGTTCAAAGCTCTTTTACCTTACCAGCCCTTAAAAGGGCCTTTTGTGGGGGCATTCTATTGGCTGTTCCAATCAGCCAATAGAATGCAAGCTCAATCTGATTGGCTGATTGGATCAGCCAATCGGATTGAACTTGAATCCGATTGGCTGATTCAATCAGCCAATCAGATTTTTCCTACCTTAATTCCGATTGGCTGATAGAATCCTATCAGCCAATCGGAATTGAAGGGACGCCATCTTGGATGACGTCCCTTAAAGGAGCCTTCATACGTCGGTAGTCCGTCGGTAAAGAAGGATGTTCCGCGTCGGCGGGATGAAGATTGAAGACCCGGCTTGGAAGATGACATCGCCCGGATAGAAGACTTCTTCAGCACCTCTTGGAAGATGACATCGCCCGGATCGAAGACTTCTTCAGCGCCGCTTGGAGGATCACTTCATCGGATGGAAGATTTCTTCAGCGCCGCTTGGAGGATAACTTCTTCCGCTCCGGATGTCCACTTCGGTTCCATCGCTGCTCGGCTGAGTGAAGACGACTCAAGGTAGGATGATCTTCAGGGGATTAGTGTTAGGTTATTTTAAGGGGGGTTTGGGTTAGATTAGGGGTATGTGGGTGGTGGGTTTTAATGTTGGGGGGGTTGTATTTTTCTTTTACAGGCAAAAGAGCTGAATTCTTTGAGGCATGCCCCCACAAAAGGCCCTTTTAAGGCCTGGTAAGGTAAAAGAGCTTTGAACTTTTTTAATTTAGAATAGGGTAGGGCATTTTTTTATTTTGGGGGGTTTGTTATTTTATTAGGGGGCTTAGATTAGGTGTAAGTAGCTTAAAATTGTTGTAATATATATTTTTTAAATGTTTGTAACTTATTTTATTTATTTTTTGTAACTTAGCTTTTTTTATTTTTTTGTACTTTAGTTAGTTTATGTAATTGTAGTTAATTGTAGTTATTTGTAGTTAATTTATTTAATTAATGTAATGATAGTGTAGTGTTAGGTTTAATTGTAACTTAGGTTAGGATTTATTTTACAGGTAATTTTGTATTTCTTTTAGCTAGGTAGTTATTAAATAGTTAATAACTATTTAATAACTATTCTAACTAGCTAAAATAAATACAAAGTTACCTGTAAAATAAATATAAATCCTAAGATAGCTACAATGTAATTATTAATTATATTGTAGCTATCTTAGGGTTTATTTTACAGGTAAGTATTTAGTTTTAAATAGGAATAATTTATTAAAGTATAGTGTAGTGTTAGGTGTAATTGTAACTTAGGTTAGTTTTTAGTTTACAGGTACATTTCTCTTTATTTTAGCTAGGTAAGCTATTAAATAGTTAATAACTATTTAATAGCTATTGTACCTAGTTAAAAGAAATTGAAAGTTACCTGTAAAATAAAAATAAATCCTAAGATAGCTACAATATAATTATTATTTATATTGTAGCTATATTAGCGTTTATTTTACAGGTAAGTATTTAGTTTTAAATAGGATTAACTTAGTTAATAAGAGAAATATTATTTAGATTTATTTAAATAGGGGTTAAACTATTTATTTATTTGTGGCGAGGTGCGGGATCAGCAGGATAGGGGTTAATAACTTTATTATAGAGGGCGACGGTATAGGGGGGGCAGGATAGGGGTTACTAGGTATAATGTAGGTGGCGGTGGGCTCCGGGATTGGCGGTTTAGGGGTTAAGACATTTATTATAGTTGCGGTGGGCTCCGGGAGCGGCGGTTTAGGGGTTAATATGTATAGAGTAGCTTGCGGTGGGCTCCGGGATCGGCGGTTTAGGGGGTAATAACTTTATTTAGTTGCGGCGATGTAGGGGGGACAGATTAGTGGTGTTTAGACTCGGGGTACATGTTAGGGTGTTAGGTGTAGACAGCTCCCATAGGAATCAATGGGATGTCTGTCAGCAGCGAACTTGTACTTTCGCTATGGTCAGACTCCCATTTATTCCTATGGGATCCGCCGTCTCCAGGGTGGCGGTTTGAAAACCAGGTACGCTGGGCCGTAAAAGTGCTGAGCGTACCTGCTAGTTTTTTGATAACTAGCAAAAGTAGTCAGATTGTGCCGCACTTGTGTGCGGAACATCTGGAGTGACGTAAGAATCGATCTGTGTCGGACTGAGTCCGGCGGATCGAAGTTAACGTCACAAAATTCTACTTTTGCCGGGATCTAGCCTTGATAACTAAGGCGAATCAGCCTCGCCACAAATACGCTGCGGAATTCCAGCGTATTTGAGGTTGACGGCTTGATAACTAGGCCCCATTGGGTGTATTTGTAGGTTGGGCTGTGAAATTACGCATATTACTAATGTATATTGGTGCACTTGGGAGCGCATCTGTGCGCCTAGGCAAATGCAAGCGAAGTGCGATGAAGTTTCTTTCAGATTTGCGCAATTATAGGTTCAGATTGCTTTCATAAATATGGCGATGCATTATATGCTTTTTTTTGCCCACAATTACAGGCGAATTGCTTTGATAAATCTACCCCTAAGTCCCAGCTCCTGTGTCTGCTCCCCTTCTCCACTCTCATAAGTGAAAGAAATAGCAGTAAAAGCTTGCTGGAGACACAGCATTCGTTACTGACGATGCAGTAAAGAAAGAAGACCAGCAGCAAAAAAAAGACAGAGCATTTTTTAAGGTAATAAACATATCACCTTGTCGGCTGTCTTCTCCATGCTGTGACAGCCCAACCCCCGCTGCTGCTGCCTTCACTCCTGACTGCTATGTTCCGCGCGAGAGCAGACAACCTCAAGCTGTCATCCCTGCACTTCTCCACTCCACAGCCTGATTTTAGTTTAGGACACATGTTTAGGAACTATTTTTTTAAATCCAGGCCACATATTCAGTGCAACCTAGAAGTGCCACCCCCCAAATTCTGTCGCTCTAGGCATCGGCCTTGTTCGCCTATGCATTAATACGCCCCTGATCACATAGTTTGCGTTGCAAACATTCAGAATGGACAAACAAAATTTTACACCAGGTTTGCAAAGTTCAAAGTCAGTTGTAAAAAGTAAAGTGATATTTAAGTAATAATTACTTCTGTTTCATGTGAAGAAAGGTTTGTTTAATGCCTTGTTTATCAGAGGGGACTTTAACTCTTTGGTCTGATTCCATTGCTGTTGTAAACTTTAGGCTGTTTAATCCCTTGTTTGCCGGAAAACCATTATAAACCATAGACTTGCTATAGTTAGGTTCTTACTACAGCAAATGCAAGATTGAAGGTATAGGACTAAATCACAACCTTGCCTTTAATACTGTCTGGCTTTGACAAGTTTGTTTATTATGATTAATTTAGTAATTAATTTGTGGACAGATGACAAGCTATACTTTTAATAGAAAATCTGCTATTTTTTAAAAAACAATTTCAGCTATCTTTAGATAAGCAAGTTAGTTGTAAATGATCCCCAATATTGGCAGAAAAGTACTAATAATACATAAATATGAGCAGAAAGGTAGCTTTATAGCAAAAGCCACAAATAAATATACATGTGCACTCCATTTTATATAGCTTGACTGTTTGTTGTAACAATGATGGTTTCTGTTTGCTCTGGAGTCACATTTGTGTCAATCATGGCTTTTACGCACAGCGATTCTTTTGGCAAAATTAGCAACCCCGACTCTAAAGGTATGAGCCATGGCAGGTTTGTTCTTGTCTTTGGAAATTTTCTGGACATTGATTGATAAATAGGGGCCAAAATACTTACTAGTCCAGAAGTACCTTTGGCATATTTCATTGTCACTGGTATTGCTAAATGTAGGTTTCTGCATAGAAGGTTTTGCCTCAGACAATGGGCTAGATTAGATTTGTAGATGCTCATAAGACTGCTGAGGGTCCTTGTCATTGATTACTTTTCTAACACCTGAGACCTTATATCATAATTTTTTCCTGTAATTTTTTTATTTTTTTATTTTTTATTAGACAGTGTTATTATGACTGAAACTGTACTTTGTAAAGTATTTTTGATGTGCTTTGTGACACCAGAGCTCAAAGGATGCGGTAATCATTCTAGCATAAATCAGATAAGGAATCTGCCAGTAAATCCGCCCAACGTACATCTCTTACTGTTATTAACTATTAACATCCCTTTAGACACAAAAGAAGGGGAACAAAGAAGGCTTAGGGGTACATTTATCAAAGTGCAAGCGGACATGGTACAATGTAGCGTATCATGTCCGCTGCACATAGATAAATGCCGACAGCATACACTGTCTGCATTTATCATTACACAAGCAGTTCACTAGAACTGCTTGTGCAATACCGCCCCCTGCAGAATAGGGTGTCAATCAACCCGATCATATTAGATTGGGCTGATTTCTGTCCACTGCCTCAGAGCAGTTGGATAAGTTATGGAGCAGTGGTCTTTAGGCTCACCGTAAACAAGAGGCATCAAGCTCCATTCGGAGCTTGATAATTCGGCCCCTAAGAGCCTCTATACATCCCAGGGCCCAGAGACACCAAAATCGCAGAGGCAGGGGTCAGAGAAAGAAAAAATACTAATAATCAATCTTTCCAACAAAGATCTTTCTCCAG
Source organism: Bombina bombina (assembly GCF_027579735.1). NCBI lineage: Eukaryota > Metazoa > Chordata > Amphibia > Anura > Bombinatoridae > Bombina > Bombina bombina. The sequence continues at coordinate 552,060,002 of NC_069504.1, read as the reverse complement.
CCCATATTTCTATCCACACAAAAGGGGTTATCATTTGTCCCTACTAATTCTTTAGACAAATTTAAGGTGATTAAAGATGTTCATCTTTTTTTAAGGAAAATTCTATTTAAAAAAAAGTTGTTCTGCAAAGAAAGGGAGGGAAGTGATATATTAGACCTTATTGGACATTGAAAGCTTACTTTCTGATTCTGAAAAGATTCCTAATTAGAGACATATATTAAAAAAGAAGTCTACCTGTGTCCCCCTAGTTCTACATTGCCAGAGTTCCCCTTTCTAAATTTGGTGTGAAATGATATAAATGACCTACCACAAATCATCCCCATAACATTTCTATAAAAGTAAAAATAACACCAAAAGAACTACAATCCTGGGAGGATTGTACGTGTGCCTGAGTCTTTTGCTTGAGCAATAAATTATTACTTTCAACTTGTAACACCAGTGCTATTTATTTACCTTAAGCCGTGTTAGCACTCAACAGTGCTAACATTTTATGATCCACTTGCAATCCAGCCCTATAAGTATTATAGCAGAGAGAAAACACAAATTGCAACTGTTTTTAAAAAGTATTTCCACATGTACTGCAATATAAAAAATGTTTTAAATCTAAAGTGAATACAACTCATTTAGGGCTAGATTACGAGTGGAGTAGTAATTACCATTCATGGTGGCGACCTAACTCAACTTGACTTTGACTTGCTCTTTGCACGCGTTAGGTTTTGTGCGTAGTACAAGTTGAAAGTTAATATTTTTGCTTGCGCACTAACCAATGCACACACAGAGCAGAAGTTAGAATATCACGACAGCGTTAATGTACTCCCCTATAGACTTCAATAAAGAGAGGAAAGTGAAAAAAACACACATACTCACATGCTAACCCGAATCACCATAAGCCCCATAATCTAATAGCTCATAAACTGCCACATAGCCCATAAACCTCCACAACCCCACCGCAAAATACCCAATATCATCTAAACCCTCTAACCAGCTAACCCCCTGAAACACCTTATCTGTAAAACAAAAAACCTAACAGTACATTTAACTTATTTAATTAATTTTAATTTAAACTATCCTTACCTTAAAAAAAAAACTAACCTAACCTTAAAAAAAACATAACCTTACCTTAAAAAACAAAAACTAACCTTACCTGAAAAATAAAATAACATTACAGAAGAAAACAAAATTTATGCTTACCTGATAAATTTATTTATTTCTTGACACGGTGAGTCCACGGATCATTATCAATTACTGTTGGGAATATCACTCCTGGCCAGCAGGAGGAGGCAAAAACCCCCAGTCATTCAACCAAAGGAAAAGGAGAGAAATAACAAAAGGTGCAGAGGTGCCTGAAGGTCATATAAAATAACTGTCTGAAAACAGGGAGGGCCGTTGACTCACCGTTTCAAGAAATAAATAAATTTATCAGCTAAGCATACATTTTGTTTTCTTTCTAATGACACAGTGAGTCCACGGAATCAATACCCAAGCTAGAGGACACAGATGATAAGGGAGGGACAAGACAGGTTACCTAAACAGAAGGCACCACTGCTTGAAGAACCTTTCTCCCAAAAGAAAACTCAGCCGAGGCAAAAGTATCAAATTTGTAAAATTAAGAAAAAGAATGTAGAGAAGACCAAGTTGCAACCTTGCAAATCTGTTCTACGGAAGATTCATTTTTGAAAACCCTGGAAGAAGAAACAGCCTCCATGTAATGAGCTGTTATTCTCTCAGGAGGTTGCTGTCCAGCAGTCTCATAAGCCAAACGAATAATACTCTCCAGCCAAAGAGAAAGAAACAAAGCCGTAGCTTTCTGACCCTTGTGGTTCCCAGAGAAACAAACAAACAAAACAGAAGACTGGCAAAATTCCTTAGTCACCTGCAAGTAGAATTTCAGCTCACGCACAACATCTAGGTTGTGCAACAAACGCTCCTTAGAAAAAGAAGGATTTCTTAGGAAGGAAACCTAGCTTAGTATGAAGAACCACCTTATCAGAATAAAAAATAAGATAAGGGGAATCATACTGCAGTCTGCAGTGCAGAGAGTTCCAAAACTCTCAGAACAGAAGAATAGCAACAAGAACCAAATAGAACAAACAAAAAGAACAAAATATTTCCTCAGAGGCCGTCTCCAATGTGGAATAAATTACCTCTGCACTAGGACTGCACACCCCGCCGCCCGTAGTTTCAGCTCGTAACTCGAGCTATCCAATATACCCCGCCGTCAGATGCTAAAGTGCTGTAAGTCGGATAAACCAGCGATGTCCAGAAATCTGCGTAAGTACAAATTTCTGGAGTCGCCAGTGACTTACGGCACTTTAGAAACTGCCGGCGCCTACAAAACCTGACTAAGTTATTAAATCTCCCGTACTGTCTAACATGCCTCCCAAACATAGCCCGACACGTATACCCCTCTATCCGCTATCCCCCCTCACTCTCCTAATAATAAAAATTGTATTAACCCCGGACCCCACCGCACCTAATAAAGATATTAACCCCTAAACCGCCGCTCCCGGACCCCGCCGCCACCTACATTAACTACCCCCTAATGTGAGCCCCTTACACCGCCACCAGCTATATTAAACTACCCCCTAATGTGAGCTCCTACCCCGCCGCCAGCTTTATTAAACTACCCCCTAATGTGAGCTCCTACCCCGCCGCCAGCTATATTAAACTACCCCCTAATGTGAGCTCTTACCCCGCCGCCAGCTATATTAAACTACCCCCTAATGCGAGCTCCTACCCCGCTGCCAGCTACATTAAACTACCCCCTAATGTGAGCTCCTACCCCACCGCCAGCTATATTAAACTACCCCCTAATGTGAGCTCCTACCCCGCCACCAGCTATATTCAAATTATTAACCCCTAATTTAATCCCCCTACACTGCCGCCAGCTATATTAAATTAATTAACCCCTAATCTAATCCCTCTATACCGCCGCCACCTATATTAAATTAATTAACCCCTAATCTAATCCCCCTATACCACCGCCACCTATATTAAATTAATTAACCCCTAAAATACTAAACTATCCCTACCACTAAACCTAAGTCTAACCCTACAAATAGCCCTGAAAAGGGCTTTTTGCGTGGCATTACCCCAAAATAAACAGCTCTATTGCCAGCCCTTAAAAGGGCTTTTTGCGGGGCTTTGCCCCAAAGTAATCAGCTCTTTTACCAGCCCTTAAAAGGGCTTTTGCCGGGGCATTGTCACAAAGTAATCAGCTCTTTTGCCTATAATCTAAATCCCCCTACACCGCCGCCACCTATAATAAATGTATTACCCCCTAATCTAATCCCCCTACACCGCCGCCACCTATATTAACTATATTAACCCTAATTATATTAGGGTTAATATAGTTATTATATTATATATATTAACTATATTAACCCTAATTATATTAGGGTTAATATAGTTATTATATTATATATATATATATATATATATATATATATATATATATTAAGTATAATAACCCTATCTAACTCTAACACCCCTAACTAAATTCTTATTAAAATAAATCTAATTAATATTATTAATTAAAATATTCCTATTTAAATCTAAATACTTACCTATAAAATAAACCCTAAGATAGCTACAATGTAATTAATAATTACATTGTAGCTATTTTAGGGTTTATATTTATTTTAAAGGTAACTTGGTATTTATTTTAACTAGGTACAATAGCTATTAAATAGTTAATAACTATTTAATAGCTACCTTGTTAAAATAATTACCAATTTACCTGTAAAATAAATCCTAACCTAAGTTACAAATACACCTACACTATCAATAAATTAAATAAACTACAAATATCTAAACTAAAATACAATTAAATAAACTAAACTAAATTACAAAAAAAAACACTAAATTACAAAAAAATAAAAAAAGATTACAAGAATTTTAAGCCCCAGAAGATCTCCCTACCTTGAGTCGTCTTCACCCAGCCGGGCCGAACTCTTCATCCAATCCGGGCGATGTCTTCATCCAAGCGGCAAAGAAGAAGTCTTCCATCCGGCGATGTCTTCATCCAAGCGGCAAAGAAGAAATCTTCCATCCGGCGATGTCTTCATCCAAGCGGCAAAGAAGAAATCTTCCATCCGGCGATGTCTTCATCCAAGCGGCAAAGAAGAAGTCTTCCATCCGGCGATGTCTTCATCCAAGCGGCAAAGAAGAGGTCCTCCATCGGGGCGAAGTTTTCCTCCAAGCGGCATCTTCAATCTTTTTTGTTCGGACCTCCGACGTGGAACATCCAGCTGGCCCGACGACTGAAAGACGAATGAAGTTTCCTTTAAATGACGTCATCCAAGATGGCGTCTCTCGAATTCCTATTGTCTGATAGGATTCTATCAGCCAATCGGAATTAAGGTAAGAAAATCTGATTGGCTGATTTAATCAGCCAATCAGATTCAAGTTCAATCCGATTGGCTGATCCAATCAGCCAATCAGATTGAGCTCGCATTCTATTGGCTGACACCAGAAGCATGCATCAAATCAGAAAGCAGAAGCTTTCTGGGTTCAAACCCATAACCTTCTGCTTCGGGAGCAGCAGATAACCCACATATCCCTGCAGAGAAAGGAAAGAAAAGGGATAATCCTTGATTATCAGACCTCTGATAGAATCGTCTCCTATGATATAGAAGATATTAAAGGTCCCAATTAATCACCCTTGAATCTAGATTCAACTCCCATTAATGAGAAAGAAGAATGGACAAGATCTCTTGAAAGATAGAGAGATTGCTCGAATAAGGATGACACCTGAAGAAGAGCACCCCTGAAATACCTCATGACCATAAGGCCTTTCTAGGATGACAAGACTCAGAAACTTGAGAAGATCCCGATAATGGGAACAATAAAAACACATCCTTCAGGTCTATGTTCATGCTGAACAGGTCCTTTTGAACCAAAGGAGAATGGTTAATAATTGGAGGACAAAAACCTGAGAAAAACTTGAGGAAAATACCTAGATTCTGTTCCCAGACTGGGATTGGAACTATAAGTCCTAGAGAGGAAGGACCTGACCACAACTCAAGGGAAAAACTCTCATCATACCTGGACTGCAGTTACTCTAGAATGAGAAATCTGCCCCTGGGAGGAGAACCAAGATAGGACTCCAAGAAAAAAAGACTGACCTCGCTGAAATAGTAAGGGAAAAACCTTCCTTTAGTCTTACTCCTCCACTAGTAGAAGGAGAACCAACCCGACACGTCAGGAGACAATTCTGTCCAAACAAGGTCTCATCCCTGAAAAGAAACGCCAGAAGCATGGATTGGAGGAAATATAAAATATTGAACCTGCAACACAGAACTATAAAGCTTAAACTGTACTGCAAAGCTACAGGTAGCCTTCTTGTCTGAACAAGATTTCAGCCACTGTCTAATAAGACAAGAAATTGTTCTAAATGAACAATTAAACCTCCAGCTTCACATCCCAGGATCTGAAAAGGGGCACCATAAGGATCAAAGATCTCAGATCCGTGGTAGAAAAATACCCTTCTACTTAAGGCACTGTGCATTCAAGGCACGTCTAAAAACACTTCCTCTTAGGAAGAAACATCACAAACCTTCAAAGTTGACAAAGATAATGTATCAATGTTGTCCAAGTAGCCAAAACCTCCTTTAACAGTACACGTGCAAGCATACATCTGAAGGAACCACTTCAACGTCAGATGAAGGGATTATACTGTCGAATTCTGAGATTTCACCCTCAGAAGAATTCTGGCAAGTCCTCCTCACCAAACATAGGAGAGAGAGAAACCTAATCAGTACAACAGCAACCATACTATGTGAAAAAGAAATTGTCCTCTTGCCCTTTTTTCCTAAAATTAAATAAAAACAGATAAGGCCGCAGATACAAAGGGTACCTGCGCTGCAATTTCTGTAGGCACATAACTCCTCCAGGAGATTAGAGGAACCGCAGAACACTGGGTGTGACGCCCATGAGGCCTGGGACATTTGAGGAGAAAGCTGTTACATTGTCAGAACAACATCATCAGACATGGTTTTCAGTGGGCAGCAACTTATCTCACTGTGAGAAAAATAAAGCTTAATCAAGCAGCACAGAAATGTGTTGAAAAGCAATCTGCACTTCCAAACATAAAATAATAAAAATTATTTTAATAAACATTTCAACAAATATATACTGGCACTTTAAGAAGGGCACAGCTAGTGCTCTTAAAATAAAAAAGGCATAACCTGATGGCACTTCTCAATCATGAGAAAAATCCTAGCACTAAACTAAGGAAACCCATTAAGCCAACTCTGCTCTAAAGAGTTAAACTGAAAACAAAGGAGACATGGTATACTGACCATATATCAGCCATCCTAACTATACCACTGTGAAATGGAGGAGAAATTCAATTAAATCACCCTTTCCGTGAAGAATAAAAAAACCAAAAAACTTGCAGGTTCATAATACTAAACTTGACTGCAGCTGTACTAGTCACTCCTCATCAAGCCGGGGACTACAGCATAGAAAAAACGGGTCATGTGACACACCGACAGAAAAAAATAATTGCACCCAAAACGGACTCCATTAACCCCTTAATGACCGGAACATTTTTTTGTCCTGAGTTTAGAAATACCCAATGTTTACATGTTCTTTGCTTTTTTTGGAAGTTATAGGGCAATAAATACAAATAGTACTTTGCTATTTCCAAACCACTTTTTTTCAAAATTAGCGATAGTTACATTGGGACACTGATATCTGTCAGGAATACCTGAATATCCATTGACATGTATATATTTTTTTTTAGAAGACATCCCAAAGTATTGATCTAGGCCCATTTTGGTATATTTCATGCCACCGTTTCACCGCCAAATGCGATCAAATTAAAAAAAATGTTCACTTTTTCACACATTTTGTCACAAACTTTAGGTTTCCCACTGAAATTATTTACAAACAACTTCTGCAATTATGGCACAAATGGTTGTAAATGCTTCTCTGGGATCGCCTTTGTTCAGAAATAGCAGACTTATATGGCTTTGGGGTTGCTTTTTGGTAATTAGAAGGCCGCTAAATGCCGCTGCGCACCACACGTGTTTTATGCCCAGCAGTGAAGGGGTTAATTAGGGAGCATGTAGGGAGCTTGTAGGGTTAATTTTAGCTTTAGTTTAGTGTAGTAGACAACTCCAAGTATTGATCTAGGCCAATTTTGGTATATTTCATGCCACCGTTTCACCGCCAAATGCGATCAAATTAAAAAAAATGTTCACTTTTTCACACATTTTGTCACAAACTTTAGGTTTCCCACTGAAATTATTTACAAACAACTTCTGCAATTATGGCACAAATGGTTGTAAAAGCTTCTCTGGGATCCCCTTTGTTCAGAAATAGCAGACATATATGGCTTTGGCGTTGCTTTTTGTTAATTAGAAGGCCGCTAAATGCTGCTGCGCACAACACGTGAATTATGCCCAGCAGTGAAGGAGTTAATTTGGTAGCTTGTAGGGCGCTGGCAGGGTTAATTTTAGCTTTAGTGTAGAGATCAGCCTCCCACCTGACACATCCCACCCCCTGATCCCTCCCAAACAGCTCTCTTCCCTCCCCCACCCCACAATTGTCCCCGCCATCTTAAATACTGGCAGAAAGTCTGCCAGTACTAAATAAAAGGAGTTTTTTTATTTTATTTTAAAAAAAAATGTATTCTGCTGTAATGGAGCCCTGCCTTAGCCCCCAACCTCCCTGATCCCCCACCAAACAGCTCTATAACCCTCCCTGCTACTTAATTGCCGCCATCTTGGGTACTGGCAGCTGTCTGCCAGTACCCAATTTGCCCCCAAAAATATTTATAAACTTTTGCCCCCAAAAATATTTATAAACTTTTCTGTAGTGTAGCAGCCCCCCCCCCAATACCCCCACCCCCCCCCCAGATCCTTTTATATATATATATATTTTTTTTTAATGTTTTGAACTTTTTATTTTTTTCCATTGGTGTCAGTGGCTAATATGCGCGCGCGTGCGCCCCACGTGCACACGCACGCGCCCCACGTGCACACGCGCCCCCCCCCCCCCACGTGCACACGCGCGCCCGCACGCTGCCGCCTCCTTGCTTCCCTTCCCCCCGGAACACAGCACCATTGTTACCAGTGCAGAGAGGGCCACAGAGTGGCTCTCTCTGCATCGGAGGCTTGTTAAAAGGTATTGCAGGATGCCTCCATATCGAGGCATCACTGCAATACCCTGAGAGCTGCTGGAAGCGATTGCGATCGCTTCCAGCACTCTCTTAAACAACTGACGTACCAGGTACGTCCATTGTCACTAACTGCTAGTTTTTGCAGGACGTACCTGGTACGTCAGTTGTCATTAAGGGGTTAAACATGGAGCAGAATTAATCTTCCCGCCACTAGCCAACCGCCATAGCGATCAAAACTGAAAAACAGTATTATAGAGCCGTTCACAGAAAATACAAAAATTCTCTTAACGATGTATAGATTAAACACAAAGTTAAGAAATAACATCTTCTCTAGGAGAATTTCGCAATAAGATTCTTGCTGCCGAGACCGCAATAGAAACTGCATATTCAGAATAAAGGGATCTCCATACGAACAGTGCTTAGACTGTGGAGACTAGGCTGCCGCGTACAACACCCCCTTGTGAGAAAAGTGCAGCCCAACTAAAGTATGATCCATCAAACTAAGTATAACGCTAGTAGCTTGCTTAGCTTAGCCCATAATACATTCATAATTAGGTATATACTTAGTCCCATCAAGTATTAACCCCTGTCTCTAAGTCACACAAACATGCTCCGCTCCTTGCCTGTCAGTATCCTTCTAAAGGATATAATTGTCCCATAACATGCTGCAGCTCACCCTAAAAGTGCACATTCGCCCAAGCCTGGAAGATAAAAGGCACTTACCTGCAGTCTGGCCGTCCCGGAAGGAAGCCGCTCCTTACATGGACCTGTGACAAAAGAAAAGACAAAGTAAACCTACTTTGGCTTTCATATACCAGGGCAGCAACATGTTAAGAAAACAAGGTGAGGCCCACCTCACAAGTTCTCAACTGCTCTAAAGCCACCACTGCCCTACTGAAGAGACTAACCTGTAGTACTGCTAGACCCAATCCCTGAAACAAGGGAGAGAGCAGAGTAAACCTACTCTGTCTTAAAATAATAAAATCTTGATTGTAGTGAAAAAATTTTCAGCCACCTACTTTACTTCCTCCATGCATCAAGGCAAAGAGAATGACTGGGAGTTGTGGGAAGGGACGTTATATTTAACAACTTTGCTGCGGTGCTCTTTGCCTCCTCTTGCTGGCCAGGAGTGATATTCCCAACAGTAATTGATGATGACCCGTTGACTCACCGTGTCATTAGAAAGAAAAGAAGCTAACATAAGAGAAAACAAAAAAACCTACCAATTCAGAAATAAACAAAACAATTACTATAAAACAACAGCTATGCCTATTCTAATACCTCACTTAAAAAAACACCCCAAAATAAAAAACCTATAACAACACTAAACTGCAGCAACAGCAAGTAACCCCCACCCATCTCCAAAAAAGGCTATCTACACTAAAAATTGCCCTTTACATACAGTATGTATTTATATGTGTATATACGTATTTACAGACATATACACATATAAACACATAAATATATATATATGCATATATATATATATGGAGTATGCAAGTAGAATGTAACAGATCAGAAACACTGAACTGAAAACAAGCGGTACTCAAGTATGCGCTAGTCAGGGGAAAGGAGATAAACGGCTGCTGTTAAGGACTAAAACATCAAAAGGGTGCAACCCCAATGATGTGAAAGTTAAAGTAAATGTACAAGGGGATAACAGCGCTCATAAATCCTTATATTAACAGAGTAATGTGGAATAGATAAATTGATATGTATGCTATTGAACTATCAACAATGTCTGAATATAGAAAATCAAAGTTCCATAAGTATGTAGAGTGTCATAAAAAATCCATCAAGTGATCTTTAAATACAGTGAATCCCCTTACCAGAATTTACCTCAATCATATGATGTAAGTTGCCGCACTGGAAGGGGTGCTCAGTTCCTTAATATTGGTAGGTCTGGAGTGCCAATGTATGCTTCTCGAATTTCGTCCACCTCTAGGAGTATGTAGAGATTTTTCCTCCAATGATTTCCTCCCAGGATATGTATGGGGATGTACCAGTCACCTCTTGGAGTATGTAGTCTTGGTATGCACATTCTCACAGGCAGTTGTACCTGTTGTATATTCTCATTAAAATGTTGGCACCATTTCGGCCTTCCTGTCATATTACTACTCCCTTTCAAAGATCATATGTGGTAAATGATGTCCCTTTAAGATATACTCAGTCTCAGACCGGAACTCCTATTTAAGGAGGGACTCAAGCACTTTGCCAATTGCTTGATAATTGCAAATTGTTTGGTGAAAGAGTTTCATCCGAATTCTTATCCAACTCCTAAGTCTATCTGAATATATTCCAAATAATCGGGATCAAACAATCCTAGCATACAGAGCAAACAGAGAACTTACCGCAACCGTTCTACAAATCCTTTTGAAGCTAATCTAGACACTTTTTCTCCTCTCCCCAGTGCCGGTCAGCTAAGTCTAACAGTTGCGTCTCACAGCACGCTGACGTCACCAATCTCTCAGCGTGTGGATCCGGATACCGGAACAAGCTCCCTGCATCGGTTACACTCTCAGCTTGTGACCGCTTCCCAAACACTCTTTCAGGAGAGAATTACCCATCGCAACAAGGCGAACCTACCTACCAATCTTGGGGATAAAACGCAAGTACTTGGATAACTAAAACATCCACTAAATAACTTTATATCAACTGTAAATATATCTCTATACCTATGTGAATGTTTACATATGAACTGCCTATAACAAGCTATCACCTGTTGTTCTACAAATTAACTAAGTATAAGCCATCACCTCTGCTTATTTCTTAAGGAAGTCTAACCACCTATTATAACAAATCCCCTGGGTCTAATACTCGGCTATCTCTGAAACAATCATTAACCCTAAAGGCTTTGTTACTAAAACTGCTTTGCATCACTACCAGCACAAAGGTTATCTAAAAAGCTATTAACTAAGCTATATGTTTTCACATAGGGTTAAATCTAGATAGCAAAAGGCTTATAAATTAATTCCTTATACATTGACTACAGTTAAACTTGTCCAAGTATATATTACATTTATTCTTGAGACACTAAACTCGACTCTCTAACCACTATACACAATTGTTATTCCTAAGAGGTATAAGTTCTCATTCCTCATTGGGAACTGCATAAATAGGAATACCTACAAATATACATATATTCAATAAGTCAGACTTAGGGATATTGCAGAATTATCAAGCCTATTAAAAGGAACATATAAAATGGATCCTGCACAAATGGCCAATGAAATTGGCACCCTTAACCAAAAAGGTTGAATTACTTGCACAAGGTTTAAATGAACTCAAAACTGAAAATAATACTCTTAAATGCTTAATGAATGATTATTTCACACAGAAAACCACTGATTCTCCTGAACCACAAATTAACCCTCCACACCCCTTCTCAGGGGTTCGGTCAAAATATCGTGAATTTAAGAATTCATGCATGCTGTTATTTGCTATGAAACCCAAAACGTATAGTACTGAATGCATTAAGGTCTGTACCACTATCTCATACCTGAGTGGGGAACCCAGAGCTTGGGCCGATAGATTCTTTGAGTCTGGGGATCCTATACTTGAATCTTTGGAAAACTTCTTCACTGCTATGTCTAACCTATACGTGGATACCAACAAACAAAACACCGCTGAGCAAAATTTGAGATCTCTAAGACAAGGAAAAAGGGCGGTGGAGGATTATATAGCCGAATTCCAACTCTGGGCTACAGACTCGCAATGGAATATTGTCAGTCTAAAAAAACAATTTAGACTGGGTTTATGCGAACACCTCAAAGACGAACTCTCTCGCATTGAATTGCCCGAAACCCTGGACGCACTAATGAAAGTTTGTATATCAATGGACCGTCGCTACAGGGAAAGAAAGCTAGAAAAGCAACATTCTGAACCATATACAAAGAAACATTATCCAGTACATTATGACAAACCCAGTACATCAGCGGTACCCATGGAAATTGGAACCATAAAAGGACCATTAACTCAAGAAGAAAAGACAAGACGCCGCTTATCCAACCTATGCATGTACTGTGTTAACAAGGATCATGGTGTGTCAACATGCCCTCTTCTTCTTCGTCAAAAGAAGGGTAAGACCTTTTTCAGTATAAATAATATCTCTACCAAAATAAATACTCATTTGACCATATCTATGTCTTTTGCCGTGGGATCAACACCTCTACCAGAGCGAGGCTATGATTGACTCCGGAGCTTTCGGAATGTTCATAGATCAGAAAATCGTTAATGTAAATAAAATACCCTGTGTGTTAAAAGAAATACCAGTCTATGTTAAGGTCATTGATGGGTCTAATTATTTAAAGGGTCCAATTACACACCACACCATTCCTCTACTCACTACAACAAATAATGGTCACAAAGAATATATCACATACGACATTATTCCTGGTTCCATACATCCCATCATTCTGGGTTATCCATGGTTAGCCAAACATAACCCCACAATCGATTGGTCAGTCAATAAGGTAAAATTTGATTCTCCATACTGCTCATCAACTTGTTTTCCTTATATACAGATTAGTAACGCTATTTCTGCTCTACCCCAAGAATACGCTGAATTCGCAGACGTATTCAATCTAAAAGAAGCAGAAAATCTTCCTCCACACCGACCATATGACTGCCCTATAGAAACAAAACCAGGTGCAGTCATACCATTTGGAAGAATATTCCCCTTATCTCAGAAAGAATTACAATTCTTGAGGGAATATCTAGATGACAATCTGCGTAAAGGCTTTATCTCCCCTAGTACATCTCCTGCAGCAGCAGGTATATTTTTTGTTACTAACAAAGACGGTACAAGGCAACCCATTATCGATTACAGAGCTCTTAATTCTATAACCATTAAAAACAGATACCCCCTTCCTCTCATCCCTGAGCTTCTTGAAAGGTTGAACGAAGCAACAATTTTCACCAAATTAGATCTAAAAGGTGCGTACAACCTTATCAGGATGAAGAGTGGGGATGAAGGGAAAACGGGTTTATTCCAGTACAATGTCATGCCGTTCGGTCTCACGAATGCCCCCGCCACATTCCAATATTTTATAAATGATATCTTTAAAGACCTAATGGATGTGTGCGTGGTGGTTTACTTAGACGACATTTTAATATACTCTCGTAATATGACAGAACATATTAAACATGTAAGATGGGTGTTAACTAGACTGCGTGAACATCAACTCTACGCCAAGATGGAGAAGTGTTGCTTCCACGTAAAGACTATTAAATTCTTGGGATACATAATTTCCCCTACTGGAATAACAATGGATCCTGAAAAGGTATCCGCTATACTCAATTGGGCTAAACCCACTTCTGTCAAATCATTGCAACGATTTCTGGGATTTGACAACTTTTATAGACGTTTCATAAAAGATTTTTCCACAATTGCCAAACCGTTAACCAGACTGACCGGCAAACAAAAATTTCTATGGGACAATGATGCTCATGATTCCTTTCAACTGTTGAAAACTAAATTCTCATCCGCTCCAATCTTACAGCTTCCCCATCCTGATTACCAATATACAGTAGAGGTTGATGCATCCAACACACCGGAATTGGGGCAGTTTTCTCACAACAAAGTTTGACTAATCCTACCCTACATCTGATTGCATATTACTCTAGATCACTCTCAAATGCAGAACAAAACTACTCAGTAGGAGATAAGGAATTGTTAGCGATCAAATGTGCTCTGGAACATTGGAGGCATTTGCTCGAGGGCACCTCCAAACCATTCTATATCTTCACCGATCATAAGAATCTTCAATATCTGAGGAATAACAAAACACTTTCTTCTAGACAGGTATGGTGGGCTTTATTTCTGGACAGGTTCGAATTTTTAAACACCTATCGACCTGGTTCAAAAAAACGTGAAGGCAGACGCCCTCTCTAGATCCTTGGAACCAATCACTGAAGAACCAGAGGACAAATACATCATAGCCCCTCAGAAAATCATCGCCTCTGCTACTTCTCTACTCACAGAAATAGTAGATGCTTTACAATCAGACACAGAGGTTCCTCCAATCTGTGAAAAAGATGAAAGGACAGGATTAAGCACTTACAACAACAAGACCTATATACCCTCATCCCTACGTCTTGAACTGATGCAACATTATCACAATTCTCCTCTCTCTGGACACCCCGGAATTACAAAAACACAGGAACTCATCAAGAGAACTTTCTGGTGGCCACAATTAAATCAAGATGTAGTAGAATTTGTAACAAGATGTGAAACATGCACTAGAAACAAGAAAGATCATCATAGACCTTTTGGTCTTATGTGTTCCTTACCCATTCCAGAGGTACCATGGTCTATGATAGCTATGGACTTCATAGTGGAGTTACCACCCTCCAATCAATTTACCACCATTCTAGTGGTAATTGATCACTTGACTAAACTAGCGCACTTTATCCCATTGAAATCATTACCAACTGCCATTAATACAGCCAAAATCTTTATGTCTCACATTGTGAAGCTACATGGATTGCCTACCTCCATTGTCTCAGATCGGGGAACACAATTCACCTCCAGATTCTGGAGGGAATTATGTCGAATTCTTCAAATCTCATCAAGACTCTCTACATCATTCCATCCCCATTCCAACGGATTGGCTGAACGTACAAATCAGACTCTGGAACAATATCTTTGCTGTTATGTTTCCCATCTTCAAGATGATTGGGCAGATTGGCTACCATTAGCAGAATTCGCGTATAATAACTCAATGAATGCCTCTACCAAAACTTCTCCATTCCATGCCACCTATGGATACCATCCTAAGTCTCTACCTGGTAGAGACTTAGTATCCGTTAACCCTGCCATTTCTGATTACACCCAAAACTTAAAAGTCTCTCTTACTCTATTGAAAAGACATCTAGAAGAAGCCAAATCCACACAAAAGAAATATTACGACACTAAAAGATGTATTAATCCAACATATAAGGTTGGAGATCGTGTTCTACTCTCCACAAAGAATCTTAAACTCACAGTACCCTGTAAAAAGCTTGCAAATCAATTTATTGGCCCTTACACTATCACAAAGATCATTAATCCTAACGCAGTCACTCTAAAACTTCCAAACACATTAAAGATACATCCATCAGTTCATGTATCCCTGTTAACAACACTCAACCTCCTATGACCAACTCTTCTATCATAGCGGAACCTGATCAATCGGAATACGAAATAGAAAAGATCCTTGATTCCCGTATACGTTGGAGAAGAGTAGAATATTTGGTTCACTGGAAAGGGTATGGACCTGAAGAAGATTCTTGGGTACATCATGCAAATCTCCATGCACCACAATTACTTTCTGAATTCCATAGCAACTATCCCGCAAAACCAGGTGCTGGGGGAAGATGGAGGGCATCCTTAAAGGAGGGATCTGTCATATTACTACTCCCTTTCAAAGATCATATGTGGTAAATGATGTCCCTTTAAGAAATACTCAGTCTCAGACCGGAACTCCTATTTAAGGAGGGACTCAAGCACTTTGCCAATTGCTTGATAATTGCAAATTGTTTGGTGAAAGAGTTTCATCCGAATTCTTATCCAACTCCTAAGTCTATCTGAATATATTCCAAATAATCGGGATCAAACAATCCTAGCATACAGAGCAAACAGAGAACTTACCGCAACCGTTCTACAAATCCTTTTGAAGCTAATCTATACACTTTTTCTCCTCTCCCCAGTGCCGTTCAGCTAAGTCTAACAGTTGCGTCTCACAGCACGCTGACGTCACCAATCTCTCAGCGTGTGGATCCGGATACCGGAACAAGCTCCCTGCATCGGTTACACTCTCAGCTTGTGACCGCTTCCCAAACACTCTTGCAGGAGAGAATTACCCATCGCAACAAGGCGAACCTACCTACCAATCTTGGGGATAAAACGCAAGTACTTGGATAACTAAAACATCCACTAAATAACTTTATATCAACTGTAAATATATCTCCTATGTGAATGTTTATATATGAACTGCCTATAACAAGCTATCACCTGTTGCTCTACAAATTAACTAAGTATAAGCCATCACCTCTTCTTATTTCTTAAGGAAGTCTAACCACCTATTATAACAAATCCCCTGGGTCTAATACTCTGCTATCTCTGAAACAATCATTAACCCTAAAGGCTTTGTTACTAAAACTGCTTTGCATCACTACCAGCACAAAGGTTATCTAAAAAGCTATTAACTAAGCTATATGTTTTCACATAGGGTTAAATCTAGATAGCAAAAGGCTTATAAATTAATTCCTTATACATTGACTAGAGTTAAACTTGTCCAAGTATATATTACATTTATTCTTGAGACACTAAACTCGACTCTCTAACCACTAAACACAATTGTTATTCCTAAGAGGTATCAGTTCTCATTCTTCATTGGGAACTGCATAAATAGGAATACCTACAAATATACATATATTCAATAAGTAAGACTTAGGGATATTGCACTTCCTGTATCTTCTGCCTGGGAGGAAATCATTGGAGGAAAAATCTCTACATACTCCTAGAGGTGGACGAAATTCGAGAAGCATGCATAGGCACTCCAGACCTACCAATATTAAGGAACTAAGCACCCCTTCCAGTGTGGCAACTTACCTCATATGATTGAGGTAAATTCTGGTAAGGGGATTCACTGTATTTAAAGATCACTTGATGGATTTTTTATGACACTCTACCTACTTATGGAACTTTGATTTTCTATATTCAGACATTGTTGATAGTGTAATAGCATACATATCAATTTATCTATTCCACATTACTCTGTTAATATAAGGATTTGTGAGCGCTGTTATCCCCTTGTACATTTTTATGCATATATATATATATATATATATATATATATATTTAAAAACATGAAAAATCATATTTATGCAATAAAGTGTTTAAATATGCATTTACTGTAAATATTTCACATTCCAATATTCTTCGTATATGGGAATATATTCTACGTATTTTTATATATTCCTATATAAATCTGCATTTATCTATACATTAATATATATATATATAAATATATATATATACACAGATGGCTCTACACAAACAAATGCGTGTGCAACAGTACATGTCCGCTGTCCAATCGCCGTATAGAGAGGCTGACAGGTTCCCAAATTGGGAACTTTTTTCCACTTGCAGAGCATGTATTTTGTATGCAGATGTTTTGCAATGCAGTGAATAATTTCTCATGCATATATAAAAATACTTTAATTTCCCTTTGATAACAGATTTGTTAAAAGAAGCAATATATATCCTGTCAATGCTTTACAAAGCATTTGTAGCATTTTCTTTCCCAAAATTCTCTTTCCCTAATCATTCCACTATTTTCCCTACCTGTATGCACCTTTTAGCATTTAATTGTAAATTATTTTTAACTTTAAAAGATAAAAATCATACTACCTCTTAGTTAACTGGGGTGTAGTTTAATGCAACATTAAGCAATTTTATATGCACACACGTTAGCTGTATTGAGATATGTTAGATTTGTTTGACAATTAGATTTTACTGACTGGAATAAATAGCCAGTGCAGCTAAGATATGAGTGACAGGAAAATATGTATAAACAGCAATGTCCAAAATTATTAGCAGTTTTCCAGCTCATAAACTAACTCTTTTGGAACTGTAATAAAAATGTAGATTGGCTTCCTGTGTAGTTTCACTGCAGATGCCCGAATGATTCTATTTAAAATAGATAAAGGGTATATTGGGAAGAGCATCTGATATGAAGTATGGGGAATTGCCATTTATCCATCATTAACAGAGCAATGCATGATAAAATCAACATGAAGTAAGTTTTGCATTCTGAACAGCTGGAAAAACTTTGATGGGTCACTGACACATCTTCTTGGCTTTAGGATTAAAAATAAAAAAAGTCTTAATTAATGTTATATAGAGAGACTATGGAAGGGGAAAAAGACTCTAAAAACTTACAGCTAGATTACGAGTTTTGCGATGAGAGCTGCTCGGAACTAACTTGCAAGTTATTGTCACCACTCACCTCCCTACAGCGCTGGTATTACAGGTTTACAAAAAACGGGCGTTAGAAGGCAATATTGCAGCGTAAAGCAAAATTGAGCTCCATACCGCACTCCAATACCAGCGCTGCGGTGAGCTGCAGTGAGTTGGTTTTACGTGCTCGTGCGCGATTTCCCCATAGACATCAATGGGGAGAGCCGGCTGAAAAAAAGCCTAACACCTGCAGTAAAGGAGCGTAAAGCTCCGTAACGTAGACCCATTGATTCCTATGGGGAAATGAAATTTATGTTTAAACACCCTAACATGAACCCCGAGTCTAAACACCCCTAATCTGCTGCCCCCAACATCGCCGACACCTACATTATACTTATTAACCCCTAATCTGCCGCCCCGACACCTACATTACACTTATTAACCCCTAATCTGCCGGCCCCAATGTCCCAGCCACCCACCTACACTTATTAACCCCTAATCTGCCGTCCCCAATGTCGCCGCCAACTACATTACACTTATTAACCCCTAATCTGCCACCCCGACACCTACATTACACTTATTAACCCCTAATCTGCCACCCCTAACATCGCCGCCACCTATCTACATTTATTAACCCCTAATCTTCCGCCCCTCACGTCGCTGCCACTATACTAAAGTTATTAACCTCTACCCCTAAGTCTAACCCTAACCCTAACACCCACTAACTTTAATGTAATTAAAATAAATCTAAATAAAACCTACTATTAATAACTAAATAACCTATTTAAAACTAAATACTTACCTGTAAAATAAACCCTATCAACTAATAGTTACATTGTAGCTAGCTTAGGTTTTATTTTTATTTCACAGCTAAGTTTGTATTTATTTTAAGTAGGTAGGCAAGTTAGTAAACAGTTATTAACTATTTACTAACTATCTAGATAAAATAAATACAAATTTACCTGTAAAATAAAACCTTACCTGAGTTACACTAACACCTAACCTTACACTACAATTAAATAAATTACATTTATTAAATACAATTAACTAAATTACAAAAAAAACAAACACTAAATTACACAAAATAAAAAAGAAATGATCAAATATTTAAACTAATTACACCTAATCTAATAGCCCTATCAAAATAAAAAAGCCCCCCCAAAATAAAAAAACCCCTAGCCTAAACTAAACTGCCAATAGCCCTTGAATGGGCCTTTTGCGGGGCATTGCCCCAAAGAAATTAGCTCTTTTACCTGTAAAAAAAAATACAAACAACCCCCCAACAGTAAAACCCACCACCCACACAACCAAACCCCCTAAATAAAAAAAAATTCTAAATAAAAAAACCTAAGCTCCCCATTGCCCTGAAAAGGGTATTTGTATGGGAATTGCCCTTAAAGGGCAATTAGCTCTTTTTCCGCCCAAACCCTAAGCTAAAAATAAAACCCACCCAATAAACCCTTAAAAAACCTAACACTAACCGCCGAAGATCCACTTACAGTTTTTGAAGACCCAACATCCATCCTCAACAAAGCCGGGAGAAGTCTTCATCCAAGCGGCAAGAAGTGGTCCTCCAGTCGGACAGAAGGCTTAATCCAGACGGCATCTTCTATCTTCATCCATCCAGTGCGGAGCAGCTCCATCTTCAAGACATCCGGCGCGGAGCATCCTCTTCTTTCCATGGCTCTTCTCGAATAATGGACGTCATCCAAGATGGTATCCCTTGAATTCCGATTGGCTGATAGAATTATATCAGTCAATCGGAATTAAAGGTGAAAAAATGCTATTGGCTGATGCAATCAGCCAATAGGATTGAGCTTCAATCCTATTGGCTGATCCAATCAGCCAATAGGATTGAGCTTGCATTCTATTGGCTGATTGGAACATAATGTTTTGTACTTAATTATTTTTCTTCGATGCAATGATTTCTGGCCTTTTATGAAAGAAGAAACGCTGAAACAAAATATTAATGCATGTTCTTTTTCTAGTATTACATATACTTTTGTATATTGTTTAGTGGTAATATAGATAAAGGATACAGTACCATATATAATTTTAAAGGGACACAAGTCAAAATTCAGATAGAGGGGTAGATTTATGAAGCAGTGGATGCTGCAATCTACCAAAGTAGTTTCCAGATCGCTGGAAACAAGAGTTAAGAAGCAGTGATTGTATAGTTTCTTAACTCATCCACCACTTTTGAGGTGTCGGATAGCAATCATGCCGATCGGATACGATTGGGATGATTGACACCCCCTGCTAGCGGCCAATTGGCCGCAAATGTGCAGGGGGCGGTATTGCACAAGCATTTCAGAAGAAATTCTTGTGCAATAATAAAGGCCGACAGCGTATGCTGTCTGTATTTATCAATGTTGGGAGGACACGATCCGCTACAGCAGATTATGTACGTCCGACAGTTGTTAAATCCGCCCCAGAGCATGCAATTTAAAAAAAAACTTTCCAGTTTGCTTCAATTAACAAAATGTGCACAGTCTTTTTATATTTACACTTTTTGAGTCACCAGCTCCTACTGAGCATGTGCAAGAATTCACAGAATATATGTATATGCATTTGTGATTGGATAATAGCTGTCACATGATACAGGGGGAGTGGAAATAAACATAACTTTAAAATTTGACTAAAACAAAATTTTCTACTCATTTGAAGTTCAGAATAAATGCTATTGTATTGTCTTTTTTGATGCATTTGTTGATTATGCAAGTCTACTGTATTTACTGGTCTTTTAAGTAGAATGGGCAATTGTAGGACAAATTTTTTTGAGAGGGGTGAAAAATGTACTCTTCAGAGCTCCATGCATGGGAGCAGGAAGCTAGTGACTGAGTCAGGAAGCCCGATGGATAGAGTTGGAGGTGTTCCACTCATATTACAAGTTAAAAGTTATAGTTTGTGCTCGAGCGAAAGCCAAAACTGTGCTAGAATATTTAGCATGACTTAAAGGGATAGTGTAGTCAAAATTAAACTTTAATGACTTAGATAGAGCATGCAATTTCTGATTTACTCCTGGGGGTCAATTTATTAAAGTCTGGTGGATATGATACGCAGTAGCGTATCATGTCTGCCAGACACGACTGAATGCGGATAGCATACAATGTCCATATTCAGCATTGCACAAGCAGTTCTAGTACAGCCCCCTGCAGATTTGCGGCCAATTGGAGGCTAGCAGGGGGTGTCAATCAGCCCGATCATATAGGATCAGGCAGATTGCTGTACACAGCCTCAGAGGGGGTGAATGAGTTAAGGAGCAGCGGTCTATAGACTGCTGCTTGTTAACTCCTGTTTCCGGCGAGCCTAAAGACTTGCGTGGAAACAGGGCAAATTGGCCCAATTCGGCCAATAATAAATTGACCTCCTATTATCAATTTTTCTTCTTTCTCTTGCTATCTTTCAGCTAGATTTAGAGTTTTATCGGTAACGACCCGCGTAGCTAACGCTGGCTTTTTTCTGGCCGCACCTTTTAAATAACTCTGGTATTGAGAGTTCACAGAATGGCTGCGTTAGGCTCCAAAAAAGGAGCGTAGAGCATATTTAACGCAACTTCAACTCTCGATACCAGAGTTGCTTACGGACGCGGCCAGCTTCAAAAACGTGCTCGTGCACGATTCCCCCATAGGAAACAATGGGGCTGTTTGAA
Source organism: Bombina bombina (assembly GCF_027579735.1). Classification (NCBI taxonomy): domain Eukaryota; kingdom Metazoa; phylum Chordata; class Amphibia; order Anura; family Bombinatoridae; genus Bombina; species Bombina bombina. The sequence goes on along the minus strand of NC_069504.1, from coordinate 552,038,279 downwards.
CTGAAAAAAAACCTAACACCTGCAAAAAAGCTGCGTTCAGCTCCTAACGCAGCCCCATTGTTTGCTATGGGGGAAACACTTCCTACGTCTGCACCTAACACCCTAACATGCCGCCCCCACTATCGCTGACCCCTGCATATTATTATTAACCCCTAATCTGCCGCTCCGTAAACCGCCGCTACTTACATTATCGATATGTACCCCTAATCTGCTGTCCCTAACACCGCCGACCCCTATATTATATTTATTAACCCCTAATCTGCCCCCCACAACGTCGCCTCCACCTGCCTACACTTATTAACCCCTAATCTGCCGAGCGGACCGCACCGCTATTATAATAAAGTTATTAACCCCTAATCCGCTTCACTAACTCTATAATAAATAGTATTAACCCCTAATCTGCCCTCCCTAACATCGCCGACACCTAACTTCAAACATTAACCCCTAATCTGCCGACTGGAGCTCACCGCTATTCTAATAAATGTATTAACCCCTAAAGCTAACCCTAACACTAACACCCCCCTAAGTTAAATATAATTTAAATCTAACGAAATTAATTAACTCTTATTAAATAAATTATTCCTATTTAAAGCTAAATACTTACCTGTAAAATAAATCCTAATATAGCTACAATATAAAACATAATTTATGCTTACCTGATAAATTCCTTTCTTCTGTAGTGTGATCAGTCCACGGGTCATCATTACTTCTGGGATATTACTCCTCCCCAACAGGAAGTGCAAGAGGATTCACCCAGCAGAGCTGCATATAGCTCCTCCCCTCTACGTCACTCCCAGTCATTCGACCAAGGACCAACGAGAAAGGAAAAGCCAAGGGTGAAGTGGTGACTGGAGTATAAATTAAAAAATATTTACCTGCCTTAAAAACAGGGCGGGCCGTGGACTGATCACACTACAGAAGAAAGGAATTTATCAGGTAAGCATAAATTATGTTTTCTTCTGTTAAGTGTGATCAGTCCACGGGTCATCATTACTTCTGGGATACCAATACCAAAGCAAAAGTACACGGATGACGGGAGGGATAGGCAGGCTCTTTATACAGAAGGAACCACTGCCTGAAGAACCTTTCTCCCAAAAATAGCCTCCGATGAAGCAAAAGTGTCAAATTTGTAAAATTTGGAAAAAGTATGAAGCGAAGACCAAGTTGCAGCCTTGCAAATCTGTTCAACAGAGGCCTCATTCTTGAAGGCCCAAGTGGAAGCCACAGCTCTAGTAGAATGAGCTGTAATTCTTTCAGGAGGCTGCTGTCCAGCAGTCTCATAAGCTAAACGAATTATGCTACGAAGCCAAAAAGAAAGAGAGGTAGCGGAAGCTTTTTGACCTCTCCTCTGCCCAGAGTAAATGACAAACAGAGAAGACGTTTGTCGAAATTCCTTAGTTGCCTGTAAGTAAAATTTTAGAGCACGGACTACATCCAGGTTGTGCAGTAGACGTTCCTTCTTTGAAGAAGGATTTGGGCATAAAGAAGGAACAACAATCTCTTGATTGATATTCCTGTTAGTAACTACCTTAGGTAAGAACCCAGGTTTAGTACGCAGGACTACCTTATCCGAATGAAAAATCAAATAAGGAGAATCACAATGTAAGGCTGATAATTCAGAGACTCTTCGAGCCGAGGAAATAGCCATTAAAAATAGAACTTTCCAAGATAACAACTTTATATCAATGGAATGAAGGGGTTCAAACGGAACGCCCTGTAAAACATTAAGAACAAGGTTTAAACTCCATGGTGGAGCAACAGTTTTAAACACAGGCTTAATTCTGGCCAAAGCCTGACAAAAAGCCTGGACGTCAGGAACTTCTGACAGACGTTTGTGTAACAGAATGGACAGAGCTGAGATCTGTCCCTTTAATGAACTAGCAGATAAACCCTTTTCTAAACCTTCTTGTAGAAAAGACAATATCCTAGGAATCCTAACCTTACTCCAAGAGTAACCTTTGGATTCACACCAATATAGGTATTTACGCCATATCTTATGGTAAATCTTTCTGGTAACAGGTTTCCTAGCCTGTATTAAGGTATCAATAACTGACTCAGAAAATCCACGTCTTGATAAAATCAAGCGTTCAATTTCCAAGCAGTCAGCTTCAGAGAAGTTAGATTTTGATGTTTGAAGGGACCCTGTATCAGAAGGTCCTGTTTCAGAGGTAGAGACCAAGGTGGACAGGATGACATGTCCACCAGGTCTGCATACCAAGTCCTGCATGGCCACGCAGGTGCTATTAGAATCACTGATGCTCTCTCTTGTTTGATTCTGGCAATCAATCGAGGAAGCAACGGGAAGGGTGGAAACACGTAAGCCATCCTGAAGTCCCAAGGTGCTGTCAGAGCATCTATCAGGACTGCTCCTGGATCCCTGGATCTGGACCCGTAACGAGGAAGCTTGGCGTTCTGTCGAGACGCCATGAGATCTATCTCTGGTTTGCCCCAACGTCGAAGTATTTGGGCAAAGACCTCCGGATGAAGTTCCCACTCCCCCGGATGAAAAGTCTGACGACTTAAGAAATTCGCCTCCCAGTTCTCCACTCCCGGGATGTGGATTGCTGACAGGTGGCAAGAGTGAGACTCTGCCCAGTGAATTATCTTTGATACTTCCATCATAGCTAGGGAGCTTCTTGTCCCTCCCTGATGGTTGATGTAAGCTACAGTCGTGATGTTGTCCGACTGAAACCTGATGAACCCCCGAGTTGTCAACTGGGGCCAAGCCAGGAGGGCATTGAGAACTGCTCTCAATTCCAGAATGTTTATTGGCAGGAGACTCTCCTCCTGACTCCATTGTCCCTGAGCCTTCAGAGAATTCCAGACGGCACCCCAACCTAGAAGGCTGGCGTCTGTTGTTACAATTGTCCAGTCTGGTCTGCTGAATGGCATCCCCCTGGACAGATGTGGCCGAGAAAGCCACCATAGAAGAGAATTTCTGGTCTCTTGATCCAGATTCAGAGAAGGGGATAAGTCTGAGTAATCCCCATTCCACTGACTTAGCATGCACAGTTGCAGTGGTCTGAGGTGTAAGCGTGCAAAGGGTACTATGTCCATTGCCGCTACCATTAAGCCGATTACCTCCATGCATTGAGCCACTGACGGGTGTTGAATGGAATGAAGGGTGCGGCAAGCACTTTGAAGTCTTGTTAGCCTGTCCTCTGTCAGGTAAATCTTCATTTCTACAGAATCTATAAGAGTCCCCAGGAAGGGAACTCTTGTGAGTGGAACGAGTGAACTTTTCTTTTCGTTCACCTTCCATCCATGTGACCTTAGAAATGCCAGCACTAACTCTGTATGAGACTTGGCAGTTTGAAAGCTTGAAGCTTGTATCAGAATGTCGTCTAGGTATGGAGCTACCGAGATTCCCCGCGGTCTTAGTACCGCCAGAAGAGCACCCAGAACCTTTGTGAAGATTCTTGGAGCTGTAGCCAATCCGAATGGAAGAGCCACAAACTGGTAATGCCTGTCTAGGAAGGCAAACCTTAGGTACCGATAATGATCTTTGTGAATCGGTATGTGAAGGTAAGCATCTTTTAAATCTACAGTGGTCATGTACTGACCCTCTTGGATCATAGGTAAAATTGTCCGAATAGTCTCCATCTTGAACGATGGAACTCTTAGGAATTTGTTTAGGATCTTTAAGTCCAGGATTGGTCTGAAAGTTCCCTCTTTTTTGGGAACCACAAACAGATTTGAGTAAAACCCCTGTCCCTGTTCCGATCGTGGAACTGGATGGATTACTCCCATTAACAAGAGCTCTTGTACGCAGCGTAGAAACGCCTCTTTCTTTGTCTGGATTGTTGACAATCTTGACAGATGAAATCTCTCTCTTGGAGGAGAGTATTTGAAGTCCAGAAGGTATCCCTGAGATATTATCTCTAGCGCCCAGGGATCCTGAACATCTCTTGCCCAAGCCTGGGCAAAGAGAGAAAGTCTGCCCCCCACTAGATCCGATCCCGGATCGGGGGCCCTCAATTCATGCTGTTTTAGGGGCAGCAGCAGGTTTCCTAGTCTGCTTGCCCTTGTTCCAGGACTGGTTAGGTTTCCAGCCTTGTCTGTAGCGAGCAACAGCTCCTTCCTGTTTTGGTGCAGAGGAAGTTGATGCTGCTCCTGCTTTGAAATTACGAAAGGAACGAAAATTAGACTGTCTAGTCTTGGCTTTGGCTTTGTCCTGAGGCAGGGCATGGCCTTTACCTCCTGTAATGTCAGCGATAATCTCTTTCAACCCGGGCCCGAATAAGGTCTGCCCTTTGAAAGGTATATTAAGCAATTTAGACTTAGAAGTAACATCAGCTGACCAGGATTTTAGCCACAGCGCCCTGCGTGCCTGAATGGCGAATCCTGAATTCTTCACCGTAAGTTTAGTAAGATGTACTACGGCCTCCGAAATGAATGAATTAGCTAGTTTAAGGACTCTAAGCCTGTCCGTAATGTCGTCCAGAGTAGCTGAACCAATGTTCTCTTCCAGAGACTCAATCCAGAATGCCGCTGCAGCCGTGATCGGCGCAATGCATGCAAGGGGTTGCAATATAAAACCTTGTTGAACAAACATTTTCTTAAGGTAACCCTCTAACTTTTTATCCATTGGATCTGAAAAAGCACAGCTATCCTCCACCGGGATAGTGGTACGCTTAGCTAAGGTAGAAACTGCTCCCTCCACCTTAGGGACCGTTTGCCATAAGTCCCTTGTGGTGGCGTCTATTGGAAACATTTTTCTAAATATCGGAGGGGGTGAGAACGGCACACCGGGTCTATCCCACTCCTTAGTAACAATTTCAGTAAGTCTCTTAGGTATAGGAAAAACCTCAGTACTCGTCGGTACCGCAAAATATTTATCCAACCTACACATTTTCTCTGGTATTGCAACTGTGTTACAATCATTCAGAGCCGCTAACACCTCCCCTAGTAATACACGGAGGTTTTCCAGTTTAAATTTAAAATTTGAAATATCTGAATCCAGTCTGTTTGGATCAGAACCGTCACTCACAGAATGAAGTTCTCCGTCCTCATGTTCTGCCACCTGTGACGCAGTGTCTGACATGGCCCTAATATTATCAGCGCACTCTGTTCTCACCCCAGAGTGATCACGCTTACCTCTTAGTTCTGGTAATTTAGCCAAAACCTCAGTCATAACAGTAGCCATATCCTGTAATGTGATTTGTAATGGCCGCCCAGATGTACTCGGCGCTACAATATCACGCACCTCCCTCTGAGCGGGAGATGTAGGTACTGACACGTGAGGCGAGTTAGTCGGCATAACTCTCCCCTCGTTGTTTGGTGAAATTTGTTCAATTTGTACAGATTGACTTTTATTTAAAGTAGCATCAATACAGTTAGTACATAAATTTCTATTGGGCTCCACTTTGGCATTGCAACAAATGACACAGGTATCATCCTCTGAATCAGACATGTTTAACACACTAGCAAATAAACTTGCAACTTGGAAATACAATTCAATTAGAATAATATTAAAACGTACTGTGCCTTTAAGAAGCACAGAAGATCTATGACAGTTGAAAATTAATAAATTGAAACAGTTATAGCCTCAATCCTTGTAAACAACACAACTTTAGCAAAGGTTTAATCCCATTAGCAAAGATAACAAATTCTGAAAGCAGTAAACAAATTACAGAATAAACGTTTTTTATCTCAGTCAAACTATAATTCTCACAGCTCTGCTGAGAGAAATTACCTCCCTCAAAATAAGTTTTGAAGACCCCTGAGCTCTGTAGAGATGAACCGGATCATGCAGGGAATACAATGAGTTGCTGACTGAAATATTTGATGCGTAGTAAAAGCGCCAAAAAACGGCCCCTCCCCCTCACACACAGCAGTGAGGGAGAACAGAAACTGTCAGAAAACAGATTAAGCAACTGCCAAGTGGAAAAATAGTGCCCAAACATGTATTCACACAGTACCTCAGCAAATGAAAACGATTTTACATTCCAGCAAAAACGTTAAACATAATCTCTAGTTATTAAACAGCTTTATGTATTTCTTACAGTGTAATTCTAGTGAAGTACCATTCCCCAGAATACTGAAGTGTAAAGTATAAATACATGACATTATATCGGTATGGCAGGATTTTCTCATCAATTCCATTGTCAGAAAATAAAAACTGCTACATACCTCTATGCAGATTCATCTGCCCGCTGTCCCCTGATCTGAAGTTTACCTCACTCCTCAGATGGCCGAGAACAGCAATATGATCTTAACTACTCCGGCTAAAATCATAGCAAAACTCTGGTAGATTCTTCTTCAAACTCTGCCAGAGAGGTAATAACACACTCCGGTGCTATTTTAAAATAACAAACTTTTGATTGAAGATATAAAACTAAGTATAATCACCATAGTCCTCTCACACATCCTATCTAGTCGTTGGGTGCAAGAGAATGACTGGGAGTGACGTAGAGGGGAGGAGCTATATGCAGCTCTGCTGGGTGAATCCTCTTGCACTTCCTGTTGGGGAGGAGTAATATCCCAGAAGTAATGATGACCCGTGGACTGATCACACTTAACAGAAGAAATTATAATTATATTATAGCTATTTTAGGATTTATATTTATTTTACAGGTAACTTTGTATTTATTTTAGCCAGGTACAATAGCTATTAAATAGTTAAGAACTATTTAATAGCTAAAATAGTTAAAATAATTACAAAATTACCTGTAAAATAAATCCTAACCTAAGTTACAATTAAACCTAACACTGCACTATCAATAAATACATTAAATAAAATACCTACAATGACCTACAATTAAACCTAACACTACAATATCAATAAATTAAATACAATATCTACAAATAAATACAATGAAATAAACTAACTAAAGTACAAAAAATAAAAAAGAACTAAGTTACAAAAAATAAAAAAATATTTACAAACATCAGAAAAATATTACAACAATTTTAAACTAATTACACCTACTCTAAGCCCCCTAATAAAATAACAAAGACCCCCAAAATAAAAAAATGCCCTACCCTATTCTAAATTACTAAAGTTCAAAGCTCTTTTACCTTACCAGCCCTGAACAGGGCCCTTTGCGGGGCATGCCCCAAAGAATTCAGCTCTTTTGCCTGTAAAAAAAACACATACAATACCCCCCCCAACATTACAACCCACCACCCACATACCCCTAATCTAACCCAAACCCCCCTTAAATAAACCTAACACTAAGCCCCTGAAGATCTTCCTACCTTGTCTTCACCATGCCAGGTATCACCGATCGTTCCAGGCTCTGAAATCTTCATCCAAGCCCAAGCGGGGGCTAGACATCCATCATCCGACGGCTGAAGAAGTCCAGAAGAGGCTCCAAAGTCTTCATCCTATCCGGGAAGAAGAGTAGATCCGGACCGGTAACCATCTTCTTCCAAGCGGCATCTTCTATCTTCATCCGAGGAGGACCGGCTCCATCTTGAAGACATCCACCGCGGACCCATCTTCTTCTTCCGACGACTTCCCGATAAATGACGGTTCCTTTAAGGGACGTCATCCAAGATGGCGTCACTCGAATTCCGATTGGCTGATAGGATTCTTTCAGCCAATCGGAATTAAGGTAGGAAAATTCTGATTGGCTGATGGAATCAGCCAATCAGAATCAAGTTCAATCCGATTGGCTGATTCAATCAGCCAATCGGATTGAGCTTGCATTCTATTGGCTGTTCCGATCAGCCAATAGAATGAGAGCTCAATCTGATTGGCTGATCGGATCAGCCAATCGGATTGAACTTGATTCTGATTGGCTGATTCCATCAGCCAATCAGAATTTTCCTACCTTAATTCCGATTGGCTGATAGAATCCTATCAGCCAATCGGAATTCGAGGGACACCATCTTGGATGACGTCCCTTAAAGGAACCGTCATTCGTCGGGAAGTCGTCGGAAGAAGAAGATGGGTTTGCGGTGGATGTCTTCAAGATGGAGCCGGTCCTCATCGGATGAAGATAGAAGATGCCGCTTGGAAGAAGATGGTTGCCGGTCTGGATCTACTCTTCTTCCCGGATAGGATGAAGACTTTGGAGCCTCTTCTGGACTTCTTCAGCCGTCGGATGATGGATGTCTAGCCCCCGCTTGGGCTTGGATGAAGATTTCAGAGCCTGGAACGATCGGTGATACCTGGCATGGTGAAGACAAGGTAGGAAGATCTTCAGGGGCTTAGTGTTAGGTTTATTTAAGGGGGGTTTGGGTTAGATTAGGGGTATGTGGGTGGTGGGTTGTAATGTTGGGGGGGGGGGTATTGTATGTGTTTTTTTTACAGGCAAAAGAGCTGAATTCTTTGGGGCATGCCCCGCAAAGGGCCCTGTTCAGGGCTGGTAAGGTAAAAGAGCTATGAACTTTAGTAATTTAGAATAGGGTAGGGCTTTTTTTTATTTTGGCGGTCTTTGTTATTTTATTAGGGGGCTTAGAGTAGGTGTAATTAGTTTAAAATTGTTGTAATATTTTTCTGATGTTTGTAAATATTTTTTTATTTTTTGTAACTTAGTTCTTTTTTATTTTTTGTACTTTAGTTAGTTTATTTCATTGTATTTATTTGTAGATATTGTATTTAATTAATTTATTGATAGTGTAGTGTTAGGTTTAATTGTAGGTAATTGTAGGTTTTTTATTTAATTTATTTATTGATAGTGTAGTGTTAGGTTCAATTGTAACTTAGGTTAGGATTTATTTTACAGGTAATTTTGTAATTATTTTAACTATTTTAGCTATTAAATAGTTCTTAACTATTTAATAGCTATTGTACCTGGTTAAAATAAATACAAAGTTACCTGTAAAATAAATATAAATCCTAAAATAGCTAAGATATAATTATAATTTATATTGTAGCTATATTAGGATTTATTTTACAGGTAAGTATTTAGATTTAAATAGGAATAATTTATTTAAGAAGACTTAATTAATTTCGTTAGATAAAAATTATATTTAACTTAGGGGGGTGTTAGTGTTAGGGTTAGACTTAGCTTTAGGGGTTAATACATTTATTAGAATAGCGGTGAGCTCCAGTCAGCAGATTAGGGGTTAATACTTGAAGTTAGGTGTCGGCGATGTTAGGGAGGGCAGATTAGGGGTTAATACTATTTATTATAGGGTTATTGAGGCGGGAGTGAGGCGGATTAGGGGTTAATAACTTTATTATAGTAGCATTGAGATCCGCTCAGCAGATTAGGGGTTAATAAATGTAGGCAGGTGTCGGTGACGTTGAGGGGGGCAGATTAGGGGTTAATAAATATAATATAGGGGTCGGCGGTGTTAGGGGCAGCAGATTAGGGGTACATAGCTATAATGTAGGTGGCGGCACTTTGCGGTCGGCAGATTAGGGGTTAATTATTGTAGGTAGCTGGCGGCGACGTTGTGGGGGGCAGGTTAGGGGTAAATAAATATAATATAGGGGTCGGCGGAGTTAGGGGCAGCAGATTAGGGGTACATAAGTATAACGTAGGTGGCGGTCGGCAGATTAGGGGTTAAAAAAATGTAATCGAGTGGCGGCGATGTGGGGGGGACCTCGGTTTAGGGGTACATAGGTAGTTTATGGGTGTTAGTGTACTTTAAAGCACAGTAGTTAAGAGCTTTATGAACCGGCGTTAGCCCAGAAAGCTCTTAACTACTGACTTTTTTCTGCGGCTGGAGTTTTGTCGTTAGATTTCTAATGTTCACTTCAGACACGACTCTAAATACCGGAGTTAGAAAGATCCCATTGAAAAGATAGGATACGCAATTGACGTAAGGGGATCTGCGGTATGGAAAAGTCGCGGATGAAAAGTGAGCGTTAGACCCTTTCCTGACTGACTCCAAATACCGGCGGTAGCCTAAAACCAGCGTTAGGAGCCCTCTAACGCTGGTTTTCACGGCTACCGCCAAACTCTAAATCTAGGCCTTTATTTGAAAAAGCAAGAATTTAAGCTTAGGTACCGGCCCATTTTTTTTTTGCACCTGGGTAGCGCTTGCTGATTGGTGGCTACATTTCTACACCAATCAGCAAGTGCTACCCAGGCACTAAACCAAAAATGAGCCGGCTCCTAAGCTTACATTCTGCTTTTCAAATAAACATACCAAAAGAAGGAAGAAAAATTTATAATAGGAGTAAATTAGAAAGTAACTTAAAATTGCATGCTCTATCTGAATCATGGAAGTTTATTTTTGACTAGACTTTCCCTTTAAGCCATGAAGTTAGTGTTAAAAAAGTTGCAAAAAGATATTCAAATAAACAATTATGCTTATAAATACATTTTTTTAAATAAAAAAAATATTTAAATATTAAAGGGATAGTAAACTCCAAATTAAACTTTCATGATTCAGATAGGGCATGTCATTTTAAATAACTTTCTTATTTACTTTTATCATCAAGTTTGCTTTGTTCCTTTGTTATTCTTAGTTGACGGCTAATACTAGGTAGGCTCATATGCTAATTTCTAAGCCCTTGAAGGTGGTCACTAATTTGAATGCATTTGACAGTTTTTCATAGCTAGAGGGCATTAGTTCATCTGTTTTATATAGATAACATTGTGCAAATCCACGTGAAGTTATTTAAGAGTCAGCACTAATTGCCTGAAAAGCAAGTCTGTCAAAGGATCTGAGATAAGGAGGTAGTCAGCAGAAGCTTATATACAAAGTAATTACAGGGGTAAAAAGTATATTTCTATAACAGTGTTGGTTATGCAAAACTGGGGAATGGTAAATAAAGGGATTAACAATCTTTTTAAACAATAACATTTTTGGTGTTTACTATCCCTTTAATAAAAAGGGTTTAAAAGAGTTACAAAAGGATATGGCATATGGCAAGGTGTTTGAATGAAAAGGACTTCAATATATAAATTTTTATATATATATATATATATACTGTGTATATATATATATATATATACTGTGTATATATATATATACTGTGTATATATATATATATATATATATATATATATATATATATATATACACAGGGAGTGCAGAATTATTAGGCAAATGAGTATTTTGACCACATCATCCTCTTTATGCACGTTGTCTTACTCCAAGCTGTATAGGCTCGAAAGCCTACTACCAATTAAGCATATTAGGTGATGTGCATCTCTGTAATGAGAAGGGGTGTGGTCTAATGACATCAATACCCTATATCAGGTGTGCATAATTATTAGGCAACTTCCTTTCCTTTGGCAAAATGGGTCAAAAGAAGGACTTGACAGGCTCAGAAAAGTCAAAAATAGTGAGATATCTTGCAGAGGGATGCAGCACTCTTAAAATTGCAAAGCTTCTGAAGCGTGATCATCGAACAATCAAGCGTTTCATTCAAAATAGTGACCAGGGTCGCAAGAAGCGTGTGGAAAAACCAAGGCGCAAAATAACTGCCCATGAACTGAGAAAAGTCAAGCGTGCAGCTGCCAAGATGCCACTTGCCACCAGTTTGGCCATATTTCAGAGCTGCAACATCACTGGAGTGCCCAAAAGCACCAGGTGTGCAATACTCAGAGACATGGCCAAGGTAAGAAAGGCTGATAGACGACCACCAAAGAACAAGACACACAAGCTGAAACGTCAAGACTGGGCCAAGAAATATCTCAAGACTGATTCGATTGGGATGATTGACACCCCCTGCTAGCGGCCAATTGGCCGCAAATGTGCAGGGGGCGGTATTGCACAAGCATTTCAGAAGAAATTCTTGTGCAATAATAAAGGCCGACAGCGTATGCTGTCTGTATTTATCAATGTTGGGAGGACACGATCCGCTACAGCAGATTATGTACGTCCGACAGTTGTTAAATCCGCCCCAGAGCATGCAATTTAAAAAAAAACTTTCCAGTTTGCTTCAATTAACAAAATGTGCACAGTCTTTTTATATTTACACTTTTTGAGTCACCAGCTCCTACTGAGCATGTGCAAGAATTCACAGAATATATGTATATGCATTTGTGATTGGATAATAGCTGTCACATGATACAGGGGGAGTGGAAATAAACATAACTTTAAAATTTGACTAAAACAAAATTTTCTACTCATTTGAAGTTCAGAATAAATGCTATTGTATTGTCTTTTTTGATGCATTTGTTGATTATGCAAGTCTACTGTATTTACTGGTCTTTTAAGTAGAATGGGCAATTGTAGGACAAATTTTTTTGAGAGGGGTGAAAAATGTACTCTTCAGAGCTCCATGCATGGGAGCAGGAAGCTAGTGACTGAGTCAGGAAGCCCGATGGATAGAGTTGGAGGTGTTCCACTCATATTACAAGTTAAAAGTTATAGTTTGTGCTCGAGCGAAAGCCAAAACTGTGCTAGAATATTTAGCATGACTTAAAGGGATAGTGTAGTCAAAATTAAACTTTAATGACTTAGATAGAGCATGCAATTTCTGATTTACTCCTGGGGGTCAATTTATTAAAGTCTGGTGGATATGATACGCAGTAGCGTATCATGTCTGCCAGACACGACTGAATGCGGATAGCATACAATGTCCATATTCAGCATTGCACAAGCAGTTCTAGTACAGCCCCCTGCAGATTTGCGGCCAATTGGAGGCTAGCAGGGGGTGTCAATCAGCCCGATCATATAGGATCAGGCAGATTGCTGTACACAGCCTCAGAGGGGGTGAATGAGTTAAGGAGCAGCGGTCTATAGACTGCTGCTTGTTAACTCCTGTTTCCGGCGAGCCTAAAGACTTGCGTGGAAACAGGGCAAATTGGCCCAATTCGGCCAATAATAAATTGACCTCCTATTATCAATTTTTCTTCTTTCTCTTGCTATCTTTCAGCTAGATTTAGAGTTTTATCGGTAACGACCCGCGTAGCTAACGCTGGCTTTTTTCTGGCCGCACCTTTTAAATAACTCTGGTATTGAGAGTTCACAGAATGGCTGCGTTAGGCTCCAAAAAAGGAGCGTAGAGCATATTTAACGCAACTTCAACTCTCGATACCAGAGTTGCTTACGGACGCGGCCAGCTTCAAAAACGTGCTCGTGCACGATTCCCCCATAGGAAACAATGGGGCTGTTTGAACTGAAAAAAAAACCTAACACCTGCAAAAAAGCTGCGTTCAGCTCCTAACGCAGCCCCATTGTTTGCTATGGGGAAACACTTCCTACGTCTGCACCTAACACCCTAACATGCCGCCCCCACTATCGCTGACCCCTGCATATTATTATTAACCCCTAATCTGCCGCTCCGTAAACCGCCGCTACTTACATTATCGATATGTACCCCTAATCTGCTGTCCCTAACACCGCCGACCCCTATATTATATTTATTAACCCCTAATCTGCCCCCCACAACGTCGCCTCCACCTGCCTACACTTATTAACCCCTAATCTGCCGAGCGGACCGCACCGCTATTATAATAAAGTTATTAACCCCTAATCCGCTTCACTAACCCTATAATAAATAGTATTAACCCCTAATCTGCCCTCCCTAACATCGCCGACACCTAACTTCAAACATTAACCCCTAATCTGCCGACTGGAGCTCACCGCTATTCTAATAAATGTATTAACCCCTAAAGCTAACCCTAACACTAACACCCCCCTAAGTTAAATATAATTTAAATCTAACGAAATTAATTAACTCTTATTAAATAAATTATTCCTATTTAAAGCTAAATACTTACCTGTAAAATAAATCCTAATATAGCTACAATATAAAACATAATTTATGCTTACCTGATAAATTCCTTTCTTCTGTAGTGTGATCAGTCCACGGGTCATCATTACTTCTGGGATATTACTCCTCCCCAACAGGAAGTGCAAGAGGATTCACCCAGCAGAGCTGCATATAGCTCCTCCCCTCTACGTCACTCCCAGTCATTCGACCAAGGACCAACGAGAAAGGAAAAGCCAAGGGTGAAGTGGTGACTGGAGTATAAATTAAAAAATATTTACCTGCCTTAAAAACAGGGCGGGCCGTGGACTGATCACACTACAGAAGAAAGGAATTTATCAGGTAAGCATAAATTATGTTTTCTTCTGTTAAGTGTGATCAGTCCACGGGTCATCATTACTTCTGGGATACCAATACCAAAGCAAAAGTACACGGATGACGGGAGGGATAGGCAGGCTCTTTATACAGAAGGAACCACTGCCTGAAGAACCTTTCTCCCAAAAATAGCCTCCGATGAAGCAAAAGTGTCAAATTTGTAAAATTTGGAAAAAGTATGAAGCGAAGACCAAGTTGCAGCCTTGCAAATCTGTTCAACAGAGGCCTCATTCTTGAAGGCCCAAGTGGAAGCCACAGCTCTAGTAGAATGAGCTGTAATTCTTTCAGGAGGCTGCTGTCCAGCAGTCTCATAAGCTAAACGAATTATGCTACGAAGCCAAAAAGAAAGAGAGGTAGCGGAAGCTTTTTGACCTCTCCTCTGCCCAGAGTAAATGACAAACAGAGAAGACGTTTGTCGAAATTCCTTAGTTGCCTGTAAGTAAAATTTTAGAGCACAGACTACATCCAGGTTGTGCAGTAGACGTTCCTTCTTTGAAGAAGGATTTGGGCATAAAGAAGGAACAACAATCTCTTGATTGATATTCCTGTTAGTAACTACCTTAGGTAAGAACCCAGGTTTAGTACGCAGGACTACCTTATCCGAATGAAAAATCAAATAAGGAGAATCACAATGTAAGGCTGATAATTCAGAGACTCTTCGAGCCGAGGAAATAGCCATTAAAAATAGAACTTTCCAAGATAACAACTTTATATCAATGGAATGAAGGGGTTCAAACGGAACGCCCTGTAAAACATTAAGAACAAGGTTTAAAACTCCATGGTGGAGCAACAGTTTTAAACACAGGCTTAATTCTGGCCAAAGCCTGACAAAAAGCCTGGACGTCAGGAACTTCTGACAGACGTTTGTGTAACAGAATGGACAGAGCTGAGATCTGTCCCTTTAATGAACTAGCAGATAAACCCTTTTCTAAACCTTCTTGTAGAAAAGACAATATCCTAGGAATCCTAACCTTACTCCAAGAGTAACCTTTGGATTCACACCAATATAGGTATTTACGCCATATCTTATGGTAAATCTTTCTGGTAACAGGTTTCCTAGCCTGTATTAAGGTATCAATAACTGACTCAGAAAATCCACGTCTTGATAAAATCAAGCGTTCAATTTCCAAGCAGTCAGCTTCAGAGAAGTTAGATTTTGATGTTTGAAGGGACCCTGTATCAGAAGGTCCTGTTTCAGAGGTAGAGACCAAGGTGGACAGGATGACATGTCCACCAGGTCTGCATACCAAGTCCTGCATGGCCACGCAGGTGCTATTAGAATCACTGATGCTCTCTCTTGTTTGATTCTGGCAATCAATCGAGGAAGCAACGGGAAGGGTGGAAACACGTAAGCCATCCTGAAGTCCCAAGGTGCTGTCAGAGCATCTATCAGGACTGCTCCTGGATCCCTGGATCTGGACCCGTAACGAGGAAGCTTGGCGTTCTGTCGAGACGCCATGAGATCTATCTCTGGTTTGCCCCAACGTCGAAGTATTTGGGCAAAGACCTCCGGATGAAGTTCCCACTCCCCCGGATGAAAAGTCTGACGACTTAAGAAATTCGCCTCCCAGTTCTCCACTCCCGGGATGTGGATTGCTGACAGGTGGCAAGAGTGAGACTCTGCCCAGCGAATTATCTTTGATACTTCCATCATAGCTAGGGAGCTTCTTGTCCCTCCCTGATGGTTGATGTAAGCTACAGTCGTGATGTTGTCCGACTGAAACCTGATGAACCCCCGAGTTGTCAACTGGGGCCAAGCCAGGAGGGCATTGAGAACTGCTCTCAATTCCAGAATGTTTATTGGCAGGAGACTCTCCTCCTGACTCCATTGTCCCTGAGCCTTCAGAGAATTCCAGACGGCACCCCAACCTAGAAGGCTGGCGTCTGTTGTTACAATTGTCCAGTCTGGTCTGCTGAATGGCATCCCCCTGGACAGATGTGGCCGAGAAAGCCACCATAGAAGAGAATTTCTGGTCTCTTGATCCAGATTCAGAGAAGGGGATAAGTCTGAGTAATCCCCATTCCACTGACTTAGCATGCACAGTTGCAGTGGTCTGAGGTGTAAGCGTGCAAAGGGTACTATGTCCATTGCCGCTACCATTAAGCCGATTACCTCCATGCATTGAGCCACTGACGGGTGTTGAATGGAATGAAGGGTGCGGCAAGCACTTTGAAGTCTTGTTAGCCTGTCCTCTGTCAGGTAAATCTTCATTTCTACAGAATCTATAAGAGTCCCCAGGAAGGGAACTCTTGTGAGTGGAACGAGTGAACTTTTCTTTTCGTTCACCTTCCATCCATGTGACCTTAGAAATGCCAGCACTAACTCTGTATGAGACTTGGCAGTTTGAAAGCTTGAAGCTTGTATCAGAATGTCGTCTAGGTATGGAGCTACCGAGATTCCCCGCGGTCTTAGTACCGCCGCCAGAAGAGCACCCAGAACCTTTGTGAAGATTCTTGGAGCTGTAGCCAATCCGAATGGAAGAGCCACAAACTGGTAATGCCTGTCTAGGAAGGCAAACCTTAGGTACCGATAATGATCTTTGTGAATCGGTATGTGAAGGTAAGCATCTTTTAAATCTACAGTGGTCATGTACTGACCCTCTTGGATCATAGGTAAAATTGTCCGAATAGTCTCCCATCTTGAACGATGGAACTCTTAGGAATTTGTTTAGGATCTTTAAGTCCAGGATTGGTCTGAAAGTTCCCTCTTTTTTTTGGGAACCACAAACAGATTTGAGTAAAACCCCTGTCCCTGTTCCGATCGTGGAACTGGATGGATTACTCCCATTAACAAGAGCTCTTGTACGCAGCGTAGAAACGCCTCTTTCTTTGTCTGGATTGTTGACAATCTTGACAGATGAAATCTCTCTCTTGGAGGAGAGTATTTGAAGTCCAGAAGGTATCCCTGAGATATTATCTCTAGCGCCCAGGGATCCTGAACATCTCTTGCCCAAGCCTGGGCGAAGAGAGAAAGTCTGCCCCCCACTAGATCCGATCCCGGATCGGGGGCCCTCAATTCATGCTGTTTTAGGGGCAGCAGCAGGTTTCCTAGTCTGCTTGCCCTTGTTCCAGGACTGGTTAGGTTTCCAGCCTTGTCTGTAGCGAGCAACAGCTCCTTCCTGTTTTGGTGCAGAGGAAGTTGATGCTGCTCCTGCTTTGAAATTACGAAAGGAACGAAAATTAGACTGTCTAGTCTTGGCTTTGGCTTTGTCCTGAGGCAGGGCATGGCCTTTACCTCCTGTAATGTCAGCGATAATCTCTTTCAACCCGGGCCCGAATAAGGTCTGCCCTTTGAAAGGTATATTAAGCAATTTAGACTTAGAAGTAACATCAGCTGACCCAGGATTTTAGCCACAGCGCCCTGCGTGCCTGAATGGCGAATCCTGAATTCTTCACCGTAAGTTTAGTAAGATGTACTACGGCCTCCGAAATGAATGAATTAGCTAGTTTAAGGACTCTAAGCCTGTCCGTAATGTCGTCCAGAGTAGCTGAACCAATGTTCTCTTCCAGAGACTCAATCCAGAATGCCGCTGCAGCCGTGATCGGCGCAATGCATGCAAGGGGTTGCAATATAAAACCTTGTTGAACAAACATTTTCTTAAGGTAACCCTCTAACTTTTTATCCATTGGATCTGAAAAAGCACAGCTATCCTCCACCGGGATAGTGGTACGCTTAGCTAAGGTAGAAACTGCTCCCTCCACCTTAGGGACCGTTTGCCATAAGTCCCTTGTGGTGGCGTCTATTGGAAACATTTTTCTAAATATCGGAGGGGGTGAGAACGGCACACCGGGTCTATCCCACTCCTTAGTAACAATTTCAGTAAGTCTCTTAGGTATAGGAAAAACCTCAGTACTCGTCGGTACCGCAAAATATTTATCCAACCTACACATTTTCTCTGGTATTGCAACTGTGTTACAATCATTCAGAGCCGCTAACACCTCCCCTAGTAATACACGGAGGTTTTCCAGTTTAAATTTAAAATTTGAAATATCTGAATCCAGTCTGTTTGGATCAGAACCGTCACTCACAGAATGAAGTTCTCCGTCCTCATGTTCTGCCACCTGTGACGCAGTGTCTGACATGGCCCTAATATTATCAGCGCACTCTGTTCTCACCCCAGAGTGATCACGCTTACCTCTTAGTTCTGGTAATTTAGCCAAAACCTCAGTCATAACAGTAGCCATATCCTGTAATGTGATTTGTAATGGCCGCCCAGATGTACTCGGCGCTACAATATCACGCACCTCCCTCTGAGCGGGAGATGTAGGTACTGACACGTGAGGCGAGTTAGTCGGCATAACTCTCCCCTCGTTGTTTGGTGAAATTTGTTCAATTTGTACAGATTGACTTTTATTTAAAGTAGCATCAATACAGTTAGTACATAAATTTCTATTGGGCTCCACTTTGGCATTGCAACAAATGACACAGGTATCATCCTCTGAATCAGACATGTTTAACACACTAGCAAATAAACTTGCAACTTGGAAATACAATTCAATTAGAATAATATTAAAACGTACTGTGCCTTTAAGAAGCACAGAAGATCTATGACAGTTGAAAATTAATAAATTGAAACAGTTATAGCCTCAATCCTTGTAAACAACACAACTTTAGCAAAGGTTTAATCCCATTAGCAAAGATAACAAATTCTGAAAGCAGTAAACAAATTACAGAATAAACGTTTTTTTATCTCAGTCAAACTATAATTCTCACAGCTCTGCTGAGAGAAATTACCTCCCTCAAAATAAGTTTTGAAGACCCCTGAGCTCTGTAGAGATGAACCGGATCATGCAGGGAATACAATGAGTTGCTGACTGAAATATTTGATGCGTAGTAAAAGCGCCAAAAAACGGCCCCTCCCCCTCACACACAGCAGTGAGGGAGAACAGAAACTGTCAGAAAACAGATTAAGCAACTGCCAAGTGGAAAAATAGTGCCCAAACATTTATTCACACAGTACCTCAGCAAATGAAAACGATTTTACATTCCAGCAAAAACCGTTAAACATAATCTCTAGTTATTAAACAGCTTTATGTATTTCTTACAGTGTAATTCTAGTGAAGTACCATTCCCCAGAATACTGAAGTGTAAAGTATAAATACATGACATTATATCGGTATGGCAGGATTTTCTCATCAATTCCATTGTCAGAAAATAAAAACTGCTACATACCTCTATGCAGATTCATCTGCCCGCTGTCCCCTGATCTGAAGTTTACCTCACTCCTCAGATGGCCGAGAACAGCAATATGATCTTAACTACTCCGGCTAAAATCATAGCAAAACTCTGGTAGATTCTTCTTCAAACTCTGCCAGAGAGGTAATAACACACTCCGGTGCTATTTTAAAATAACAAACTTTTGATTGAAGATATAAAACTAAGTATAATCACCATAGTCCTCTCACACATCCTATCTAGTCGTTGGGTGCAAGAGAATGACTGGGAGTGACGTAGAGGGGAGGAGCTATATGCAGCTCTGCTGGGTGAATCCTCTTGCACTTCCTGTTGGGGAGGAGTAATATCCCAGAAGTAATGATGACCCGTGGGACTGATCACACTTAACAGAAGAAATTATAATTATATTATAGCTATTTTAGGATTTATATTTATTTTACAGGTAACTTTGTATTTATTTTAGCCAGGTACAATAGCTATTAAATAGTTAAGAACTATTTAATAGCTAAAATAGTTAAAATAATTACAAAATTACCTGTAAAATAAATCCTAACCTAAGTTACAATTAAACCTAACACTGCACTATCAATAAATACATTAAATAAAATACCTACAATGACCTACAATTAAACCTAACACTACAATATCAATAAATTAAATACAATATCTACAAATAAATACAATGAAATAAACTAACTAAAGTACAAAAAATAAAAAAGAACTAAGTTACAAAAAATAAAAAAATATTTACAAACATCAGAAAAATATTACAACAATTTTAAACTAATTACACCTACTCTAAGCCCCCTAATAAAATAACAAAGACCCCCAAAATAAAAAAATGCCCTACCCTATTCTAAATTACTAAAGTTCAAAGCTCTTTTACCTTACCAGCCCTGAACAGGGGCCCTTTGCGGGGCATGCCCCAAAGAATTCAGCTCTTTTGCCTGTAAAAAAAACACATACAATACCCCCCCCAACATTACAACCCACCACCCACATACCCCTAATCTAACCCAAACCCCCCTTAAATAAACCTAACACTAAGCCCCTGAAGATCTTCCTACCTTGTCTTCACCATGCCAGGTATCACCGATCGTTCCAGGCTCTGAAATCTTCATCCAAGCCCAAGCGGGGGCTAGACATCCATCATCCGACGGCTGAAGAAGTCCAGAAGAGGCTCCAAAGTCTTCATCCTATCCGGGAAGAAGAGTAGATCCGGACCGGTAACCATCTTCTTCCAAGCGGCATCTTCTATCTTCATCCGAGGAGGACCGGCTCCATCTTGAAGACATCCACCGCGGACCCATCTTCTTCTTCCGACGACTTCCCGATAAATGACGGTTCCTTTAAGGGACGTCATCCAAGATGGCGTCACTCGAATTCCGATTGGCTGATAGGATTCTTTCAGCCAATCGGAATTAAGGTAGGAAAATTCTGATTGGCTGATGGAATCAGCCAATCAGAATCAAGTTCAATCCGATTGGCTGATTCAATCAGCCAATCAGATTGAGCTTGCATTCTATTGGCTGTTCCGATCAGCCAATAGAATGAGAGCTCAATCTGATTGGCTGATCGGATCAGCCAATCGGATTGAACTTGATTCTGATTGGCTGATTCCATCAGCCAATCAGAATTTTCCTACCTTAATTCCGATTGGCTGATAGAATCCTATCAGCCAATCGGAATTCGAGGGACACCATCTTGGATGACGTCCCTTAAAGGAACCGTCATTCGTCGGGAAGTCGTCGGAAGAAGAAGATGGGTTTGCGGTGGATGTCTTCAAGATGGAGCCGGTCCTCATCGGATGAAGATAGAAGATGCCGCTTGGAAGAAGATGGTTGCCGGTCTGGATCTACTCTTCTTCCCGGATAGGATGAAGACTTTGGAGCCTCTTCTGGACTTCTTCAGCCGTCGGATGATGGATGTCTAGCCCCCGCTTGGGCTTGGATGAAGATTTCAGAGCCTGGAACGATCGGTGATACCTGGCATGGTGAAGACAAGGTAGGAAGATCTTTAGGGGGCTTAGTGTTAGGTTTATTTAAGGGGGGGTTTGGGTTAGATTAGGGGTATGTGGGTGGTGGGTTGTAATGTTGGGGGGGGGGGTATTGTATGTGTTTTTTTTACAGGCAAAAGAGCTGAATTCTTTGGGGCATGCCCCGCAAAGGGCCCTGTTCAGGGCTGGTAAGGTAAAAGAGCTATGAACTTTAGTAATTTAGAATAGGGTAGGGCTTTTTTTTATTTTGGCGGTCTTTGTTATTTTATTAGGGGGCTTAGAGTAGGTGTAATTAGTTTAAAATTGTTGTAATATTTTTCTGATGTTTGTAAATATTTTTTTATTTTTTGTAACTTAGTTCTTTTTTATTTTTTGTACTTTAGTTAGTTTATTTCATTGTATTTATTTGTAGATATTGTATTTAATTAATTTATTGATAGTGTAGTGTTAGGTTTAATTGTAGGTAATTGTAGGTTTTTTATTTAATTTATTTATTGATAGTGTAGTGTTAGGTTCAATTGTAACTTAGGTTAGGATTTATTTTACAGGTAATTTTGTAATTATTTTAACTATTTTAGCTATTAAATAGTTCTTAACTATTTAATAGCTATTGTACCTGGTTAAAATAAATACAAAGTTACCTGTAAAATAAATATAAATCCTAAAATAGCTAAGATATAATTATAATTTATATTGTAGCTATATTAGGATTTATTTTACAGGTAAGTATTTAGATTTAAATAGGAATAATTTATTTAAGAAGACTTAATTAATTTCGTTAGATAAAAATTATATTTAACTTAGGGGGGTGTTAGTGTTAGGGTTAGACTTAGCTTTAGGGGTTAATACATTTATTAGAATAGCGGTGAGCTCCAGTCAGCAGATTAGGGGTTAATACTTGAAGTTAGGTGTCGGCGATGTTAGGGAGGGCAGATTAGGGGTTAATACTATTTATTATAGGGTTATTGAGGCGGGAGTGAGGCGGATTAGGGGTTAATAACTTTATTATAGTAGCATTGAGATCCGCTCAGCAGATTAGGGGTTAATAAATGTAGGCAGGTGTCGGTGACATTGAGGGGGGCAGATTAGGGGTTAATAAATATAATATAGGGGTCGGCGGTGTTAGGGGCAGCAGATTAGGGGTACATAGCTATAATGTAGGTGGCGGCACTTTGCGGTCGGCAGATTAGGGGTTAATTATTGTAGGTAGCTGGCGGCGACGTTTGTGGGGGGCAGGTTAGGGGTAAATAAATATAATATAGGGGTCGGCGGAGTTAGGGGCAGCAGATTAGGGGTACATAAGTATAACGTAGGTGGCGGTCGGCAGATTAGGGGTTAAAAAAATGTAATCGAGTGGCGGCGATGTGGGGGGACCTCGGTTTAGGGGTACATAGGTAGTTTATGGGTGTTAGTGTACTTTAAAGCACAGTAGTTAAGAGCTTTATGAACCGGCGTTAGCCCAGAAAGCTCTTAACTACTGACTTTTTTCTGCGGCTGGAGTTTTTGTCGTTAGATTTCTAATGTTCACTTCAGACACGACTCTAAATACCGGAGTTAGAAAGATCCCATTGAAAAGATAGGATACGCAATTGACGTAAGGGGATCTGCGGTAATGGAAAAGTCGCGGATGAAAAGTGAGCGTTAGACCCTTTCCTGACTGACTCCAAATACCGGCGGTAGCCTAAAACCAGCGTTAGGAGCCTCTAACGCTGGTTTTCACGGCTACCGCCAAACTCTAAATCTAGGCCTTTATTTGAAAAAGCAAGAATTTAAGCTTAGGTACCGGCCCATTTTTTTTTTGCACCTGGGTAGCGCTTGCTGATTGGTGGCTACATTTCTACACCAATCAGCAAGTGCTACCCAGGCACTAAACCAAAAATGAGCCGGCTCCTAAGCTTACATTCTGCTTTTCAAATAAACATACCAAAAGAAGGAAGAAAAATTTATAATAGGAGTAAATTAGAAAGTAACTTAAAATTGCATGCTCTATCTGAATCATGGAAGTTTATTTTTGACTAGACTTTCCCTTTAAGCCATGAAGTTAGTGTTAAAAAAGTTGCAAAAAGATATTCAAATAAACAATTATGCTTATAAATACATTTTTTTAAATAAAAAAAATATTTAAATATTAAAGGGATAGTAAACTCCAAATTAAACTTTCATGATTCAGATAGGGCATGTCATTTTAAATAACTTTCTTATTTACTTTTATCATCAAGTTTGCTTTGTTCCTTTGTTATTCTTAGTTGACGGCTAATACTAGGTAGGCTCATATGCTAATTTCTAAGCCTTGAAGGTGGTCACCTAATTTGAATGCATTTGACAGTTTTTCATAGCTAGAGGGCATTAGTTCATCTGTTTTATATAGATAACATTGTGCAAATCCACGTGAAGTTATTTAAGAGTCAGCACTAATTGCCTGAAAAGCAAGTCTGTCAAAGGATCTGAGATAAGGAGGTAGTCAGCAGAAGCTTATATACAAAGTAATTACAGGGGTAAAAAGTATATTTCTATAACAGTGTTGGTTATGCAAAACTGGGGAATGGTAAATAAAGGGATTAACAATCTTTTTAAACAATAACATTTTTGGTGTTTACTATCCCTTTAATAAAAGGGTTTAAAAGAGTTACAAAAGGATATGGCATATGGCAAGGTGTTTGAATGAAAAGGACTTCAATATATAAATTTTTATATATATATATATATATATATACTGTGTATATATATATATATATATACTGTGTATATATATATATACTGTGTATATATATATATATATATATATATATATATATATATATATATATATATATACACAGGGAGTGCAGAATTATTAGGCAAAAGAGTATTTTGACCACATCATCCTCTTATGCACGTTGTCTTACTCCAAGCTGTATAGGCTCGAAAGCCTACTACCAATTAAGCATATTAGGTGATGTGCATCTCTGTAATGAGAAGGGGTGTGGTCTAATGACATCAATACCCTATATCAGGTGTGCATAATTATTAGGCAACTTCCTTTCCTTTGGCAAAATGGGTCAAAAGAAGGACTTGACAGGCTCAGAAAAGTCAAAAATAGTGAGATATCTTGCAGAGGGATGCAGCACTCTTAAAATTGCAAAGCTTCTGAAGCGTGATCATCGAACAATCAAGCGTTTCATTCAAAATAGTGACCAGGGTCGCAAGAAGCGTGTGGAAAAACCAAGGCGCAAAATAACTGCCCATGAACTGAGAAAAGTCAAGCGTGCAGCTGCCAAGATGCCACTTGCCACCAGTTTGGCCATATTTCAGAGCTGCAACATCACTGGAGTGCCCAAAAGCACCAGGTGTGCAATACTCAGAGACATGGCCAAGGTAAGAAAGGCTGATAGACGACCACCAAAGAACAAGACACACAAGCTGAAACGTCAAGACTGGGCCAAGAAATATCTCAAGACTGATTTTTCTAAGGTTTTATGGACTGATGAAATGAGAGTGAGTCTTGATGGGGCAGATGGATGGGCCCGTGGCTGGATTGGTAAAGGGCAGAGAGCTCCAGTCCGACTCAGACGCCAGCAAGGTGGAGGTGGAGTACTGGTTTGGGCTGGTATCATCAAAGATGAGCTTGTGGGGCCTTTTCGGGTTGAGGATGGAGTCAAGCTCAACTCCCAGTCCTACTGCCAGTTTCTGGAAGACACCTTCTTCAAGCAGTGGTACAGGAAGAAGTCTGCATCCTTCAAGAAAAACATGATTTTCATGCAGTACAATGCTCCATCAGACGCGTCCAAGTACTCCACAGCGTGGCTGGCAAGAAAGGGTATAAAAGAAGAAAATCTAATGACATGGCCTCCTTGTTCACCTGATCTGAACCCCATTGAGAACCTGTGGTCCATCATCAAATGTGAGATTTACAAGGAGGGAAAACAGTACACCTCTCTGAACAGTGTCTGGGAGGCTGTGGTTGCTGCTGCACGCAATGTTGATGGTGAACAGATCAAAACACTGATAGAATCCATGGATGGCAGGCTTTTGAGTGTCCTTGCAAAGAAAGGTGGCTATATTGGTCACTGATTTGTTTTTGTTTTGTTTTTGAATGTCAGAAATGTATATTTGTGAATGTTGAGATGTTATATTGGTTTCACTGGTAAAAATAAATAATTGAAATGGGTATATATTTGTTTTTTGTTAAGTTGCCTAATAATTATGCACAGTAATAGTCACCTGCACACACAGATATCCCCCTAAAATAGCTATAACTAAAAACAAACTAAAAACTACTTCCAAAACTATTCAGCTTTGATATTAATGAGTTTTTTGGGTTCATTGAGAACATGGTTGTTGTTCAATAATAAAATTAATCCTCAAAAATACAACTTGCCTAATAATTCTGCACTATATATATATATACCCTGTTCCAAATTATTATGCCAATGATATCTTTCTCATTTACCTAAATAATTGATGTAAACAACAGTCAGCATAATTCTCATGTTATCATCAATTAAGAGTACAATTTAAATTTTATTGAACAAACCTCCTAATGATAACAGTATTTATTTTCAAAATAAAAAACTTACAATGCACTGTTCCAAATTATTATGCAAAGTAAGTTTTAAAACACTTTATAGGTTGTAAAGAACTGAAAATTGTCATTTGTTGTGTTTGCAGCATATTTACTGAAATCCAAAGCTATTTCAATCAAACTTTGAACAACATTTTAACCTTTTAAACATTTTAACAGGTCACATTACATTTTAACATAGGACCCCTTATTTGATAGCAGCTTCACAAGTCTTGCATCCATTGAACTTGTGAGTTTTTGGACAGTTTCTGCTTGAATTTGTTTGCAAGATGTCAGAATAGCCTCCCAGAGATGCTGTTTGGATGTAAACTGCCTCCCACCCTCATTGATATTTTGCTTGAGGATGCTCCAAAGATTCTCAATAGGATTGAGGTCAGTGGAGGATGGAGGCCACACCATGACGTTCTCTCCTTTTATCCCCATAGCAGCCATTGATGCAGAGGTATTCTTTGCAGCATGAGATGGTGCATTGTCATGCATGAAGATGATTTTATTACGGAAAGCATAGTTCTTCCTTCTGTACCAGGGAAGGAAGTGGTCAGTCAGGAACTCCACATACTTTGCAGAGGTCATCTTTACACCTTAGGGGACCCTAAAGGGGCCGACCAGATCTCTTCCCATGATTCCGGCCCAAAACATGACTCCACCACCGCCTTGCTGACGTCGCAGCCTTGTTGGAACAGGGTGGCCGTCCACCAACCATCCACTACTCCATCCATCTGGACCATCCAGGGTTGCACGGCACTCATCAGTAAACAGGACTGTTTGAAAATAAGTCTTCATGTATGTTTCTGCCCAATGCAGCCGTTTCTTCTTGTGAGCATTGGTTAGTAGTGGCCGAATGGAAGGTTTATGCACAGTTGCAAGACTCTGGAGGACTCTACACCTTGATGTCTGTGGGACTCCAGACGCACCAGCAGCTTCAAATATCTGTTTGCTGCTATGTAATGGTATTTTAGCACCTGCTCTCTTGATCCGATGCATGGATCTGGCAGAAATCTTCCTCAATGTGCCTTTATCTGCACAAACCCGTCTGTGCTCTGAATCAGCCACAAATCTCTTAATAGTGCGATGATCACGCTTAAGTTTTCGTGAAATATCTAAGGTTTTCATACCTCGTCCAAGGCATTGAACTATTTCACTCTTTTCGGCAGCAGAGAGATCCTTTTTCTTCCCCATATTGCTTGAAAATGGTGCTCTGCTTAATAATGTGGAACACCCTCCTTTAGTAGTTTTTCCTTTAATTGGGCTCACCTGGCAATCTAATTATCACAGGTGTCCGAGATTGTTTTCAGTGATCAAAAGAACCCTGAGACAGCAATGCCATCCATGAGTTAAACTGAAAAAAAAAAAAATGTAATCTTTGTGACACTGAAATAGAATTTGCATAATAATTTGGAACAGGGTGTGTGTGTATATATATATATATATATATATATATGTCTTTGTTTTGTCTATATGTATATTTGTGTGTATTTATATATACACATTTATTATATTGTGTGTGTTTATACATGTGGCTTGTGCATCTAAACAAACGGTTTGTCCTGAATCTTTCGGAATAAATATTCAGAAAAATTTGTTTTTCTGAATATTCATTCTGCTCTATATTTTAGTATTTTGCTTTGTTTTAAATGAAACGAATACTGATTATACTGATTATTTGTGGAACATTTACAGTTAAACAAATGTAAATTTCCCTTTGCTATGTATGTATATATATATATATATGTGTGTGTGTGTGTGTTTCTGCACATGTGTATAAAACTTGTAGCGTTATACTTACCTCTAGCGCACTGGAGAGCTTTTCTAATCCCGACCCTTCTTCACAGAGCTCTGGGCGCCGCGGATCCCAGGGCCCATGCTTAAGGACCTTCATCTTTAACGCAGGCTCTAGGATCCACCGCTCTAAGATCCACCGCGCTAAGCCTCCTGTTAGTGTGGTCTGGGGCTCTGTGCAGAAGTTCTGGGAATAGCAAGGCTCTTCAGCATGCTAGAGGTAAGTATTTAACCCCTAAAACTAATTTTGTTTTCATTAAATTTAGTTGGTTCCTTCGTTCACATATTTAGTTTTGTTGCAAAGACACAAATACCTATGTTTTCAATACAAATTCACATTTGTAACAAAATAAGTGCACAAGAATAGAATTTATGTGTTTATATGTGTAAGTATATATCGTTTTTATCCATTTTTAATGTTTTACTGTGTTTTGAATAAAAATACTTCAAATTCCTATGTACTTCACTTACATTTTTTTTTTATTTTGAACTAGATATTTCTATACAATATTTATATATACCCTGTATATATTCTTATAGATAAATAGGTATAGATATATATTTTACAAAAACCAAGTATATCCAGTATATATAAATATATATATATATATATATATATATATATATATATATATATATATACATATATATGTGTGTGTGTGTTTAAAAAAAGGAAAATTTTCTTCTAAGTGAAGAACATAGGAATTTGAAGTATTCCCAATGACCCTTTGGATTTAGCGCAGTTGATCTAGCGCAATGTCTGGTTAGAAAGTGAATGATAACTAATAAGGCTTTTTGTAGCGTGCCCCATAGAAGTCTATGGGGAAGAGTTAGCATGGTAGCTATATCCAAAGTCCTGAAGTTAGTGCGCCTGAATATTTTGCTAGCTCACTAACCTTTGACTTTCAAGTTGAAAAGCGCACGCTAATCCAGCCGCGTTCATTTTTTACTTTAAACCCAGTTAGTACTTGAGTGAAAAAATTAGAATGCAAGTTGCAATCTAACCCTATATCCGTAAACGTGTGTGCTATGGCATTTACACATGGTTTACATGATATTAGAGGATGTTATGTGTTTTTGAGACAATGTGTTAGAGATAACAGATGCTGCTATAAAACTAATAATAAAAATAGTTTTGTGCATTCCCAGGAACTTTACACCCAAATTAAGAGCCTCGCCCAAATATTACCCTTATTACAGTAGTATCTATATGTATTTAAATCTATGTACATGTATTTTTTCTTTGTTACTTTGTAAATAACATATACCATTAATTAGTTAACTAAATGTTAAATTAGATACTGAAATGAGATGCTAACGTTGATACATCATTTTACACACACACACACACATATATATATATATATATGTATAATGGTATCTATCTTTGACCTCAAATAGCTACATTGTGCATGAATGAGCCTGACCTGCACACTGTATCTTGTGGAAGGGAATCAGTTAATACATTTTTAGGAAAGGCTATAAGATTAGGATCTGACTCTGCATTCATTCACTGACTCCAGAGTATAGCTGCTCCAGCCACAACATATTCCTCACACATGTTATCCCTATCCTTCCCTAGTCTCCCAAGGCAATTATCTTAACCAGTTCTTCAGCTCATCAATTATGCAAAACCATTCAGTTAAGTAGGACTGGTGCCAAGATAGGAAACATATTTGAGATGTAAACCCTTTGAGCAATGCTTATTAAGCATTTAAGATGCACAATATGGATCTGTCAAGTAGGCCATGGAGTAGTCTATACTTGAGTACCATCAGGAAAGCATTCACTGGCACATCAGATGATTATTGTTTTCACTTTTTTTGCCAAATGTTACAAGAGATTTTCCTTGACTTATATTTATGTCTTACTCATTGCTAAGCATGTAAAAATTATATTTCAGGACAAAATATACTTCAAATGTTATCCTTAAAAAAAATCCATGTGATTTACTAATATAGCATTGTTGTCACTGACTTTATCTAAAGGATCAAACCGGAAGATTAGCGAAATGTCACTTCATCCATCTCAGCACAAAGAGTAGATTATAAGATTTTATAAAGTGGGGACCTGTTCCTGAGTAAATCCTATGTCTTGTGAATGCTTAAGCAAAGAGGCAATGTTCAGGTGTCATATTGTGAATTTTGTGTGCTATTTACTGATACTGCCTATGCTACATCATCTCTCAAAAAGAAAAGTAACAGTAAAAGTTATAGTTGTTTTGTGTCTGCTCCCTACCAGTTCATATCAACCTGAATGAAGAGTTGTATTCATTGATGACTAGTGATGTCGCAAACCTAAAATTTTGCGTTCGCAAACGGCGGACTCAAACTTCCACAACTGTTCGCCGAACGGGGCGAACCGCCCCATAGACTTCAATAGGCAGGCGAATTTTAAAAACCACAGGACTCTTTCTGGCCACAATATTGATGGAAAGATGTGTTCAAGGGCACTAACACCTGGACTGTGGCATGCCGGAGGGGGATCCATGGCAAAACTCCCATGGAAAATTACATAGTTGATGCAGAGTCTGTTTTTAAGCCATAAAGGCCATAAATCACCTAACATTCCTAAATTGTTTGGAATAACGTGCTTTAAAACATCAGGTATGATGTTGTATCGATCAGGTAGTGTAAGGGTTACGCCCGGCTTCACAGTGGACAGACCAAACTCCCCGTTTAAAGGGACAATCTACACCAGAATTA
The DNA here is from genome assembly GCF_027579735.1 of Bombina bombina. Classification (NCBI taxonomy): domain Eukaryota; kingdom Metazoa; phylum Chordata; class Amphibia; order Anura; family Bombinatoridae; genus Bombina; species Bombina bombina. The sequence goes on along the minus strand of NC_069504.1, from coordinate 552,008,117 downwards.
TTTATTGTTTTAAAAGATTAGATAAACCCTTTATTACCCATTTCCCAGTTTTGCATAACCAACACATTTTATAATAATATACTTTTAACCTCTGTGATTATCTTGTATCTAAGCCTCTGCAAACTGCCCCTTTTTTCAGTTCTTTAGACAGACTTACAGTCTAGCCAATCAGTGCCTGCTCCCAGATAACTTCTCGTGCACGAGCACAGTGTTATCTATATGAAATACGTGAACTAACACCCTCTAGTGGTGAAAAAACTGTTAAAATGCAATCTGAAAGAGGTGGGCTTCAAGGTCTAAGAAATTAGCATATGAACCTCCTAGGTTAAGCTTTCAACTAAGAATACCAAGAGAACAAAGCAAAATTGTGATAAAAGTAAATTGGAAAATTGTTTAAAATTACATGCTCTATCTGAATCATGAAAGTTATTTTGGCCTAGACTGTCCCTTTAACGCACCGCAAACAACCGCAAACAGTCCATTTGCACAACCGCAAACTCCCCATTTGCACAAGGTTGGATACCAAGCTAGCCATGTCCCTCCCCGTTCCTTGTCCTCACTGATGTCAATTGAAGGTCTCTTCCTCCACCCAGCCACGTACAACACCAAGGGTCCCCGAAAGGTGACAACAAGCCCCCTGGGACGCCTGCTGTGTTTGGTCTTCCACCTCCTCAAAGCCACCTTCCTCCTCTGAGTCCTCTTCTTCAGACTCCTCTCTCTGCATTGCCTCTCTCTGCATTTTATAAGGTGTGTTTAAGAATAGTACTATTCCTATCAGTGTAATCCCTGTTACGTCCCCTATCAGTGGGACGTGTATATGGCATGGATTTTAGGAACCGGGAGATGGAAAAAGATGCTTGGTTGGTCCTCCTACTTCAAATTTGGGGCACTGCGTGTGCAATCTACTGTGCCACCAGATATGAGTGGTGTGTTAAGTAGTACTAATTCTGATCAGTTTAATCCCTGTTACGTCCCCTATCAGGGGGACGTGTATATGGCATGGATATGTATATGGCATGGCCGAAACACAAGTGGCTGTCAGATAACAGTCCGGCCACAAGATAGATAGATTTGATAGATAGATCAATAGATGCAATAGAAACATTTGATAGATACGATAGATAGATAGATTTGATAGATAAATAGATAGATTTGATAGATAGATAGATAATTTCCCAAGACAGAGAATTACAAGACGTGCGGTCTGAGACCCATGGTAAGGTTACCCAGAGGCAGTTGCGGCGCCCGAGGCTCTGATTAGAACTGAGCACTCTGGAACGTATCTGCCCTCGGCATAAATCTGAACATTCTTTAGCTTTCTGTCTGTCGGCCCAAATGTCTGTCTGCTCAAAATGTCCGTCTGCCAAATGTCCTTCTGCATTTGTCAGAGCATTGCGTGCAATCTACTGTGCCACCAGATATGAGTGGTGTGTTAAGTAGTACTATTCTGATCAGTTTAATCCCTGTTACGTCCCCTATCAGGGGGTCGTGTATATGGCATGGATTTTAGGAACCGGGAGATGGAAAAAAGATGCTTGGTCGGTCCTCCTACTTCAAATTTGGGGCACTGCAGCGTGCAATCTACTGTGCCACCAGATATGAGTGGTGTGTTAAGTAGTACTATTCTGATCAGTTTAATCCCAGTTACGTCCCCTATCATGGGACGTGTATATGGCATGGATATGTATAAGGCATGGCCGAAACACAAGTGGCTGTCAGATAACAGTCCCGGCCACGAGATAGATAGATTTGATAGATAGATAGATACATAGATTAGATAGATAGATCAATAGATGCAATAGATACATTTGATAGATACGATAGATAGATAGATTGATTTGGATAGATAAATAGAATAGATTTGATAGATAGATAATTTTCCAAGACAGAGAATTACAAGACGTGCGGTCTGGGACCCATGGTAGGTTCCCAGAGGCAGTTGCGGCACCCGAGGCTCTGATTAGAATAGAGCACTCTGGAACGTATCTGCCCTCGGCCGAAATCTGAACATTCTTTAGCTTTCTGTCTGTCGGCCAAATGTCCGTCTGCCAAATGTCCGTCTGCATTTTGTCAGAGCACTGCGTGCAATCTACTGTGCCACCAGATTTGAGTGGTGTGTTAAGTAGTATATTCTGGTCAGTTTAATCCCTGTTACGTCCCCTATCAGGGGACGTGTATATGGCATTGGATTTTAGGAACCAGGAGATGGAAAAAGATGCTTGGTCGGTCCTCCTACTTCAAATTTGGGGCACTGCGCGTGCAATCTACTGTGCCACCCAGATAGGAGTGGTGTGTTAAGTAGTACTATTCCTATCAGTTTTAATCCCTGTTACGTTCCTTTTTTTTGGTTTGGTTTTTATAGCCACAGTGCAACACCATAGGCCAGAAAAAAATGGCATGTACACATGCTGAAAAATTAGGTAATGGTTGCAGCTACTGCTGTAGCAGCGGCCCAGGAAAAATGTATGTTTGTTTCCCAGGCAGAAAGTGGCCTAAAACATTGCGGCTTGAACCCTAGTTGGTGGCGGATAAGTCACACAAGTCATCCGGCATTCGAAGATAAAATACAGCAGCGTGTGGACCATTTTTAGCCTAAGGCAGCTCATCTCATCAGGCCTTTTTTAGTCGAATGTATCACCCAATGTCAGTCCCTTCGGGATCCATCCCTCATTCATCTTAATAAAGGTGAGGTAATCTAGACTTTTTTGACCTAGGCGACTTCTCTTCTCAGTGACAATACCTCCTGCTGCACTGAAGGTCCTTTCTGACAGGACACTTGAAGTGGGGCAGGCCAGAAGTTCTATCGCAAATTGGGAGAGCTCAGGCCACAGGTCAAGCCTGCACACCCAGTAGTCAAGGGGTCCATCGCTCCTCAGAGTGTCGAGATCTGCAGTTAAGGCGAGGTAGTCTGCTACCTGTCGGTCTCTAAGGGTGGACCCCGAAGGGCTGTGGCGATGCATAGGACTTAAAAAGCTCTGCATGTCCTCCATCAACAACACATCTGTAAAGCATCCTGTCCTTGCCGGCGTGGTCGTGGGAGTCGGAGGATTACTTTCACCTCTTCCCCTGTTAGATTCCCGTTGCGCTGTGACATCACCCTTATACGCTGTGTAAAGCATACTTTTTAATTTATTTTGGAACTGCTGCATCCTTTCCGACTTGCGGTAATTCGGTAACATTTCAGGCACTTTATGCTTATACTTGGGGTCTAGTAGCGTGGATAACCAGTACAGGTCGTTCTCCTTCAGCTTTTTTATACGAGGGTCCCTCAACAGGCATGATAGCATGCACAAAGTTGGATGCCGAGCTACTCATGTCCCATTCCTCATCCTCAGTGATCTCACTGAAGGTATCTTCTTCCCCCAAGCCACGTAGAACACCACGGGTATCAGATAGGTGACAACGAGCACCCTGGGATGCCTGTTGTGGTTGGTCTTCCTCCTCCTCCTCAAAACCACATTCCTCCTCTGACTCCTCTTCCTCACAATCCTCTTCCAGTGTTGCCGCTGGTCCAGCAAGCGATGCTGATAAGGCTGTTTCTGGTGGTGATGGTGACCACAACTCTTCCTCTTCCTCTTCACGCTCATCTACGGCCTGATCCAGCACTCTTCGCAGGGCACGCTCCAGGAAGAAAAAGAAAACAAATGGTATGATGTCGCTGATGGTGCCTTCGGTGTGACTGACTAGATTTGTCACCTCCTCAAAAGGACGCATGAGCCCACAGGCATTGCGCATGAGCGTCCAGTAACGTGGCAAAAAAATCCCCAGCTCCGCAGAGGCTGTCCTAGCACCCTGATCATACAAATACTCGTTAACGGCTTTTTCTTGTTGGAGCAGGCGGTCGAACATTAGGAGTGTTGAATTCCAACGTGTTGGGCTGTCGCAAATCAAGCGCCTCACTGGCATGTTGTTTCGCCGCTGGATATCTGAGAAGTGCGCCATGGCCGTGTAGGAACGCCTGAAATGGCCACACACCTTCCTGGCCTGCTTCAGGATGTCCTGTAAGCCTGGGTACTTATGCACAAAGCGTTGTACGATCAGATTACACACATGTGCCATGCACGGCACATGTGTCAACTTGACCAAATTCAATGCCGCCACCAAATTACTTCCGTTGTCAGAAACCACTTTGCCTATCTCCAGTTGGTGCGGAGTCGGCCACTGATCCACCTGTGCGTTCAGGGCGGACAGGAGTGCTGGTCCGGTGTGACTCTCTGCTTTCAGGCAAGTCAACCCCAAGACGGCGTGACACTGCCGTATCCGGGATGTGAAATAGTACCTGGGGAGCTGGGGGTGGCCGTTGATGTGGAGCAAGACGCAGCAGCAGAAGAGGACTCAGCCAAGGAGATTATGGAAGAGGATGGAGTAGGAGGAGTAGAGGAGGTGGCAGGAGGCCTGCCTGCAAGTCATGGCGGTGTCACCAACTCCTCTGCAGAGCTATGCATTCCATGCTTGGCAGCCATCAGCAGGTTTACCCAATGCGCAGTGTAGGTGATATACCTGCCCTGACGATGATTTGCAGACCAGCTATCAGTGATCAAATGGACCCTTGCCCCAACACTGTGTGCCAGACATGCCATTACTTCCTTTCGCACAATCGAGTACAGGTTGGGGATTGCCTTTTATGCAAAGAAATTTCGTCCGGGTACCTTCCACTGCGGTGTCCCAATAGCTACAAATTTTTTGAACGCCTCAGACTCCACCAGCTTGTATGGTAAAAGCTGGCGGGCTAAGAGTTCAGGCAAGCCAGCTGTCAGACGCCGGGCAAGGGGGGTGACTTTGTGACATTGGCTTCTTACGCTCAAACATGTCCTTGACAGACACCTGACTGTGGGCAGATGAGCAGGAAATGCTCCGGAAGAGAGACAGAGTGGCGGATGGTTGAGAGGGGGCAAGGAGGACAGCAGTGGTTGACGTGGCTGAAGATGCTGGACCAGGAGGAGGATGGCGGCTTTGAGTTTGTGTGCTACTTGTACTCATGTGTTGATCCCATAGGCGTTTGTGATGTGCGATTATGTGCCTTCGCAAAGCAGTTGTACCTAGGTCAGTGTTGGACTTCCCACGACTCAGTTTCTTTTGGCACAGGTTGCAAATGGCATCGCTGTTGTCAGAGGCAGACACACAAAAAAAAGCCACACTGCTGAGCTCTGCGATGACGGCATTCTGGTGGTGGCAACAGCATGCGTTGATTGGCGTGCTGTCTGGCTGACCCCGGGTGCCGATGCATGCTTTCTGACTGTGCCACTAGTTCCTTGCGACCACCTCCCCCTGCTTCCAACTTGTCTCCTCCTCCTCCTCTCTGTCTCCCCATCTGAACTTTCCCCCTGTTCTTCTTCTCTTCTAGCGGGCACCCACGTGACATCCACGGACGCATCGTCATCAACCGCTTCACTTGTATCTGACAAATCAACAAAGGAAGCAGCAGCGGGTACAACATCATCATCATCATCACACCGTATGTCCATGTCTGTAATGCTGCCTGACTGAGACATATCACTGTTATCTACATCCTCTGTCAATGATGGTTACGCATCACTCATTTCTTCCAACTGATGTGTAAATAACTCCTCTGACAGATCAAGTGAAGAGGCTGTGGTGCTAGTGTTGATGGTGGCGGCAGGCGGGCGAGTGGTAACTTGAGAGGTAACATAAACATAGTAACATAGTAGATAAGGTTGAAAAAAGACTGAAGTCCATCGAGTTCAACCTATACAAATCTAAAATACTTACAAAAAGCTCCAGTTAAGCTTAAATAACCCCATTAAAATGTGACCCATTTAATACTAGCAATCATATCCATGAATTTTGTTTATATACAGAAATTTATCCAGACTATTTTTAAATGTTTCTATGGTATTGTCATTCACTACCTCCTTTGGTAATGAGTTCCACAATTTTATTGCTCTTACAGTGAAAAAACGTTTCCGTTGCAGGAGATTAAATCTCCTTTCCTCCAACCTTAAATTATGACCTCTTGTCAGAAACAATTTTCTTGGAATAAACAGAGCTTCTGCCATCTCTGTATATGGGCCTTGAATATATTTATATAAAGTAATCATGTCACCTCTCAAGCGCCTTTTTTCTAAAGAAAACAGACCCAGTTTGGCTAACCTCTCCTCATAGGTTAATTTCTCCAATCCCCTTATTAGCTTTGTGGCCCTTCTCTGAACTTTTTCTAGTTCTGCAATATCTTTTTTAGCAATCGGTCCCCAGAACTGCACTCCAAACTCAAGGTGAGGTCTTACCAGGGCTTTATATAATGACAGAATTATGCTTTCCTCCCTTGAATCAATGCCTCTTTTAATACATGCTAGTATCTTATTAGCCTTTGAAGCCGCTGCCCTGCATTGTGCACCCATCTTTAGCTTGTTATCTATTACTACTCCCAAATCCCTTTCCTCTTGTGTTTGGCTAAGTATTGTCCCATTTAAAAAATATGTAGCCTGCTTATTTTTACTTCCAAAATGTAGAACCTTGCATTTTTCCGTTTTAAATCTCATTTTCCATTCACTTGCCCATAGTTCTAATTTTAGCAAATCCCTTTGTAAAGAGAGTTCGTCCTGCTCTGACCTAATGACCTTACTTAACTTAGTATCATCTGCAAAAATAGAGATGTTGCTATTTAATCCTTGCTCCAAGTCATTTATAAAAATATTAAAAAGAACAGGGCCCAGTACTGATCCCTGGGGGACGCCACTGATTACCTTTGTCCAATCTGAGTATGATCCATTTACTACTAATCGTTGCTCCCTATCTTTTATCCAGTTATTCATCCATGAGCTAACATTTTCAGCTATTCCCAGTCCCTTAATTTTGTGCATTAATCTCTCATGTGGCACTGTATCAAATGCCTTTGCAACATCTAAGTATATCACATCAACTGATTCCCCTTTATCTATATTTTTACTTACTTCCTCGTAGAATCTAATTAGATTAGTTTGACATGATCTATTTCTCCTAAAGCCATGCTGATTAGAACTCATAATCTTGTTTACACGAATATACTCATCAATATAATCCCTTATAATCCCTTCAAATATCTTCCCCACTATTGATGTCAGACTAACTGGTCTATAGCTTCCTGGATCATCCCTGCTTCCCTTTTTGAAGAGTGGCACCACATCCGCTTTACGCCAATCCTGGGGTACCATGCCTGAGGATAATGAGTCTTGAAAAATTAAGAGTAAAGGTTTGTCTATAACAGTGCTAAATTCCCTTAACACCCTTGGGTGTATTCCATCTGGGCCTGGAGTTTTATTTACCTTAAAGGGACAGTTTACACCAGAATTTTTATTGTTTTAAAAGATAGATAATCCCTTTATTACCCATTTCCCAGTTTTGCATAACCAACACAGTTATAATAATATACTTTTAACCTCTGTGATTATCTTGTATCTAAGCCTCTGCAAACTGCCCCTTTTTTCAGTTCTTTTGACAGACTTGCAGTCTAGCCAATCAGTGGTGAAAAACTGTTAAAATGCAATCTGAAAGAGGTGGGCTTCAAGGTCTAAGAAATTAGCATATGAACCTCCTAGGTTAAGCTTTCAACTAAGAATACCAAGAGAACAAAGCAAAATTGGTGATAAAAGTAAATTGGAAAATTGTTTAAAATTACATGCTCTATCTGAATCATGAAAGTTTATTTTGGCCTAGACTGTCCCTTTAATATTTTCCAGTTTTTTCCTGATATCCTCTAAACAAAACCCAGTTAGTGGTATGGACTGGCATGTTCTATTATGTTCCAAAGTATCATTCAAAACTTCCTCTCTTGTGTATACTGAAGAAAAAAACTTGTTTAGTACCTCAGCCCTTCCCTGTCATTATTTATCATGCTACCCTCCACGCATTTTAATGTACCTATATTATCTTTCTTAGTTTTTTTGCTATTTATGTACTTAAAGAAACTTTTAGGGTTAGAATCCTTGGCAATTAATTTTTCATTTTCAATTTTGGCTAATTTGATTGCTTTTTTGCATGCTTTGTTACATTCCTTATAAATATTGTATGTTGAGTCTGTACTATTTTCTTTTAATAATTATATGCCCTACGTTTTTTCCTAATTTCTCTTAACACATTTTTATTTAGCCATAACGGCTTTGTTTTTTTATTTTTATAAACATATGGTATGTGTTGATATGTATATTTATTTAACACATTTTTAAATATTATCCATTTATCCTCTGTATTTTTATTAGAAAATACATTGTCGCAATTTATATTATTTAATGATTTCCTTAAATCGTTGAATTTTGCTTTCTTGAAATTAAAAGTCTTAGTTAATCCTTTAAAACACTGCATATGAAAAGAGATTTCAAATGTGACCATGTTATGATCACTGTTACCCAAATGTTCTTTAACCTCTATGTTTGATATTATATCTGTATTGTTTGATAGCACTAAATCCAATATAGCTTTACTCCTAGTTGGCTCCTCTATTAATTGCGACAAGAAGTTATCCCTGAGAACATTTAAAAATCAATCCCCCTTAGCTGAATTACTAGTTTCATTGGCCCAGTTTATATCAGGGTAGTTAAAATCTCCCATAATTACAGCACTGTTATTAGCAGCCTTACCTATTTGAATAAGTAGTTGAGTTTCCTCCGGGTCACTATTGTTGGGGGGCTTGTAGCATGTTCCTATTAATATTTTTTTAGGATTTTTTCCCCCACTCTTTATTTCAACCCACAGGGTCTCTACATTGTCACTTGTAGCATAAATATCTTCCCTTATTGTAGGTTTAAGGTTAGATTTAATATACATGCAGATTCCTCCACCCCTTTTATTATTCCTGTCCCTCCTAAATAATGTATACCCCTCTAAGTTAACTGCCCAGTCATGTGAATCATCCCACCAAGTTTCAGTTATACTGATAACATCATAGTCCTCTTCTGCAACTAAGAGCGTCAGCTCCCCCATTTTACCTGTCATGCTTCTTGCATTTGTTGTCATACATTTAATTTTCATGTGCTTTCTGCTGCTACTTGGTTTGCTTTCCTCTATACTTTCTAATGTGACATTTCTTAAGTCATTCCTTCCTTGAGATATTAAGGGAGTGACATATTCACAGACTGATCTCTCTGTTCTATTTTGTTCTAACTGACCCTCCCCCCTTTGCCTAGTTTAAAAGGTTCTCTAAACGTGCTACCATCCTGTCCCCCAACACACCTGCACCCATGTCATTCAGGTGCAATCCATCCTTACTGTACAATTTGTACCCTAGTGAAAAATCAGCCCAGTGTTCTAAAAAGTCAAACCCCTCATTTTTACACCATGTTTTTAGCCACGAATTAACAGACCTTAGCTCCTTCTGCCTTACTGAGTTAACACACGGCACTGGTAATATCTCAGAAAATATTACTTTGGAGGTCCTTGCTTTAAGCTTGCTACCTAACTCCCTGAAGTCATTTTTTAAGACTCTCCATCTCCCACCGATTTCTTCATTAATACCAATATGCACCATGACTGCAGGATCAGACCCACATCCCTCTAACAATCTATCAATACGCTCCACAATATGCCTAACACGAGCCCCTGGAAGACAGCAAACTGTTCTATGTAAAGGGTCTGGATGACAAATTACCCTATCAACCTTCCTAATAATAGAGTCTCCTACCACCAACATCTGCCTCTGGCCCTGACTTGTATGCCCCTCTTCCATGACTGAAGGACTGCCCACCATAGTATGCTCCTCTTCCACAGCTAAAGGACTGTTCACTATACTAGGCAACACAGCCCTCTCTGACACTGCTACCCCTGAACTGATATCCCCAACATCTTCACTTAATCTGGCAAATCTATTGGGGTGTACCAGCTCAGAACTGGCCTGTCTCTTCCGCTTACCTTTACTTCGCCCTCTAACTGTGACCCAGCTACATCCTGGAGTCTCCTCATCTGAATCCTCCCCATTCCCACTGCTGGAACCATTAACAACCAGCTCAGTCCTATCCATTTCCCTTTCAAGTGTCTGAGTTTCATGTAGTGTTGCAATTCGTTCCTCCAGATCCCCAATACGAGTTTCTAAAGAGACAATATGCTCACACTTGCCACAAACATATAATCCCAGAAGCGGCTGCTCCAGTGATGCAAACATGTGGCAAGCTGTACACTGAATGAGATTCTCACACATTCTTAATAAAAGGATTAACTTAAAAGTATAAAATAAATATATTTCCCCTTGGTTACCCCAAAACCTTGTTTGCCTAACTACCTTGGTTAGCTAACTATTATACTTAAACAGACAATGTTACTTTAACAGAGAATCAATACAGCAACCCTGAAAGAGCAAGCTCACAGATAAATGTACTAAATTTATAGGCTTGCAAGGCCCACACAGGTGAAAATAATCCCACCCCTAATTACCCACACAGACAGAAAAAAAAATGGAATCCTAGAAATAAAGTTATTTAGTTATTTCCTTTTTTTTTAAAAAAAAAAATGTAACCCTTGCAAAGCAAATAATTTATAAATTAGCTTGGTTAGCTATTATACTTAAACAGACAATGTTACTTTAACCAGAGAATCAATACAGCAACCCTGAAAGATAAGCTAGAGGAGGATGGTGCGTTAAGGTTCAGAGCGGAAGCTATAGAAGATTGGGGTGTCCTGTTGTAAACAGTCAACTATGTCCTCAGAACTTTTCCGAGTTCATGGTACGTGGCCTCTGAACACTGGGACATTTTTCTAGGGGCCAAAGGGAATCACAGCACCACGACGCTTGTGAGCCTGACACACCAAAAAGCAGGACTGATGTTTCACAGTCCAAAATTTATTTATTTTTTAAATGTACACTTTACACTACTATTAAACACGATATGAGTGGTGGCACTGGGCAAGTGGGAACAGTATACGCTGTGAGCCTGACACAAAAAAGCAGACTGATGTTTCACAGTCCAAAATTTTTATTTTGTTTTTAAATGTACACTTACACTACTGTTAACACCAGATATGAGTGGTGGCAACTGGGCAAGTGGGCCTGGCACACACGTGGCCAGGCAGGCCAACTGCAATTAGATTACACTAGCAGACTGATGTTTCACACTCAAAAAAGTTTTTTTTTTTTAAATTTACACTACGTTACACCAGATATGAGTGGTGGCACTAGGCAAGTGGGCCCTGGCACACTCGCCTGGCAGGCAGCGCAACTGCAATTAGATTACACTAGCAGACTGATGTTTCACAGTCAAAAAAAGTTTTGTTCTTTTTAAATTTACACTACTGTTACACCAGATATGAGTTGTGGGCACTGGGCAAGTGGGGCTGGCACACACGCTGGCAGGCAGGCAACTGCAATTAGATTACACAAGCAGACTGATGTTTCACAGGTCAAAAAAGTTTTTTTTTTTTAAATTTACTCTAAGGTTACACCAGATATGAGTGGTGGCACTGGGCAAGTGGGCACAGTATAACGCTGTGAGCTGGCACACACGCTGGCAGGGCAGGCAGGGCAACTGCAATTAGATTACACTAGCAGACTGATGTTTCACAGTCAAAAAGTTTTTTTTTTTATATTTACACTACTGTTACAACAGATATGAGTGGGTGGCACTAGCAAGTGGGCCTGGCACACATGCTGGCGGCAGGCACCTGCAATTAGATTACACAAGTAGACTGATGTTTCACAGTCCAATAAGTTTTAGTTTTTTTTAATTTACACTACTGTTACATCAGATATGAGTGGTGGCACTGGGCAAGGTGGGACACAGTATACGCCGTGAGCCTGGGTACACACGCTGGCAGGCAGGCAACTGCATTTTGATTACACTAGCAGACTGATGTTTCACAGTCAAAAAAGTTTTTTTTTTTAAATTACACTACTGTTACAACAGATATGAGTGGTGGCACTGGCAAGTGGGCCTGGCACACACGCTGGCAGGCAGGCAACTGCAATTAGATTACAAAAGCAGACTGATGTTTCACAGTCAAAAAAGTTTTTTTTTTTTTAAATTACACTACTGTTTACACCAGATATGAGTGGTGGCACTGGGCAAGTGGGCACAGTATACACTGTGAGCCTGGCACACACACGCTGGCAGGCAGGCAAATGCAATTAGTTTACACTAGCAGACTGATGTTTCACAGTCAAAAAAGTTTTTTTTTTTAAATTTACACTACTGTTACACAGATATGAGTGGTGGCACTGGGCAAGTGGGCCTGGCACACACGCTGCAGGCAGGCAACTGCAATTAGATTACCACTAGCAGGACTGATGTTTCACAGTCAAAAAAGTTATTTTTTTTTTAAAATTTACACTACTGTTACACCAGATACGAGTGGTGGCACTGGGCAAGTGGCTTGGCAGGCAGCAACTGCAATTAGATTACACAGGGGAAAAAAAAAACAGACATGTTTCTAGCCCTAAAAGGGCTTTTTTCGGGTGCTGTCCCTTACAGCAGAGATCAGATGAGTCCTTCAGGACTGTAGTGGACACTGAATACACTAGCCTAGCTATCAATTTCCCTATTAAATCAGGCAGCAGCTACACTGTCCCTCCTCTCACTAAGAATTGCAGCTTCCTGAATGAATCTAAAATGGATGCTGTCCAGGAGCTGGGAGGGTCTGCTGCTGATTGGGCAGAAATGTGTCTGCAGACTGTGAGATACAGGGGTCAAAGTTTACTCAATGATGACGAATAGGGGGGCGGATCGAACATCGCATATTGTTCACCCGCCGTTTGCGAACTCGAACAAGCTATGTTCGCCAGGAACTATTCGCCGTGCGAACAATTTCGCGACATCACTATTGATGACACGAGTCCTGACATATATATATATATAATATATATTTTTTGTGTGATTCAGACAAAGCAAACCCATTTTAAAAAATGTTTTCAGTTTTATATTTGCTTTGTTTTTATGGTATTCTTTGTTGAAAATATCCTAGGTAGGTATCATGGACCATATCTAGAGCCACTGCATGGCAGGAAAAAGTGCCACCATCTAGGTTGTTTCTTGCAAATGTATACATTCTTGCAAAACTACTGCCATATAATTCTGCAGACACATGCACTCGTCTTAGCTTATATATCTGCGTTTTACAAAAGGATACTAAGAGAACAAAGAAAATTTGATAAACTAAGTAAAATCACAAAGGGCCAGATTACAAGTGGAGCATTAAATTATTGCGTGCCCGATAAACTGGCAAACTTGCCAGTTTGTGGGCACGCAATAATTAACTCAGCCATTACAAGTGGGTGGTTATTGCTTTGCAAACCTCAACGGGTAGCAATTTAGCACTTTATAAAATTTACCAAAGGTCAGACCTCTGGTTAAATTTATAAATATGCCACAAGGCCCTCAAATCCTGTCTAGTTTATTTTATTAAAAAATTAAAGATAGCAGCATCTTTGTTTTTTATTAAAATGAATACACTAGGCAGTACTTTTGGGGCTAAAGTTGGTGGGAGTTTTCAATGGGAACTGTGTGTTCCCAGTAAATATATATGTATTTGTTTACATACATATATATTTATGTGTTAATTTGTGTATATACACATAGTAACTAATAAATATATATATGTACAGTATATAACCAAATATATATATATATTAAACATTTCCTGCTATGCTATTCACTTCTTAAGTTTAGGCATAACTCATATTATATAATTTAAGAGTACCATTATAAGACAGCATAATTCACACGTATAAAAAAGATAATTCATGAAGATTTTTATTCTGACAAAGTTTAAAGGTTAGCTCAATCTTCTTTCCCACTGTATTATGTAACAGCTATCGGCAAACCACAAAATGCATTTATGTATACTATGTGAATTCTTGCACATGCTGAGTTGAGCTGGGTGACTCTGAAAGTGTGCAAATAAAAAGATTGTGCACATTTAGATAATGGAAGTGAATTGGAATAGTTGTTTAAAGGGGACAGTCTATACCTTAGTCATCTTAAAGTCTTACTTTAGTTCAAGCTGCAAATAGTCTCCTACAACCCTTTTCTATATCATGCAGCAGGAATTGTAAAAAAGTTATTTTAAAATGAATATTGTTTCTGGCCAGTTTTGAAATGGCTACCAAGCTCCATCCACCAATGACATCACAATCGGGCTGCACCTATGCACTCTGCTGAATAGCATTGACAATGTAATCCAAGGAAGGAAAAGAGCACACATTCTTCAAACTAAGGGGGGGGGGGGCACAGAAGGAGACTAGCCAGGTCTCAACTACAACTGTCAAAATACAAACTGTTTCTAGCCACCAATTTTTTTTAAATTACCCTTTATTCATTAAAGGGACAGTCCTACACCAAAATATTTCTTATTTAAAAGATAGATAAATCCCTTTATTACCATTCCCCGTTTTTTGCATAACCAACACAGTTATATTAATATACTTTTTACCTCTGTGATTACTTGTATCTAAGTCTCTGCAGACAGCCCTCCTTATCTAAGTGCCTTTTGACAGACATGCAGTGTAGTCAAACCACTGAAGACCACCGAAATAACTTCATGGGAGTGAGCACAATGTTATCTATATTGACAGACATAAACTAACACTGTCTAACTGTGAAAGCTTTCAAAATAGCCTTTGAGCTAAGAGGCGGTTTTCACAACGGTTTAGAAATCAGTTTTGAGCCTAGCTAGGTTTAGCTTTTCAAAATATACCACCAAGGGAACAAAGCAAATTTGATGATAAAAGTAAATTGGAAAGTTGTTTAAAATTGCATGTCCTATCTCAATCATGAAAGTTTAGTTTTGACTCTTGCTGTCCCTTTAAGCAGGGTCCATAGGTACAAACATACAAACAACAAAATTTCAAGCTGCAATAGGCCCTTAGTCATGTCATCTCTGGAAACAGTTTGTATTTTTAAATATGCATTGACAGTCTGTTGAATCCAACTAGTGACCGCTTTTGTGATTGGAAGCAATATGCAGCCCAGATCGTGATGTCATCAGTGGGTGGAGCTTGGCAGCCAATTCAATCTGGCCAGAAACAAAATTTAATTTTTAAATAACTGCTGAATGATATAGAAAGGGGTGGAGGAGGTCTATTTGCAGCTTAATTTAAGGTAAGACTTTAAGCGAACTAAGGTATAGACTGTTCCCTTTTAACATTGTGTGGTCTATCTAAATAATGAAAGTATAATTTTGACTTTAGTGTTTCTTTTAACTTCAGACATACACAAATATACATTAATATAATGCAAAAACCTTATATATGTAAACCTTAGATGTTTTCTTCCATGCATTCATTAACTGTGCTTATATAATACGTGCAAACATTTGCTTTTGTTATTTGTTTGTAAAAAAAGAACACTTTGTATACAAACTTGATTCATTAAACAAAAAAATTAAACAAATATGAAGATTTTTTTCATTATTCATTCATTTAGTTTCTCTGTTTTGATTTTTTCAGTTTTTTTTATTAGTTTGTTGGTTTAAAGGGGACATAAAACCCAAATATTTTCTTTTGTGATTAAGTCAGAGCATGTCATTTTAAACCATCTTTCTAATTTACTTCATTCTCTTGGTATCCCTTGTTGAAATACAGGAAAGTAAAATCGGGGGGCGTACATGTGTCGGCAGCACTCTATGGCAGCAGTTTTGCAAGTTAGTTTTACATTTGCAAGAGCACTAGATCTGCAGCACCATTTCCTGTCATGTAGTCAAATACACACTACCTTCCTAGGTATTTCTTTAACCAAAAATACCATGAAACCCAATGATATGACATATTAGAAACTTTATTTTTTTAAATTGAATGCTCTGTTGGAATAAAAAAATAAAAATTGTGGGTTTTCATTTACTTAAAGGGACATGAAGAACCAAATATTCTTTTACGGCAGAAACATACAATATAAAACAAATTTCCAATTTACTTCTATTATCAAATTTGTCTCATTCTCTCCGGTATTCTTTGTTTACGGAGCAACATTACACTCCTGGGAGCCTACCTAAACATATCAAGTGAACCAATGTCAATAGGCAGATATGTGCAGCCCTCCAATAAGCACTGAAGAAAAATGTGGGGTTTCCATGTCCCTTTAATATGTGATATTGCTTTACTCTTTCGTCACTATGTTTTATGTTTGTGTTTCTGTTTGACAAAACTCCCTTCACTAAAGTATTTTGAAAATAAAAGAAAAGAATCCTATATTATAAAAGGCCAAGTGTGTTTGTCCGAAGCTGTCATGCGCAGTAGAGACAAACACACTTGGCCTTGAGATAGGGAGCGCGAGGGTACACAACAGCTGTGAGGTCTGGGAGACGCGCGAGGTAAGCTACTCAACAGCTGTGAGGTCTGCTGCGTGAGAAGCGGCCACGCGCTCCCCAGACTCACAGCTGTTTGTGGCCGACGGAGAGCGTTGTGATGGGGGGCGTGGCCCGGGCGTCGCGAGGGGGCGGTGGCCGGGGCGGGTGTCGCCGCGATGGGGCGTGGCCGGACGGGGTCCCCCGCGATGTGAAGACAGAGCCAGAGAGGGAGCAGAGAGAGGGGGGGGAGAAGGGCCAAAGAGGGGGGGGGGAGAGCCAAAGGGGGGGGGGAGCACAAGAGAAGGGGGGGGAGAGCCAAAGAGAAGGGGGAGGAGAGCCAAAGAGAAGGGGGGGAGAGCCAAAGAGAAGGGGGGGGGGGAGAGCCAAAGAGAAGGGGGGGGGAGGGGGGGAGAGCCAAAGAGGGGGGAGAGAGAGAGCCAAAGAGGAAAAAGAGCCAAAAAGGAGAGAGAGCCAAAGAGGGGGGAGAGAGAGCCAAAGAGGGGGGGAGAGAGAGCCAAAGAGGAGGGGAGAGCCAAAGAGGAGGGGAGAGCCAAAGAGCGGGGGGGAGAGAGCCAAAGAGGGGGGGAGAGAGCCAAAGGGGGGGGGGGAGAGAGATAAAGGGGGGAGAGAGAGAACCAAAGAGGAAAGAGAGCCAAAGAGGAGAGCAAAAAGAGGGGAGAGAGCCAAAGAGGGGGGGAGAGAGAGCCAAAGAGGGGGGGGCAGAGCCAAAGGGGGGGGGCAGAGCCAAAGAGGGGGGGCAGAGCCAAAGAGGGGGGGGGAGCCAAAGAGGGGGGGGGAGAGCCAAAGAGGGGGGGGAGAGAGAGAACCAAAGAGGAAAGAGAGCCAAAGAGGAGAGCAAAAGAGGGGAGAGAGCCAAAGAGGGGGGGAGAGAGAGCCAAAGAGGGGGGGCAGAGCCAAAGAGGGGGGGGCAGAGCCAAAGAGGGGGGGGGGAGCCAAAGAGGGGGGGGGAGAGCCAAAGAGGGGGAGGAGAGAGCCAAAGGGGGGGAGAGAGCCAAAGGGGGGGGAGCCAAAGGGGGGGGAGAGAGCCAAAGGGGGGGAGAGCCAAAGGGGGGGGGGAGAGCCAAAGGGGGGGGGGAAGAGAGAGCCAAAGAGGAGAGAGAGCAAAAAAGGGGAGAGAGCCAAAGGGGGGGGGGGAGAGCCAAAGAGGGGGGGGAGAGAGCCAAAGAGGGGGGGGAGCCAAAGAGGGGGGAGGAGAGCCAAAGAGGGGGGGAGAGAGCCAAAGAGGCGGGAGAGAACAAAAGAGGGGGGAGAGAACAAAAGAGGGGGGAGAGAGAGCAAAAGAAAGGAGGGAGAGAGCCAAAGAGGGGAGAGAGAGAGCAAAAGAGGGGAGAGAGAGAGCAAAAGAGGGGAGAGAGAAAGCAAAGGAGAGGGGGGAGAGAAAGCAAAAGAGAGGGGGGAAGAGAGAGCAAAAGAGAGGGGGGAGAGTGCAAGGGGTGGAACCGCTGTACTGCAAAAAATGGCCCGTGTACACGGGCTTTAGTACTAGTAAGAAATAATCCAGTAGGAAAACTACAGAAGCAAAATATATGTCCCCACAAAAATAACTGTATATAATCAAAATGTCCACAAAGAAAATAATGTCCACTACACGCATAAGAGAGCCTTATGATTAACAGGAAAGCAATGTGTCCCTTTATGCTTGACACAATATAGTGACATAATTTAATGTAAAATAAAACTGGTCTCACGTATGCTTTAAACTGAAAGACCTAGTAAAGAAAGCTTTTCAGTAACGATTAGCTGTTAAGGTTCAAATTATGATTTGATAAGGAAAAATATGAAGCACTTGTGATAACAAGGTTAAAGGGGCAGTATACTATAAAATAGTTTTTCCCTTAATGTGTTTCCAATTACTTGTTTTACCAGCTGCAAAGTATAAAATGTATGAGATTTGCTTTTTTAGGGTTTATTTGTGTATATGAATTAGCTGATTTTGTGTTTTGAAGCCACAACCTAATAAAATGGGTTGAGCTTGTAGGTATAATCAGATCTCATTACTTTATCACATTGTGTACATATACCTGCTTCTTTATCTTATATCTGTCCATAAACCAATCACCAATACTTGGAGAGAACAATGGAAAATTAACAGTTTATTACCTTATCTCTTCTTTAACCCAATGGGAGTGTAATTTATTCTACTGGCTATGTTAAAAGAGCTTGGCCTTGAGACCAAAAACTTTCAGGATGCGTGGGGATACCACAGGCTAAATAAACTATTTTAAATGCTAATATAAGGGTAATGGAAATACTTGTAAACAACTTAATATACTCCAGCAGGTAAAGTGGATCAATGGGAACAAATTAAAGGGGAGACATTTTTTGAGTAAACTGTCCCTTTAAAGGGACACTGTACAGTTTCTTTCTTTATTCCATTTTAAAGAGATTGTTTAATTATATATTGGAGCTTTTTCTGTATGTGTCTATATACTGTAAGTGTTCCTGCTCTTAAAGGGTCATAATAGTAATGAAAGTACATGCTTTAATTTGAGCATGTCATTTTAAGACTAGCAACCTTTCACTACTATGGGTTTGATTACAAGTGAGGTGCAATTGGTTTTGTGGTAGCATAATCGTGTTTTTGTGAGCTATTTTCATTGTTCTGATATTACAAGTGGAATGAAATCGCTATTGCGATAAGGCAATTGCCATTTACTCTTCAATCCTTAGCGCAATCTCAGCGCTGTGGTTAACAAAACACATCAAAAATACATTACAAAGTACAGTTACACTCATATTAACACTGTCTAATAAAAAACTATTTAAAAAAACATTCGCACAAAAAAGTTATAAGGGCTCAAAGATAGGAGATTGTAGGTGTTAGAAAAAAGCCCGGCAAAATGGCTTTAACATTGAGACACATACATATACATTGCTAAAGGAAGATGTATTTGTATGTGTATATATACTATATATATATATATATATATATATATATATGTGTGTGTTACATATATTGAATGCATTTATATGTGTATATATGTATTTACAGTCATATATACACATGTAAACATATATAAACCATATATATAAGTGCATTATAGCCCTTTGCCATTAAGTAGATTAAAAACATGATAAAACATATTATGCCAATATTCACTTTAATAAAGATTTTAACTATGAGGCCTATTTATCAAGCCGTCAACCACCACTATACGCTGGTATTCCGCCAGCGTAATTGTGGCTGAGCCTGATTCGCCCTATTATTATCAAAGCCTACAGACCGGCAAAAATTTGAAATCTGTGACTTAACATACGATCCGCCTGTGGTCTCCGTCTGACACAGATCGATGCTCTTACGTCATTATCAGATGTACGAATACAAAATTCTTCACCATATGACAAACGCTTTTGCAAGTTTATCAAACATCTAACACGTACGCTCGCACGATATACCGGCCCAGCGTACCTGGTTTTCAATCCGCCACCACCTGGGATGCACGCGGGATGCCATAGGAATCAATGGGAGTCTGGAAAGCAGCAAAAGCTTTATGTTCAAATGCTGCCAGATATCCATTGATTTCTATGTAGAATAAAAGTTACGTTTACAACCTAAACACCCTAACATAAGCCCCGAGTCTAAACACCCCTAATCTGCCGTCCCGACATCGCCGCCACCTACATAATGTTATTAACCCCTACTCCGCCGCTCCCAGACGCAACCCCACCACAACTAAATAAAGTTATTAACTCCTATTACGTCGCTCCCGTAACCCCACCGAAACTAAATAAATATATTAACCCCCGATTACCGCCCGCTCCCGGACCCCACCGCTACTAAATAAATGTATTACTCCCTAAACCCCCTGGCCTCCCACATCACTACCACTTACTAAACCTATTAACCCCTAAACCGCCAGCCCCCACATCGCCATAAACTAAATTAAACTATCAATCCCTAAACCTAACAAACCGCTAACTTTATATTAAATATTAACTCATCCCTATATTATAATAAATTTAAACCTTTAAAATTAAAATAAACTATATTAAACTATTAATTAACCTACCCTAACTATTATACTACAATTACATTAAACTATATTAAACTAATAATTAACCTACCCTATTATACTAAAATTACATTAAATTACATTAAACTATATTAAACTATTCATTAACCTACCCTGTTATACTAAAATTACATTAAACTACAAATTAACTATATTACATATTTAAAAACCTAACCCTACTCAAATTATTTAAATCTATAATAAAAAAATTACTAAAAAAACACTGTTACAAAAAATAATAAACACTAAATTACACAAAAAAAACACTAAGTTACAAAAAAAATAAACACTAATTACACAATAATAAAAAATAAATTATAAAATATTTAAACTAATTACACCTAATCTAATAGCCCTATCAAAATAAAAAAGCCCCCCAAAATAAAAAAAAAACCCTAGCCTACAATAAACTACCAATGGCCCTTAAAAGGGCCTTTTGCAGGGCATTGCCCCAAAGAAATCAGCTCTTTTACCTGTAAATAAAAATACAAATACCCCCCAACAGTATATACCCACCACCACACACAACCAAACCCCCCCAACTAAAAACCCATCTAAAAAACCTAAGCTCCCCATTGCACTGAAACTGGCATTTGTATGGGCATTGCCCTTTAAAGGGCATTTAGCTCTTTTTTCAGCCCAAACCCCTAATCTAAAATTAAAAACCCATCCAATAAACCCTTAAAAAAACCTAACACTAACCCCCGAAGATCACTTACAGTTTATGAAGACCCAACATCCATCCTCAACGAAGCGGCAGAAGACCTCAGCGAAGCCGGCAGAAAGTCTTCATCCAAGCGGGCCAAAATCTTCATCCAGACGACATCTTCTATCTTCATCCATCCGACGCGGAGCCGCTCCATCTTCAAGACATCCGGCGCGGAGCATCCTCTTCTTCCGACGTCTTCTGAACAATTAAGTTTTTCCTTCAAAGAGGGCGTCCCTTACATTCCGATTGGCTGGTGGAATTCTATCCGCCAATAGGAATTAAGGTAGAAAAAAATCCAATTGGCTGTTGCAATCAGCCAATAGTGATTGAGCTTTCAACCTATTGGCTGATCCAATCAGCTCATAGGATTGAGCCTGCATTCTATTGGCTGATTGGAATAGCCAATAGAATGCAAGCTCAATCCTATTTTTTGGGGGGTATTTGTATTTTTATTTACAGGTAAAAGAGCTGATTTCTTTGGGGGCAATGCCCCGCAAAAGGCCCTTTTAATGGCCATTGGTAGTTTATTGTAGGCTATTGTTTTATTTTTATTTTGGGGGGCTTTTTTATTTTGATAGGACTATTAGAATTAGGTGTAATTAGTTTAAATATTTGATCATTTATTTTTTTATTTTGTGTAATTTAGTGTTTATTTTTTGTGTAACTTAGTTGTTATTTTTTTGTAACTTAGTAATTTTTTATTGTAGATTTAAATAATTTGAGTAGGGTTAGGTTTTTAAATATGTAATATAGTTAATTTAATTTGTAGTTTAATGTAATTTTAGGATAATAGTTTAGGGTAGGTTAATGAATAGTTTAATATAGTTTAATGTAATTTTAATATAATAGTTATGGTAGATTAATTATTAGTTTAATATAATTTTTAGTATAAAGTTAGGGTAGGTTCATTAGTAGTTTAATATAGTTTATTTTAATTCTAAAGGTAAGTTTAAATTTATTATAAGATAGGGGTGAGTTAATATTTAATGTAAAGTTAGCGGGTTGCTAGGTTTAGAGGTTAATAGCTTAATTTAGTTTATGGCGGTTTAGGGGTTAATAGGTTTAGTAAGTGATAGTGGATGTGGAAGGCCAGGGGTTTAGGGGTTAAATACATTTATTTAGTTGCAGAGTGCTCCGGAAGCGGCGGTGGTTTAGGGGTTAATACATTTATTAGTTGCGGTGGGCTTGGGGAGCAGCGGGATAGGGGTTTAATAACTTTATTTAGTTGTGGCAGGGTCCGGGAGCAGCGGGATAGGGGTTAATAAACTTTATTTAGGTTGTGGCGGGGGTCGGGAGAGGCAGGATAGGGGTTAATAACTTTATTTAGTTGCGGTGGGCTCCGGGAGCGACGGGATAGGGGTAAACAATTTTAGTATAGTGGCGGTGTTTAGTGATAGGATATAAATAAGTTGGGAAACAGCCGAATAGCAGCGGATCGATGACTGTTAGTTAACAACATTCCGCTGCTCATCGCCCTGTACTTGGTTGCACGGGCTTTTTTGACAGCTTTTTTGATAAATAGGAGGGCGTGTTCAGGTCAACGGCCCGCGATGTTAGGCGATGTTAGGCAAGCGTATTGGTGCCGTCGAATGCAGCATAGTTGACGGCTTGATAAGTAGGCCTTTATGTGTTTACTGTAAATATTTCACATTGCGAATATGCTATGATGTTTGACGGATGGGTGTTTTTCTCAATTGACTTCTCTGGGGAATGCGAAAATGCAATGGAGTTTAAGCGTTCTCAGGACTTTTTTCTCCCATTGATTTCTATGGGGGATACAAACATGTGCGAGCAGAAAAATAAGTTAGTTTTTCCATGCTATTCAGGATAACCCTAGCGCAAAATATATATATTTTTTAAGCAAAAAGCTTAACACCAGCGGAGTTTTCGCGATTGAGAAAAAAATAATAATACTGCACCACTGGTTCATGTTATTACAGCTATACTATAATCGCTTTGTAACGTGTCCGTTGCCGTCGCCAGTTGCGCACCCCATCCAAGATAATGTTGACTGTACGCGCAGCCAAAAGAATGTTGGTTGTGCGCGCAGCCAAAAGAATGTTGGTTGTGCGCACAGCCAAAAGAATCCACCTGGATGCAGTTTAGCCAAACTAAGCATTAAGAAAAAACACCTAAGCACCCGCGCAAAATATTAAAAAAAAAACACGTAACCGCCCGCCATGAAATAACAAAAAAAACACAAAATAATAAAAAAAACTAACCACCCGCACGAAGTATTAACAAAAAACGTAACCGCCCGTTGGAAGTATTAACAAAAAAAAAACCTAACCGCCCATACGAAGTATTAACAAACAAAAAAAATAGCCGTCTGCACAAAATATTAACAAACACCTAAACTGCCAACCCCCACATTGCAAAATAATAAAGTAATTAACCCCCTAATCCCCCAAAATTAAACAACACAAATAACATAATTGAAATATTAACCCCTAAACAACCAACCCCCCCACATCGCAATAAACCAAATTAACCTATTAACCCCCTAAACTGCCAATACCCCCACATCGCAATAAACCCAATTAACCTATTAACCTCTAAACCGCCAACCCCCCCACATCGCAATAAACCTAATTAACCTATTAACTCCTAAACCACCAACCCCCACAATGCAAATAACTAAGCCCCCTAACCTAACAAACTAAGATTAAATTAATTAAATCTAAAATTACTAAAAATAAAAGTCTAAAATTACAGGAAAAAACTAAACAAAATTATCACAAAAAAAATGAAACCTAATCCTAATACCCCTATGAAAATAAAAAAGCCCCCCCAAAATAAAAACAAGCCCTAAACTACCAATAGCCCTTAAAAGGGCCTTTTGTAGGGCATTGCCCTAAGTTAAGTCTAACCCCGCAATAGGTACCCACATTTCCTGAAGCCCCCGCGGCGAAGGTCTTCTTCCAGGCGGTGAAGGTCTTCATGCAGTGTGGGGACATCTATCTTCATCTGAAGCAAAGGTGGCGCGGAGGAGATCGCAGAGTGGAGATGACTGTGAAGCAGGACCAGCAATCAAGGAGCATGACTAGCCGTGGAGGAGCAGGACGGGCATGGAGGTTCCTCTTCATGCGATCGCCGCAGCACACTGAAGAGTGAATGCAAGGTACCCCATTTATATTGGGGTACCTTGCATTCCTACTGGCTGAAATTTTAAAATCAGCCAATAGGATGAGAGCTACTGGAATCCTATTGGCTGATTTGAACAGCCAATAGGATATCAGTAGCTCTCATCCTATTGGTTGATTTCAAAATGTCAGCCAATAGGAATGCAAACTACCTAAATGGGGTACCTTGCATTCAATATTCAGTATGCGGCGGCGACCGCATGTAGAGGATCCTCTCAGCCGGATCTACTCCGTGACGGCCGGTCCTGCTCCTTGATTGCCGGTCCTGCTCCATGGTCACTTCCTTTGCTCCGGATGAAGAAAGAAGATGTCCCCGCGCTGGATGAAGACTTATTTTTTTTTTTGGGGGTGTTTTTTTTTTAGATTAGGGATTTTTTTTTTTTTTTTTATAGGCGCAAAAAGAGCTGTTTTGTAAATAGCTGACTGCCCTTTTAAGGGCAATGCCCATACAAATGCCCCTTTATGGGCAATGGGTAGCTTAGGTTTTTTTAGACTTAGACTTTTTTTATTTTGGGGAGTTGGTTTGGTGGGAGGTTTTACTATTAGGGGTAATTGGTAATTTTGTTAGGTAAACGAGCTGTTTAACTTAGGGCAATGCCCTACAAAAAGCCCTTTTAAGGGCTATTGGTAGTTTAGTTTAAATTACTGGGTTGTTTATACATATATACCTTGTATTAGTATTGTATGTAATATATGCATGTTTTAAATCACATTTACGTCTTATCAGCTGCTCTTATATATCCCTCTTTCACCTGACTCCTCTAGACACCATTTGGCTTATGTAAAAAATTGCAATCTCTGAACCTGTTATACACAATATTTAGAGTAATAAATCATATGAGTGCTGAAGTGTTGTCTCTTAGCAAACAAAAATCCACTGCACCTTAACTGAAAAACATAAGATTTTCCTCCTAAGTTCAGAGAAAATGGTTTGTACAACACAACTGCATAATCCTCACAAATGAGACATCATATTATAAAGAGTAGAGCATCTTTTTCTTTAAGTCACACCATTTACCGTATGTTTGCTAGATGCCTGGGCATGCTTCATAGCTGAAAATGAAGTAGGAGTTAACACTTGAATTATTTTGTATTTATTGATATGATTACATGAAAACATTTTCTATTCAGAACAAAATGTGAGGAAACCCATGAAAATACATTCTTAAAGAGACAGTAAAGTCAAAATTAACTTAATGATTCATCCTGTGATTTTAAACAAATTTCCAATTTACTTCTATTATCAAATTTGCTTTGTCATTTTGTTATTCCTTGTTAAACCTATGCAGGCTCATAGGTGCTCAGGGGTATACATGCGTCTTTAGATTTCTATGGCAGTGTTTTGCAACATATTTTGTAGCACTATTATACATTGTTGCAAACACTACTGCCGAAGAATAATAAAGACATGTGCATGCTCCGGTGCTCCTATAAGCCTACCTAGATACATTCTTCATCAAAGGATACCATGAGAATGAAGCAATTTTTATAATAGAAGTAAACTGGAAAGTTGTTCAAAATTGCATTTTATATTTAGATCATTAAAGTTTAAATTTGAAATTACGGCCGCTTAAAGTATAGTAGGAATATAAGCACAGTTTTAACATATTTTCTTTTTTTAAAGGGATATGATAACCAAATGTTGAAGCACTTGAAAGTGATGCAGCATATCAGTAAAAAGCCGACAAGAAAATATCACCTGAACATCTCTATTTAAAAAAGGAAGACATTTTTCCTTAAAATTTCCTCAGTAATCACATCCCATTGCAAATGGACTTTAAACAGCTAATTAATATGCTAGTCCTGGGACTTGCGGAACTGTGCATCTGGCATGTGTAGCGCAGTCATGTTATTTTCCACCTCAGTTTGAGAAAGTTTACAGTGAAATTTCATGAGATCCCAGTTGACTGAAGTTCATATGTTCATTGATGAAGTTGACGGGCTGTGTTTTTTTCAACATGCCGCTAAAAGATAAATGTTCACAGAACACTTAGGGCCTGAAATGCTAAACCTCGCCACTCAGGTAAGATGATCAAAGAAGTCTTGTTGGTACGGCGAGGCCCTTAAAATTTTTCTAGAAACACAAATTTTATCTTGAGAAATGTTTATGTTGCTATGTATTGTTCTTTATGTGAAACAGAGACTCCTACATTACAATACAAGGTCTAAAAAAAATCCCAAAGATTTTGCGTGATTTCTTTACATGCCGGCGAGGTTTTAAATATCTGGCCCTTACTGTTGTGAGCTGAAGAATTTTTGAGGTAAAATATTTTTGTTTTTTACATTGTTCAGGAAATATTTTCTTCTCAGCTTTTTACAGTTATGCTGCATCACTTGCAAGTGTTTTAACATATGGGTATTATAACCCTTTAAGTACTTCTGCTTAGTATACATTTCTGAAGACTAAAATGTATTTTATAATTTTAGCATGTACATTAGGCAAGCATTTTGTGCAAGGACCATATGTAACTGATATTCTATTCAAGCATTGTTTAGTTTCTTCCTGGTTTAAGAAATTCAACAAAATGTGTAGGACAAAATCCTAAGTAAGCATAGTTGTCTAAATCTGTTCATTCTTTACCTAGAAACATATTTCTGAATTGAAGCTTAAATCACAAGGTGAATGGTGTATTTAATAAAGTTAAATATATCAAGTGGCATTTAAAATCCTATGATGAGGTAATCAATGGGGGGTAATGTGCGTACAGAATATTAGATTTATTAGATATTACGCAATATAAAGAACCTACAGTATTTGCATCTTTTATATATTATTATTATCATTTATTTGTATAGCGCCACAAAAATTCCGTAGTGCTGATACCCCAATCCTATTTCATCAGTTTGCTTTCTGTTTTTGACTTAAAGGGACAAACTAAAAAAAGTTTGAAAGAGCATCATTTAAATATTTGAAAATACTTTGTATTACTTTTTAATAAAAATGTTATTTAAGGCTGTTTAAATTGACACTGAAACTAACAGGAAATCCTCATAAGCACAGCTCCCAAAGTTAATTTGGCAACATGAGAGAAACTTCCAGACAAAAAAAATAAAAAGTAGTTTTATATAAAAAAATAAAACATCTACTTTCATAAGCAACAAATTTAAATAAAATATCTTAATTTTACCTTTAACTTTAATAAAATAATATCCATCAAAATGAGGCTGGTATTACTTTAGTCATATCACCATATCTGCATTTCTGCATACCTGATTTACGTTTTTTTATTTTATTTATTAATTTAGAACATTTGTTTAACTTGATGTTAACATGTATAGTGTAATGCTCATGGGATATTTAACTATCAGACCAAACTTGGCCAGTAGTCTTCTTATCCCGGCGTCAAGTGGAAGGATAAGGACATATCCCAGGGCAAGAGAACAGATAAGCAAATAAGGTAAACAGTACTCACAGTAATGAGGGTAATCCTTCACGGCACTACAGGGGATAACTGGAGAGTAGTCAGGCAAGCAGGGTGCGGCCACAATGAGACAATCCACAATAACAGCAGTTCAGGGGTTAATCAGAAGAGTGGTCAGAGACAGGCAGAATTCAGGAACAATAAGGCAATCCAGCAGTTCAGGGTTAAACAGTAGAGTGGTCAGAGACAGGCAGATTTCAGCAACAATAAGACAATCTAGCAGTTCAGGGGTTAAACAGTAGAGAGTGGTCAGTGGAAGGCAGAGGTCAATATCAGGAAGACAGTCCAATCCTTCACAGTACCAAGGGTTTAAGCAGAGAGCAATCAGAGGCAAACAGAGTTCAGCAACAGAAAGACAATCCAGCAGTCAGCAGTTCAGGGGTTAAACAGGAGCAAGGTCAGAGGCAAGCAGAGTTCAGCAGCATAAAGGCAATCAAATAAACAGTAGAATAAAGAGAACCCAGGAATACAACCTATACTTGGGCAGCTTACAGGAAGTGAGGTGAGACTTACATGGGGACATTTTCTCGCCAGCAGACCAGTGAGTGACATCAGAGGAAGGATACAGCGTGCTGCAATGACATCATTGCCATAAAAACTGCTGCAACCATGGCAACGGCCATGGGAGGAGAATGCCGAGCCGTTGCTGAGACAGAGCGGCATGACACAGCCCTCTTCTTAAAGGGTACCTCAGGTACCCAAAGATGGCTTGGAGGGATAAGTAGCATGAAACCTGGAGACCAAAGATGGAGCATAAACATCAGAGGCTGTAATCCAGGAATGATCCTCCACGGAGTAACCCTTCCAGTGCACTAGGTATTGTAGTTGCCTGCACCTGAATCTGGAGTCTAGGATTTTAGCGACCTCACACTCGGGTTCTCCATGAATTAATAGTGGAGAAGGAGGAAGTCTGAGTCGAGTGTATCTGTTCGTGATGTAAGGCTTGAGCTTGAGCAGTGATATATGGAAGACTGGGTGTATTCGCAGGGTTCTGGATAACGCCACTTTGTAGGTAACAGGAAAAAGTCTTTTAAGGACCTTGTAAGGGCCGATATACCTAGGTCCTAACTTATGACAGGGTTGACGTAAATAAACATGTCGGGTAGAGACCCAGGCACGTTCACCTACTGAAAAGGCACAAACAGTATCTTAATGATGATCAGCAAACTTCTTGCATCTGGAGATAGCTGAATGTAACGGAGAGCGAATACATTGCCAATGGGTAGTGAGGTTAGTAAAGTGACGTTCTGCAGCAGGAACTCCTGTAGACTGTGTGGAAAGAGGAAAGACACAAGGTTGATATCCCGCTGCTGCTTGAAATGGCGAACATTGCAAAAAAGAGTGCCAGTAAGTGTTCTTTGCCAACTCGGCTAGGGGCAACAATCCAGACCAATTGGTATGTAGAGAATCGACATAGGATCTGAGATAGGCTTTGAGATCCTGATTAGTTCTCTCCATTAGCCCATTAGTTTGAGGATGGTAGCCAGAAGACAAAGAAACAGTGGTTCCAATCAACTTGCAAAAAGCTCTCCAAAAAGTAGAGATGAATTGAAGACTTCTTTCAGAAACAATATTAACAGGAATACCATGAAGTCGAACCACGAGTAAAAGAAAAAGAGTCAATAATTCTTGAGCAGATGGTAGCTTGGTTAATGGTATAAAATGAGTAAGTCAGGAAAATCGATCCACAACAACCCAGATAACTGTATGATGGTCAGAAGGTGGGAGATCCACAACAAAGTCCATGGTTATGTGTGTCCAAGGTTGTTTCAAAATGGACAATGGTTTCAATAAACTATGAGGCAAGGATTGGGGAGTCTTATTAGCAGCACTAATCAGACAGGTCTTAATATATTCCTGAGAGTCAGACTTCATGGTAGGCCACCAAACATGTTGGGTAAGGAGTTTTAAGGTTCTTGTTAAGCTGGGATGTCCTGATAGTTTGCTATCATGAGCCCAGGATAGCACAAGAGTGCATAGAACGGGAGGTACAAAAATGATCTCAGGTGCCGCAGGGTCTTCCGGAGGTTTTCTTGACTGAGCACGTTGCAGTCTTTTAAGATGAGAGGTGTTAAGCTGAGAAACCACACAAGAAGGAGAGATGATGTGTTCGGTAGGAACTTTCGAGGAATCACTAGATTGTGGAAACTGATGGGAAAGTGCTAACTATGAAGTTAAAATGAGAAAAGAATAAGGCCCACCTGGCCTGTCGAGGATTGAGTTGATGAGCAGTCTCTAAGTACCTCAGGTTCTTGTGATCTGTGAGAATGTGGATGGGACTAGCAGTACCTTCTAGCCAGTGACGCCATTCAGTAAGGGCCATCTTGATGGCTAGGAGCTCATGATTTCCCACATCATAATTCCTCTCTGCAGTAGAAAATCGTTTAGAGAAAAAGGTTACTGGATGCATTTTGGAGGTTGAAGGGACTCTTTGGGTTAAGACTGCATCAGCTCCTATTTCAAAGGCATCAAACTCTAAAGTGAATTGCAGATCAGAGTCAGGATGTCGTAATACAGGAGCAGTACAAAAGGCATTTGTCAGAAGAGAAAAAGCTTCCACAGCTACTGGAGGCCACTTTCAGCAGTCCCTGTTTCGTTTAGTCAGATCAGTGAGTGGAGCAACGATTCTGGAGAAGTTCTTTATAAACTTGTGATAGTAGTTAGAAAACCCCAAGAATCTCTGTAGTTCTTTCAATGTGGTGGGTTGAGGCCATTCCAGAACTGTGGTTAGCTTTGTTGGATCCATGGCAAAACCCTCTTTTAGAGATGACATTGCCAAGGAACTGAATCTAGACTTGATCGAATTTGCATTTCTCAAACTTGGCTACCAGAGAATTGTTTCTGAGATGGAGTACCTGCTTTACATGCTCATGATGCTTGACCAGGGTGGTGGAGAATATGAGGATGTCATCCAAATAGACGATGACAGTGCGATTAAGGAGGTCACGGAAGACATCATTAATGTAAGCTTGAAAGACAGCAGGGGCTTGCACAGCCCAAAAGGCATGACTAAATACTCATAATGCCCTGATCTCGTGTTGAAGGCAGTCTTCCACTCATGTCCCGGGAAGATACGAATGAGATTATATGCCCCACGAAGATCTAGTTTTGTGAAGTAACAAGCATTTGGAGTGAATCGTATAATTCAGTGACCAGGGGAATAGGATAGCAGTTCTTAATAGTAATGTTGTTTAGGGCTCTGTAGAGAATGCAGGGTCTCAAACCTCCATCCTTTTTACTGACAAAAAAGAAACTAGCCCCAGCAGGAGAGGATGAAGGGTGAATAAAGCTTTTTAGCTAAGTTTTCTTGGATATACTCCTCCATGGCTTTGGTTTCAGCCTTGGACAGTGGATAAGTCTTCCTTTAGGAAGTGGGGCTAGAGGAAACAGGTCGATTTTGCAGTCATAAGGACGGTGAGGTGGTAGCACATCAGCAGCTTTCTTTTCAAACACCTCCATAAATTCTGCATATACTGAGGGAAGCTCCAAAAAGAAAGGGTGCTCCAGCCTTTGCAGTTTAAAGTAAAATTACCTTTATTGTGCCATGGTCCACAAAACAAACAAGGTTTCAGACCTACATTAGGTCCTTAGTCATGACTATCTTAGACTATCTGCCTCACACCCAAACAGAGGCACAAAACGAATACTACAGCCCCAATAGTGTCAGTGTGAAAAGGTGTTAATGTGAAATGTGTGATTGAATGGATTAGTTATGTTGCTTATTAAGATTGCTGCTCCATATATGTGATGTAAGATAGGGCATACAGCTTTAATGTTCATATGGGTAGAATCTGAGTGTAGAGCCTGAGTATGCAGGTGTATGCAACTAATCAATTAGAGAACACGCCCCCTAAAAGGGAGGATATGGTTCATTTGAGTTAGGTAGGAGCTATATAAAGCAGGTGTATTGGTAAGTTGTATACTATGCCTGAGGAAATTGCCTTATAGCGCCGAGAAACACGTTGCATGTATAGGTGGATATTTGGATACCCTTATTCCACTTTTGTATTTGTTTTTAAACCTTTTTAATAAATACCATATTTTACAAAAATCCAAATTAAGTGGAAAGACCTTACCTGCCTGTGATTATTGAGTTCCTATGGGAGTACCATTATTGGCACTTCCCTGCACCTGGATCCTGCTTATTGGGAGAACCACAGTGGGGTGAGCTGACACACTTGCTATAAATCTGTCAGTCTGCATCTACCAGCACATTGGTGTGCTTGGTGAATATCACACTGAAAACCCCAGCTGTGGGTGAGCTGTTACACCCGATAATTCTACAGCCTGCACCTACTAGCACATTTGTGTGCTCTATCAATATGCGAGTACCCATTTGGCCTATATTATATTGAGTTCATATTTGTGTTTAATGATCCTGCACATGAGGCGTCCCTCTGTTGTTCTTTTATATTCTACAGCTTTAACCCGGATCAATTGGTGAGGAGGAGGCAGCCAATATACGAAAATTTATTTTAAGGAGGATTCTCCTATATCCAAGAAGTATATTTTGTTCACTTGGGACATTTCTTTGTAAAATCTGTATGTATACTTAATATGGTTATTTGTATATCATACATTGTATCAGACATACTGTATACTGCCAACTATTAAGCAGTTTTACTCTTTTACAAGCGCCCCCTTAGATTGTATTATATTAGGAGTGAAAACAGGATTTACCCCAGGAGGCCAACTGCCCCTTAGTCCAGTCAAATTGAGGATTGTGTTTGCATAGCCAAGGAAGACCAGGGACAGACAACTGGCTGAGCAGGAGAATGAATGACATCGAATTGTAACTGTTCAGAATGCAAGACTCCCACAGTCATGGTATGGGGTGCTGATTCGAAATGGATTAAGCCTTATCCAAGGGGTGTGCTGTCCAGAGTGGTTATTTTAAAACATTACTTTTTTCTGGAGAAGCATAAACCTTCGTGAATTATGAAGCGGTGATCTAGGAAATTGCCGGCTGCCCCAAAATCAACAAAGGTCTGAGTTCTGGAGAAAGGTGAGAGTAATAGGTACCAGGATCCGAGAAAAGTGAGGGGAATTAGTAGTAGCCATGCTTAGAGGTACCCCACTTTTATCCTCTAAGTGTTGGGTTTTCCCGGCAGTATATCACAATTCTTAAGTTGGTGTTGTCACGCTGCTCCCTTGCACCACCCTGGCTGTTGCTTACCTCATTTCTTACACTAACTTTGTTCTTGGATATTTCCTTATCCTTCCACTGGATGCCGGGATAAGAAGACTACTGGCCAAGTTAGGTCTGATAGGGAAATATCCCACAAGCATTACAGGTGTGAATTAAAACCACAATAGAAGCACAGTCTTAACCTCCTTCTTCTCTGTCTTTCAGATTCAGAGGACTTTAGGGAAGAGAGATCCATGGGTTCCTTCTTTAGAGGCAACTGGAGGTGCAGGAGGGGTAAAGGACAGTCTAGTGGGTGGACGGGTAGGAGGACAAGAAGGCATTACTCTGCAAGCTCTCTCGCTCTCTCAGCTTGTCGCCCTTGAAAGTGAGAATCCAGACTGATGCAAAGCTCTATAAATTCATCCAGGGTAGATGGAACATCACGATAAGTTAGCTCATCCTTGATTTGTTTATGTAGACCCCTCCGGAAGGCCGTCCTGAGAGCACTGCAATCCCAACTTGTCTCATGTGCCAAGGTGCGAAACTTAATGGCATATTGTGCCACAGATCTATTACTCTGGTGGAGATCCAAGAGAGAGTATTCCACAGCAGAAGTGCAACCAGTGGTCCCAAACATGGAAGACAGTGCAGATTGCCTGCTGGATTGCCTTACTGTTCAACAACAATAAGGCAATCCAGCAGTTCAGGGTTAAAAAGCAGAGTGGTAAGAGACAGGCAGAGGTCAGCAACAATAAGACAATTTAGCAGTTCAGGGGTTAAACAGGAGCATGGTCAGTGGCAAGCAGAGTTCAGCAGCATAAAGGCAATCAAATAAACAGTAGAATAAACAGTACCCAGGAATACAAAGTACAACCTATACTTGGGCAACGCATAGGAGGTGAGGTGAGACTTACAAAGGGGCAGGTTCGCGCCAGCAGACCGGTGAGTGGCATCAGAGGAAATAGATGGCGTGCGACAATGACATCATCGCCACAACAACCACCCCAACCATGGCAATGGCCATGGGAGGAGAACGCAGGGCCGTTGCTGAGATAATGCGACGTGACATATAGTTCAGATAAATGTATTATTGTATAATTGTTGCATATTGTTTTTGTACATATGCTTCTACTTGGGAAGCACCCCGGACTTATAACTTGGACAGAGAGTGCTGGTTTATTCATTATATATATATATATATATATATATATATATATATATATATATGGAAAACAATGGAAAACTTCTACAACTTTGAAAACAGACAGGTTAACTTTTATAGCTAAGGTGACAAATCAGCCCTGCAGACAATTTTGTTGATATTTATCTTCTTAGATATTAAGACGCACTGTAACACATGTTCTGTCATAGAAATTATCTCTGGGTGTTGACGTGGAGAACAGATTGTTCTACTGTATTATTTTAAAACAATGCCGAAGATATATGCCAGCTTGAATCTAAAGAAAATGGAAAGGCTTTAGAGATTTGTATATGAATAAAAAAGATAAACTGAGACATGGATAAAAATGGGAACTACAGTAGCATAACAAATTACAAAAGAGATCTAATTAAGGAATATTTATTGTTGTACAAATAAGAATAATTATGATTCAACTGAGGAGGTATGCAGAGAGTGTTTTAAAGAGCTTTCCACTGTCATCTGAATGTTAATACCCATAAATTATGGTTGTATTAGCTGAGTTTTTTTACATACAACCATCATTTATAGAAGCATGCATACAGCGTACAGTGAAAACCACAAGATGCAGTTATGCCATGGATCCAGTGTTATATTTTGACCTAGGCCAGTAGAAGCTTGGGGGAAGCACGTTTTCAGTAGTAGTTCTATAGCGATATAGTTTCCAACACTTATGCTCTGCAAATGTTTAATTTATTATGAATTAGTTACTTATTTTTTATAAAAGATCAGAAATCCCTGGTTAGTTAATGGTGTGTGTACCCTCTCCATGAGTTACTGGCCTCTGGTTTTAAGAAATATATTAGTAATATTATTTTATTATTAAAGCATCATATTTGGAAGACAAATAATACTGTTAAAATGGAAATAACATAAAGGACATGAAACCCAAAAACATTCTTTAATGATTCAAATAGCGCATGTAATTTTAAACAACTTTCAAATTCACTTCTATTATCAAATGTTCTTCATTCTCTTAGTGTATTTTGTTAAAAAGCAGGGATGTAAGCTCAGGAGCGTGCACATATCTGGAGCACTTAATGGCAACAGTTTTGCAAAAATGCAGAAGTGGTGGTCATATGACCACCATTCCTTTACCTCTGAGTCTGCCACCTCAGAGGTTGCGGAGTTCAAACACCATAAACTTGCTTGATGATGGTGATTGACAGGTCACACAAGAGCACTTGCAAATACTTGTGCGACTTTAAATGTGGGCAGCGGACATACATAGTCCACTGAATGCTCGCCGCATTGAGGGGCAGACAGGTTCCTGAGTAGGGAACTTTGTCTGTCCATGAATTGATAAATGGGGACCACATTTTTTTGTACAATTTATTTTTATTTCTATTGCTATTTTCATCTTTCTCTTTCCCCTTTATTTCTGCCCCTTATGCACTCTCCTTTTTCGACTCTCAATTCTGAGTTGTACGATTGTTGTTTGTATTTTGTATTGTGTTTGTATATAGAGTGCTCCAATTTCTTATATATACTGTAATAGTTATGTGTATTATGGAATACATGTTATATTGTTTACTCAGGTATATAGCTTTTTTTTTCTTGGAATGTTTTGTTGACGAATAGACCTAGGTAGTCTCATAGGAGCTCAGGATGCATGTATAAATTGGAAAGTTGTTTAAAATTGCATGCCCTATCTGAAGGTTTAATTTTGACTTTTCTGTTCGTTTCAAATAAAAAAGAAAAGAAGAAATATATGAGGTAAACATCAGCAACATTGTAGCGGGTGGAAGGTTTGGGAGTCAGCATATTTTCCAGTTCTCTAAAGATGCACTAAAACTAAATAAACCACTGTAAACTCCACAAGCATGCTTATTTAACAGTAATATTAAAAAAAACTAACGGCTAGATTACTAGTTTTGCGTTAAGCTGAAAAAGCAGCATTAACAGGTCATAACGCTGCTTTTTCACTACCGCACCACACACTTCTTTGGCCTTACCGCAAAACGACTTACGTAAACTTCGTAAACCCTTTTTTCTATGGGACTTCCATAGCGCTGGTATTACGAGTCTGTACTGGGAGGCTAAAAAGTGAGCGGTACACCCTCTACCTCCAAGATCCGTAACACATTCTAAAGTCAGTAGTTATGAGTTTTACACTACAACGCCGTAGCAAAAAACTCATAACTAAAGTGCTAAAAAGTACACTAACACCCATAAACTACCTACTAACCCCTAAACCGAGGCCCTCACGCATCGCAAACACTATAATAAAAATGTTAACCCCTAATCTGCCGCTCCGGACATCGCCGCCACTATAATAAACATATTAACCCTAAACAGCCGCACTCCCTAGTTAAATATTATTAAACCCTAATCTGCCGCCCCTAACATCGCCGCAACGTACATTATACTTATTAACCCCTAATCTGCCGTCCCCAACGTCGCTGCCACTATATTAAATGTATTAACCCCTAAATCTAAGTCTAACCCTAACACCCCCTAACTTAAATATAATTTAAATAAATCTAAAGAAAATTACTATAATTAACTAAATTATTCCTATTTAAAACTAAATACTTACCTATAAAATAAACCCTAAGCTAGCTACAATATAACTAATAGTTACATTGTAGCTAGCTTAGGGTTTATTTTTATTTTAAGGGCAAGTTTGTATTTATTTTAACTAGGTAGAATAGTTATTAAATAGTTATTAATTATTTAATAACTACCTAGCTAAAATAAATAAAAATTGACCTGTAAAATAAAACCTAACCTAAGTTACACTAACACCTAACACTACACTACAATTAAATAAATTAACTAAATTAAATACAATTAAATAAATTAACTAAATTAAATACAATTAAATAAATTAAATTTGCTAAATCACAAAAAACAAACACTA
Organism: Bombina bombina; assembly: GCF_027579735.1. Lineage (NCBI taxonomy): Eukaryota > Metazoa > Chordata > Amphibia > Anura > Bombinatoridae > Bombina > Bombina bombina. The sequence goes on along the minus strand of NC_069504.1, from coordinate 551,971,423 downwards.
AATTACAGAAAATAAAAAACAAATTACAGATCTTTAAACTAATTACACCTAATCTAATAGCCCTATCAAAATAAAAAAAATAAATAAATAAAAAAAAAACTAGCCTAAACTAAACTATCAATAGCCCTTAAAAGGGCCTTTTGCGGGGCATTGCCCCAAAGTAATCAGCTCTTTTACCTGTAAAAAAAAATACAAACAACCCCCCCAACAGTAAAACCCACCACCCACACAACCAATCCCCCAAATAAATTACTAACTAAAAAAACCTAAGCTCCCCATTGCCCTGAAAAGGGCATTTGGATGGGCATTGTCCTCAAAAGGGCATTTAGCTCTATTGCTGCCCAAAGCCCTAACCTAAAAAATAAACCCTCCCAATACACCCTTAAAAAAATCCTAACACTAACCCCCAAAGATTCACTTACCGGGAGAAGCCTTCATCCAAGTGGCAAGATGTCCTCAACAAAGCTGGCAGAAGTGGTCCTCCAGACTGGCAGAAATGGTCACCCAGATGGCATCTTCTCCTTCATCCTTTCGATGCGGAGCGACTCCATCTTCAAGACATGCAACGCGGAGCATCCTCTTCAAACAATGGCTTCTTTGTAATGAATATCTCTTTAAGTGACGTCATCCAAGATGGAGTCCCTTAGATTCCGATTGGCTGATAGAATTCTATCAGCCAATCGGAATTAAGGTAGAAAAAATCCAATTGGCTAATGCAATCAGCCAATAGGATTGAGCTGGTATTCTATTGGCTGTTCCAATCAGCCAATAGAATGCAAGCTCAATCCTATTGTCTGATTGGATCAGCCAATAGGATTGAAGTTCAATCCTATTGGTACCTTAATTCCGATTGGCTGATAGAATTCTATCAGCCAATCAGAATCTAAGGGATGCCATCTGGGATGACGTCACTTAAAGAGATATTCATTACGAAGAAGCCGTCGTTTGAAGAGGATGCTTCGAGTCGGATGTCTTGAAGATGGACCCGCTCCACGCCGGAAGGATGAAGATAGAAGATGCCGTCTGGATGAAGACTTCTGCCTGTCTGGAAAACCACTTCTGCCTGTCTGGAGGACTACTTCTGCCAGCTTCGTTGAGGACATCTTGCCGCTTGGATGAAGACTTCTCCCGGTAAGTTAATCTTCGTGGGTTAGTGTTAGGATTTTTTAAAGGGTGTATTGGGTGGGTTTACTTTTTAGGTTAGGGCTTTGGGCCTGCAAAAGAGCTAAATGCCCTTTTAAGGGCAATGCCCATCCAAATGCCCTTTTCAGGGCAATGGGGAGATTAGTTTTTTTTAGTTAGTATTTTATTTGAGGAGTTGGTTGTGTGGTTGGTGGGTTTTACTGTTGGGGGGGTTGTTTGTATTTTTTTTTTACAGGTAAAAGAGCTGAATACTTTGGGGCAATGCCCCGCAAAAGGCCCTTTTAAGGGCTATTGATAGTTTAGGCTATTTTGGGGAATCTTTTTTATTTTGATAGGGCTATTAGATTAGGTGTAATTAATTTAAAGATCTGTAATTTGTTTTTTATTTTCTGTAATTTAGTGTTTTTTTGTGATTTAGCTATTTTAATTTATTTAATTGTATTTAATTTAGTTAATTTATTTAATTGTAGTGTAGTGTTAAGTGTTAGTGTAACTTAGGTTAGGTTTTATTTTACAGGTAAATTTGTATTTATTTTAGCTAGGTTGTTATTAAATAGATAATAACTATTTAATTAAACTTGCCTGTAAAATAAAAATAAACCCAAAGATGGCTACAATGTAACTATTAGTTATATTGTAGCTAGCTTAGTGTTTATTTTACTGGTATTTAGTTTTAAATAGGAATAATTTAGTCAATGATAGTAATTTTATTTAGATTTATTTTAATTATATTTCAATTAGGGGTTGTTAGGGTTAGACTTAGGTTTAGGGGTTAATACATTTAATATAGTGGCCGTGAGGTTGGGGGCGGCAGATTAGAGGTTAATAAGTGTAGGTAGGTTGCGGCGATATTGGGGGCGGCAGATTAGGGGTTTAAAAATATAATGTAGGTGTCGGTGATGTTGTGGGCAGCAGATTAGGGGTTAATAAGTATAATGTAGGTGACGACGATGTCCGGAGCGGCAGATTAGGGGTTAATAAGTGTAAGATTAGGGGTGTTTAGACTCAGGGTTCATGTTAGGGTGTTAGGTGTAAACATACATTTAGTTTCCCTATAGGAATCAATGGGCTGCGTTACTGGGTTTTACGCTGCTTTTTTGCAGGTGTTAGACTTTTTCTCAGCCGGCTCTCCCCATTGATGTCTATGGGGAAATTGTTTGTAAAAACCTGTAATACCAGCGCTGTAGGTAAGTGAGCAGTGAGAGAAAACTACTCGTTAGCACCGCATAGCTCCTAACGCAAAACTCGTAATCTGTCCGTAAATGTCTATTTATACACTCAGCATAATTGCTGAGGTTCAAATAATCATAAATGTTACATTATAAAGATGTCATTAAAAATTCCCACATTTTACTCATTGCAGATTATAATCTCCATGGATCAAAAGATTTACTGTTTTGGTTGTTGTAACCTTGGCTATCACTTTAGAAATGTATGGCTCCTTTCAAAAGATGATATATCAACTAAAACAAAGTAAACTAGTCTTTCTAAACATTAAACCTATACATAATATACAAGGGCCAAGGAGAGAAGTTTATATAAATTAATATAGTATGATTTTTTTTTTCACATGTTGTGCACTAGTGTTTCCAAAAAACTCATAAATACAATCAGCCCGACAAATCAGCCAATAGAATTTCAGTAGCTCTCATCCTATTGGCTGATTTGAACAGCCAATAGGATTTGAGTAGCTTTCATCCTATTGGCTGATTTGAATTTGAAGAATCAAATCAGCCAATAGGAATTCAAGGGATGCCATTTTTAATCGCGTACCTTGAATTCTCTATCCAGTGTACGGCGGCGATCGTACGAAGAGGATCCTCCACACTCCATGGCTCCGCGGTCACCGGTCTTCAGTTCCAGGGTCACTGGTCTTCAGCTCCACCCTCCACTCCGTGCCAGATTGTTCCTGGAAGAAGAGGTTGCCGCTTGGAAGAAGACTTCACCGCATGGGACAGGACCTTCTCCGCCAGACTTCAGGAATGGTGAGTATCAACTTAGGGGTTAGACTTAGGTTTTTTTTTTTTAAGATTAGGCTGGGCAATTTGTAAAAGAGCTAAATGGGTAGTTTAGGTTTTTTAGTGTTAGGTTCTTTTATTTTGGGGGGTTTGGTGGGTGGGGGGGGGGTTACTGGGACTTTGTGTATTTTAATGTAAAAGAGCTGATTATCTTGGGGCAATGCCCTGCAAAAAGCCCTTTTAAGGTCTAATGGTAGTTATTTTTAGAGTAGGGGGTGTTTTTATTTTGCGGGGGGCTTTTTTATTTTCATAGGGATTAGATATAATTTTTTAAAATTTGGTAATTTTGTTTTTTATTTTATGTAATCTTAGATTTTTTTATTTCTCTTGTTAAGTGTATCCAGTCCACGGATCATCCATTACTTATGGGATATATTCTCCTTCCCAACAGGAAGTTGCAAGAGTCCACCCACAGCAAAGCTGCTATATAGCTCCTCCCCTAACTGCCATTACCAGTCATTCTCTTGCAAGTCTCAACATAGATAGGAGGTCGTGAGAGTCTGTGGTTTTTTATACTTAGTTTATTTCTTCAATCAAAAGTTTGTTATTTTTAAATGGCACCGGAGTGTGCTGTTTATCTCAGGCAGTATTTGGAAGAAGAATCTGCCTGCATTTTTTCTATGATCTTAGCAGACGTAACTAAGATCCAGTTGCTGTTCTCACACATTCTGAGGAGTAAGGTACTTCAGAGGGGGAATGGCGTGCAGGTTTTCCTGCAAATAAGGTATGTGCAGTAAAATATTTTTCTAAGGAATGGAATTGACTAAGAAAATACTGCTGATACCGAAGTAATGTAAGTACAGCCTTTAAATGCAGTGAAAGCGACTGGTACCAGGCTGATTGATAGAGATATATGCTAAGGTATGTGCAGTAATATATTTTTCTAAAAAATGGAATTGACTAAGAAAATACTGCTGATACCGAAGTAATGTAAGTAAAGCCTTAAATGCAGTGATAGCGACTGGATCAGGCTTATTAATAGACATACATACTCTTATAAGAATGTGTTTTAAAACGTTTGCTGGCATGTTTAATCGTTTTTTTTAACATATGTTTGGTGATAAAACTTATTGGGGCCTAATTTTTCCACATGGCTGGCTTAAATTTTGCATAGAAACAGTTATAGGGAAGGTAATCCACAGCTCAGCTGTGGCAGTTTTGTTGTGTCTGTTTAAAAAAATGTCGTTTTTTTTTTTTTTTTTTTTTATCTGTTTTTTGCATTAAGGGGTTAATCATCCATTTGCAAGTGGGTGCAATGCTCTGTTAACTTATTACATGTACTGTAAAAATTTCGTTTGATTTACTGCCTTTTTTCACTGTTTTTCAAATTTTGACAAAATTTGTTTCTTTTAAAGGCACAGTAACGTTTGTTATATTTGCTTGATAACTTGATTTAAAGTGTTTTCCAAGCTTACTAGTCTCTTTATTAGTTCTAACATGTCTAACAGAGGAGGCTCTGTGTTTATTATGTTTAAAGCCATGGTGGAACCCCATTTTAGAATGTGTACCAGATGTACTGATTTCATGTTAAACAATAAAGATCATTTTTTGTATTTAAAAACATTATCACCAGAGGATTCTGTCGAGGGGGAAGTTATGCCGACTAACTCTCCCCACGTGTCAGACCCTTTGACTCCCGCTTTAGGGACTCACGCTCAAATGGCGCCAAGTACATCAAGGGCACCCATAGCGTTTATTTTACCAGAGGATTCTGTCGAGGGGGAAGTTATGCCGACTAACTCTCCCCACGTGTCAGACCCTTTGACTCCCGCTCCAGGGACTCACGCTCAAATGGCGCCAAGTATATCAATGGCGCCCATAGCGTTTATTTTACAAGACATGGCAAAGGTTGTGTATAATACACTGGCAGCAGTATTAGTCAGACTACCTGAAATTAAAGGAAAGCAAAACAGCTCTGGGGGTAGATACAGAGCATACAGACGCTTTAAGAACCATGTCTGATACTACCTCACAATATGCTTAGTCTGTGGGTGATATTTGTGACTCAGGGAAGATGATTTAACCTGATTCTGATATTTCTACATTTAAAATTTATGCTTGAGAACCTCCACTTGTTGCTCAGGGAGGCTTTAGCTGCTCTGAATGAATGTGTACAATCGCAGTGCCAGAGAAATTGTGTAGACTGGATAAATAATATGCAGTGCCGGTGTGTACTTATGTTTTTCCAATACCTAAAGAGGTTTACTAAAATTTTTCATAAGGAATGGGATAGACCAGGTGTGCCGTTCTCTTCCCCTCCTATTTTTTAGAAGAATGTTTTCTAATAGTTGCCACCACACGGGACTTATGGCAGACAGTTCCTAAGGTGGAGAGAAGAGTTTCTACTCTAGCTAAGCGTACCACTACCTCTGGCGAGTACTGTTGTGCTTTTTTAGATCCAACAAGGTTTTATCCTGCAGCCCCTTGCACGCATTGCTCCTGTCACTGCTGCTGCGGCGTTCTGGTTTGAGTCTCTTGATGAGGCTTTACAGGCTCCATTGGATGAATATATTTGACAAGCTTAGAGCACTTAAGCTAGCCAATTCCTTTGTTTTCTGATGCCTTTGTTCCTTTGACTAGACTAACGGCTAAGAATTCTGTTTTTTACTATACTGGCGCGCAGAGCGCTATGGCTTATATCATGGTCAGCTGTCGTGACTTTAATAAATAAGCTACTTAACTTCCCTTCAAGGGACAGACCCTATTCAGGCCTAGTTTGAAGGAGATTATTACTTATATCACTGGAGGAAAAGATCATGCCCTTCCTCAGGACAGGTCCAAATCAAGGGACAAAAAAGGCCTAATTTTCGTGCCTTTCGAAAATTCAAGGAAGGTGTGGCATCAACTTCCTCTAAGGCAAAATAAGAGGGAACTTTTGCTCAGTCCAAGGCGGTCTGGAGACAAACGGACCTGGAACAAAGATAAGCAGGTCAAGGAGCCTGCTGCTGCCTCTAAAACAGCATGAGGAACGGACCCCTATCTGGTAACGGATCCTATAGGGGGCAGACTTCATTCTTCGCCCAGGCGTGGGCAAGAGATGCCCAGGATCCCTGGGCATTGGAAATTATACCCCAGAGATATCTTCTGGATTTCAAAGCTTTCCCCCCCCAAAAAAAGGGGAGTTTTTGCCTTTCACATTTATCTGCAAACCAGATAAAGAAAGAGACATTCTTGCATTGTGTATGTGACCCATTCAGTTCCAATAGAGGAACAGGGACACAGTTTTCCTCAAATCGGTTTGTGGTTCCCAAGGAAAGGAAACCTTCAGACCTATTTTGGATCTAAAAGATCTTAAACAAATTCTTTAGAATTCTATCATTTAAGATGGAAACTATTCGTACCATCTTAACTATGATCCAGGAGAGTCAATAGAGGACTACAATGGATTTGAAGGATGCTTATCCTCACATTACGATGCATAAAGATCACCATCGGTTTTTCAGGTTTGCCTTTCTAGACAGGCATTACCAGTTTGTAGCTCTTTCCTTTGGGTTAACTACAGCCCCTAGAATCTTTATGGAGGTTCTGGGGTCACTTTGGCGGTCCTTAGGCCGCGGGGCATAGAAGTGGCCCCTTATTTAGACGACATCCTGATACAGGCGTCAAACATCCAAGTTGCCAAGTCTCATACGGACGTAGTACTGGCATTTCTGAGATCGCATGGGTGGAAAGTGAACAAGGAAAGAGTTCTCTATCCCCAATATCAAGGGTTTCCCTCCTAGGGATTCTGATAGATTTTGTAGAAATTAAAATTTACCTGACGGAGTTCAGGTTGTCAAAGTTTCTAAATTTCTGCCGTGTTCTTCATTCCATCCGCGCCCTTTGGTGGCTCAGTACATGAATGTAATCGGCTTAATGGTAGCGGCAAGGGACATAGTACCGTTTGCACGCCTACATTTCAGACCACTGCAACTATGCATGCTCAGCCAGAGGAACGGGGATTACACAGATTTGTTCTCCTGTTAAATCCGGACCAAGAAACCAGAGATTCTCTTCTCTGGTGACTATCTCGGGTCCATCTGTCCAAGGGTATGACCTTCCGCAGGTCAGATGGGACAATTGATACAACAGATGCCAGCCTTTTAGGTTGGGATACAGTCTGGAACTCCCTGAAGGCTCAGGGATAGTGGACTCAGGAGGAGACCCTCCTTCTAATGAATATTCTGGAACTGGGAGCGATATTCCATGCTCTTCAGACTTGGCCTCAGTTAGCAACTCTGAGGTACATCATATTTCAGTCGGACAATATCACGACTGTGGCTTACATCAACCATCAAGGGGGAACAGAAGTTCCCTAGCAATGTTAGAAGTCTTAAAATAATTCACTGGACAGAGACTCACTCTTGTCTAAAAGCTATCCCTATCCCAGGTGTTGAGAACTGGGAGGCAGATTTTCTAAGTCGTCAGACTTTTCATCCGGGGGAGTGGGAATTCCCTCCGGAGGGGTTTGCACAAGATCAAGCAGGAGAGTGCTTTGGTGCTTTTGACAGCGCCTGCCTGGCCACGCAGGACCTGGTATGCAGATCTGGTGGACATGTCATCCTTTCCACCACGGTCTCTGCTTCTGAGACAGGACCCTCTACCTCAGGGTCTTTTCAACCATCTAAATATAACTAATCTGAGATGGACTGCCTGGAGACAGAACGCTTGATGTTATCAAAGCATGGCTTCTCCGAGTCAGTAATTGATACCTTAATACAGGCATAAAAGCCTGTCTCTAGGAAAATTTAACATAAGATATGGTGTAAATATCTTATTGTTATGAATCCAAGGGTTACTCATGGAGTAAAGTCTGGATTCCCAGGATATTATCTTTTCTCCAAGATGATTTTGAGAAAAGGGTTGTCAGCTAGTTCTTTAAAAGGACAGATTTCTACTCTGTCTATTCTTTTGCACAAGCGTCTGGCAGGTATTCTAGACGTTCAGGCATTTGGTCAGGCTTTGGTTAAAACCAAGCCTGTGGTTAAAAATTTTGCTCCGCCATGGAGCTTAAAGCTGGTTCTTAAGGTTCTTCAAGGAGTTCCATTTGAACCTTTTCATTCCATAGATATCAAACTTCTATCTTGGAAAGTTCCTTTTTGGTAGCTATTTCCTCGGCTCATAGAGTCTCCGAGTTATCTGCGTTGCAATGTGATTCTCCTTATCTGGTTCTCCGTACGGATAAGGTAGTCCTGTGTACCAACCTGGGTTTTTACCTAAGGTGGTATCTAACAAGAATATCACTCAAGAGATTGTTGTTCCATTCTTGTATCCTAATCCTTCTTCAAAGAAGGAACGTCTATTACACAATTTGGACGTGGTTCGTGTTTTAAAGTTTTACTTACAAGCTACTACAGATTTTCATCAAACATTCACCTTGTTTGTTGTCTATTCTGGACAGAGGAGAGGTCAAAGGACTTCAGCAACCTCTCTGTCTTTTTGGTTAAAAAGCATAATTCATTTAGCTTATGAGACTGCTGGACAGCAGCCTCCTGAAGGGATTACAGCTCATTCTACTAGAGCTGTGGTTTTCACTTGGGCCTTTTTTTAAATGTGGCTTCTGTTGAACAGATTACAAGACGGAGTCTTGGTCTGCGTTTCATACTTTTTCAAATTTAACAAATTTGATACCTTGCTTCTTCGGAGGCTATTTTTGGGAGAAAGGGTTTTTTACAGGCAGTGGTAACTTCCGTTTAAGTACCTGCCTTGTCCCTCCCATCATCCGTGTACTTTAGCTTTGGTATTGGTATCCCATAAGTAATGGATGATCCGTGGACTGGATACACTTAACAAGAGAAAACATAATTTATGCTTACCTGATAAATTTATTTCTCTTGTAGTGTATCCTGTCACTTTAAGGCAGGTAATTTTTCCATTAAACTACAGTCACCACTGCACCCTATGGTTTTCCTTTCTCTGCATGTTTTCGGTCGAATGACTGGTAATGGCAGTTAGGGGAGGAGCTATATAGCAGCTTTGCTGTGGGTGGACTCTTGCAACTTCCTGTTGGGAAGGAGAATATATCCCATAAGTAATGGATGATCCGTGGACTGGATACACTACAAGAGAAATAAATTTATCAGGTAAGCATAAATTATGTTTTTCTGTAATTAACAAAACTAGATTATATACGAACAGCGCTACTACTAAATATTGGAGGCACACGTCAATAGCTGCCCAGGATGTTGAGGGAATTCAAATGTTAAAATACTGCCTATAATTAAAAATAGAAATATATATACAGATAGAGCAAAGATACAATAAAATAAAATAAAGCTTAAATATCACAAGTACGTCTAAAGCTAAACAGAACAGAGCCTCTCAATGTCAGTAGTTATTTCCTGCAGCTCCGTGTGTATGGCAGTCTTACTCCTCAGTTTTAAAGGCAATATTCAAAAAGGCAACAGTGGATACAGTATATTAAATAGTTACAAACCACACTTGGTTCAGTTCCAATTTTGTTTGCCTGTTTTGCCGGTGTCCAAAAATCAAGAGAGGTCCAGAGGCTTGGCGGGTGTCTCCTTACAACAATTGTAGCTTAAAGGGACAGTCTACATCAGAATTTTAATTTTGACTAGACTGTCCCTTTAATTTATACTTTATTTTTATTTTTAAAGTAGTGTTAAGTTTTTTAATTTAATAGTAACTTTAGTATTTTGTAATTTAGGTAATTTGGGTACATTTAGGGGGTGTTAGGTTAGGGGGCTTAGTAATTTATTTTTTTGTGTTGTGGGCTTTGGCGGTTTAGGGGTTTATACTTTAATAGGTTTATTGCGTTGTGGGCTTTGGCGGTTTAGGGGTTAATACTTTAATACATAATTTGTGTTGTGGGTTAATCGCAGATTAGGGGTTAATAGTTTAATAGGTAGTTTGCAATGTTGGGGTTGGCGGATTTAGGGGTTAATAATTTAGTTATTACTTGCGGTGTGGGTTTGATGGCAGATATAGGGGTTAATAGTTTAATTAGGCATATTGCGTTGTGGGGGGGTTGTCGGTTTAGGGGTTAATACTTTTGTTAGTTTGATGTGGGTTTGATGGTGGATATAGGGGTTAATACACTTTATTATCTATTGCGGTGGGGGATTAGATTGCGCATGCTTTAGGTGTTAGTTTATTTTTTCAGGCATTTTCGGGAGTTACGGTGCTCCCATATTCAGCACAAAGCTTGCTGCGGCTGCCTTGTGTGGCGAGGTGAAAATGGAGTAAGATTTTTCCATTTTTGCCACGTAAGTCTCTGCGCTGAATATTGGATAGCGATTTGTGACGCGGTCCCATGTTAGCTTATGGGAGTAAAAATTGCGGGCAACGGGTGAAATATACTTGCCGCATTTATATGCGGCGCTGTATATAGGATACCAAGCCGGCGACGCCGCATATGTAATGGAGACCCTACTGTTGTAGCTTCTATATTATACCATATAAAATTTCTGATACACATGTTTACATTTAAATTAAACCCCCTGTATAATTTTGTTACTATATTTGAGTTTGCATGCACCATTTTTGCCATACTTTGTTACTTGTCCCATTAAACTGCTCAAAATAACAAAAGAATATTTGCAAAGTGTAAACTGTACCTGCAATTTTAACTTTTGGAGATTACCTAACACAATTACATTGTAGCCTGTAGTTTTTAACTAGCAAGGCTGTTTTTAGTAAGTTTGCACCCTCTACATTTGTTCTCTCTATATACATCCTTTCTTGGAAAACATATATCCTCCTTTGGGTTCCAGTACCCTTATATGCTGATGATATCCAAATCTATTGTTCCTCTCCTGATATCTCTCCCTCGTTACTCTACCAGATTACCAACTGTCTATCTGCAATTTCCTCTTAGCTGTCCTCACATTTACCTGCACCTCAATCTGTCCAAAACTGAGCTGCTTCCTATTTTCTTATATCACCCTCTTTGAGATATCCAACACCTGACATTTCTCTGACAGTTGGAGACTCTATTCTCAACACCTCACCCCAGGGTCACACTTGACTCAGAACTTGCATTTGCCCCACATATACAAGTACTTACAAAATCCTGCCATGCACACCTATGCAACATTTCCAGAATTTGTCCTTTCCTTACTCAAAAAAACTACAAAAATAATAAATAATTGCCTCATTTCGCCAAGCACACTGAGATAACAAGTTGTGCCCTAAATCCGGTGCGTAAACAACGCAAAAAAATGAGCGGTATCGGATTCTCCATAGCACTGCTATTATAAGTTACAGAAATACCGTCTTGTGCTGTGCATTATGGTGCGTTAAGCTCCATACCGCACAAAAGCCAAGGCATGACTTGACGTGCTCATGCACGTTTTCCCCTATAGACATCAATGAAGAGAAAGTATTAGAAAAAATCTAACATCTGCGGTTGGGGAATGGCGATCGCTATAACGCATGTCTATGGGGAAAAGAAAGTTATGTAAAAACCTAACACCCTAACATAAACCCCTAGTCTAAAAATCCTAATCCACCGCCGCCGACATCCCTGACACTAAATAAAGCTATTAACCCCTAAACGGCCTGCCCCCCACATCACAACTACTATAATAAACCTATTAACCCCTAAACGGCCGGCCCCCACATCGCTAATGCTAAACTAAAACTATTAACCCCTAAACCGCAAAACACCCACATCGCAACACACTAAATTAAAGTATTAACCCCTAAACCTAACACCCCCTAACTTTAAATTAAATTTATAATATAACTACCTTTAAATATTTAGAAACTTACCTGTGGAATAAAAAAAACCTAAGCAGAAACTATAAATTAACCTAACATTACTATATTAAAAAAAGACGAAAAATAAAAAAAAACTAAATTACAAAATTAAAAAATCCTAACACTACAAAACAATTTAAAAAAAAATAACATTGCAAAAAAGAAAAACCCCCACTAAAATTACGAAAATTAAAACTAATCTAACATTACAAAAAACAAACACTAACATTTATTTTTTTTAAATAGTAATGTTGGGTTAATTTTTAATTTAATTTTAGTTTTTTTTTTATTTCACAGGTAATTTTTTATTTATTTTAAGGTAATTATATTGTAAGTTTAATTTAGGGGGGTGTTAGGTTTAGGGGTTAATAGTTTAATTTAGTGTATCGCGATGTGGGGGTCCGACGGTTTAGGGGTTAATAGGTTTATTTAGTGTTGGCGATGTGGGTGGGTGGCGGATTAGGGGTTATGGCAGAATGGATTGTCTCGGTATAAGCTATAACGCTAGCGTAATAGCCGGACCACACAACCTGTAATACGGGAGACCTCAAAATTCCAAACTCAAAAGCCATTTTTTGAGTGCAGAATGGAGAGTTGCGTAAAGGCTAAAATGCTAGCGGTATAACTGTACCGCTGTGACTTGTAATACGGGAGAGCTGCATATTCCGTGCGAAATGGCCAATTTTTCAGCAAAATGGGCGTACCGCGAAACTTGTAATTTTGCCCATTGTTTTTTTATGAAGCACTTTTAGAACATCTATTTAGAAACTGCTTAATTGTCAAAACTCCACCATATGAAAAAAAAAAATTAATGGAAAAATTGCAAGTATAGTAAATTGAAGCATGGGAGTCATTAATTCCAGAAGATTTTAAACATGTATTTAGCATCATCATATACATAGAATTTCACAAATATAATATTATCATCTATAGTTCTCCCATGTATTTAGATTCCTAATATTTTATAGTTCTGAGCAACACAAATCTAGGAGTCATAACCTCGACAACACAACACAATGCGCTCCATGTACGAAGCAGCGTAAGCTGCTACAGAGCCTTTGCAGGAATTTGAAGCAGCGCTCATTAGACAGCTGCTTCTTACAGTCTTTGCCACCTCTGAGATGGCGAAGAGAAATCACAGAGAGCTCACTCACTCACTCTCAGTGATTGAGAGTCATGCAAGTGAATGTACGGGCATTATACACTCAGTGGAGTGTGTAATGCTGCATAAGGGCCAGCGGACAAACATATCCGCTGCTCATATGCAACAAAGGGATGGGGACAGCTTCTTATAATGAGAAGCTGTCGGCAATCCTTTTAGTACATGGGGCCACCTGGACATGTGACACTTCATTTAAAGAGAAGTCTGTTCTCTTTCAAAATAGGAGTTACTTGCCACCTTGCAGTGCTTATTTTGGGGTTCCCTTTAAAGCCTAGAGCAGAGATAAAAGTGATTGCAATTTCTATGGCAGTCATCTACTACTTTAGGATCCCTAATTCGAAAGTAGATAATCCCCTATTTCATGTGACTGGTACTGTGCGACAGTAGTGTGTAGTATGCTATCTTTATATCACAGAGATACAAATGTCCCCTAATTTTAAAGAAGAGAGTCTGCCCTTTCAAATTATGGGTTAATTGTCCCTCTCATGTAAACTGGAGGCATACATATGTTCTTCTAAATTCCTGGACTGCAGATCAGACGTCACCAGGAACCACATTAGAAGGGAGACACATCATTGTCTTCTACACTGTAATCAGGGGTTAAAAAATAGTTAATCTACAAACAAATGTCCCTTCAACAAATTTAAATGTATGATTTGTAAATATTTTAAAGCATTATAAGTTACAATTTGAGCTTATCATTTACTAATAATATGTTTATCTCACAATGCAGAGTTAATGGATGGGCTGCAGTAAAGTATTGTCACATTATTAATGCTTTTCTTTTTTAAGGTACAATATTTGATATATGAATACTTAATAGATCTGCAGAGAATATGTAGTTCCTATACTTTTTTGTTTAATTACAATATAAATATATGATTTAAAACTTGCATTGTGTAAGATGATTAAAATACTTTAATAAAGCTGATGTAAATGAACATAAGAACTGAATAAAGCTATCACTGTACGTTATGGAATTCTATTATTATTACAATTATTTTGCATGATCTGGGATTCAATTCTATTATTACTATTATTTATAATTTTATATCAATTATAATTTATACAATAAGTTTAAAGTTTGCAATCAAGCCTGTTTTTGACAGTGTAGTGAACATTTATTTTAAATAAAAATATATGTATTGCAAACTATGAAAGAAATGGCATAGTGCCTATTTAATTGTTTCTGCAATTTTTATTGTCATACAGACAGAAATATTTAGGGAATTTTATGTGTTCTATATCTTAAAAAAATATAAAAATGTTTTTCAATTTTCTGTGTGGAGAGAATAGTAGAAGTTTAAGAGCTTAATAATAGAGAGTGCTAAAGCCAGGGATTTCCACACTTTCTTGTATTTGGGATGGAACCTAAAGTTTTATATTATTATATTAAACATTTATTTTAAAACTTTACAAAATACATTCATTATTTATTTTGCCCAATTTTCCTATAATTAAATACAGAAATGGGGTGGTGTCAATTATGAGAATTAGAAGTGCACAATTCACAAGAATAACCCTGCTGCATATCTGTCCCTCATTGACCTCATCAGAGGTTATAAGAGTAGACATTGCAAACAATGCTAACTATGCTAACACAATGACCATGACAAGGATTTTCTGTCCTAGTAATAAGCCCAGACTTACTCCTACAAATAAGACAAGTGGTGGGGGGAGTTTGGCCATTTAAAACAAGATATCAATGCATGCAAGAATGTTTACACTACAATCTGTATAATAATATGCCATACATAAGTAAACAAATGTCTTTATTGACACCAAAACGTGTAATGAGAATTTAGATTGCTGGCACAAATATTTTGTAATGAAGATATTGGGCTATCGGTGATCGTGTCCACCGGACATCATTGTGAGTGGGCAGCAAACACTGCCTGCATTTAGCATTGCACAACCATTGAACCAGAAATACTTGTGCAATGACACCCTAAACTCAAAGGCGGATAATCAGCCACTAGCAGGGGCTGTCATTAATCTCGATCAGATCAGGATAATTTCAGATCTGCCACCTTTTAGGTTTTAAGTTAAGGAGCAGCAGTTCTACTTAAAGGGACAGTATACACTCATTTTCATATATCTGCATGTAATAGACACTACTATAAAGAATAATATGCACATATACTGATATAAAAACCCAGTATAAAACTGTTTAAAAACTTACTTAAAAGCTTTCAGTTTAGCTCTGTTGAAAAGGTAGTTGGAAAGCCCACTGCAAGTGGGAAATAAGACACTCCCCCTCCTCCCCCTTCTTTTGCATATGAAAAGACCCTTTACACAAACAGGAGCAAGCTGGAGTAGGTATACGTCTGTATTCACATAAAACTTTGGGGCTTCTCCTGCAAATCACATTGGAGTCCCATCCAGTATCTGGCTGAATAAGATTGTAATAGTTAGTCAGTTGATGTTTGTTGGTTTAGTTAAATACATAATGTACCCCAACTAAGAAAAGAGGACAAGGAAAGGTAGACTAAGATTTGAGTCAAAGTATTTCTGTTGTACTTACTGTAACCACAATTGCTGCGGCTGATTACTACAGTTGTTGTTATTATTTTTGTAAGTTTGAAATGTGTATGTACGCACGTCCTTGTAACCTTTCTCTTGTTCTCAATAAAAACAGTATTTTAAAAAAAACTAAACTTTGGGGCTTAGTTAGGAGTCTGAAAATCAGAGCAATGTTATTTAAAAATAAGCAAAACTACACATTTTTTAAAATAAAACTTTATGGGCTGTATAAATAGATCATCTACAAAACATATATGCAAAGAAAAAATAAGTGTATAATGTCCCTTTAATTATCATTTCTGGTGAACTTTAAAAAAAAAAGGCCTTTGAAGTAGCAATTGCTGCTTGGTAAATGGAGCCCATAGTCTGTGAATGGATTTTGTGTGTCAGTTGTATTTTACGTATGCTGTATGTAGGTAAGTAATATAAAAAGGTTTAAAATGACACTACACTTATCTGTTTCGGTAGCTATAGCTTGCTTGTCCCTTTGCCAAAACAAAAATTATGAAATAGAAGACAAAAATAAGAGAGGCTAAGGAATCTACAAAATTCAAATAGGAAATTATAGCAAATAGGAAATTCAAATAGCAAATTATACAAAAGCTACTGAAAAAGAATACTTTATTTTCAATTTGATACAGTTGAAAACAAATTTTACATGAGAAAAATATTCTAAGAGCAGATAAATAAGGTACACTGGGAGATTGTAAAATTTGTTGGCAAATAAGGGGGGGCCAGGGAAATAAGGGATGGTTGGAAACCCTTCTTGTCCCAAACACTTTTATAGCAAACTGTACAGCTAAAATTAATCTAAAATAGCTTATAAAGGTCATAAAATATCATGAAAATGAACTGTTTAGAACACAATATCATACTGTAGATGAATTTGAGTGTTTTACTTATTCAAACAGTGACATTCAAATAGATTAAATCATCTTAGAAAATTGAGCAAAAATTTCTTCAGTATCCATATTATGTCTTCACAAAGCAACTCATGTACTGAAATAGGGCCACAATCAAAACTGAATTTCTGACCTATAATTACTTTTATACACACTAGGAAACATAATAAGCCAAGGCCTTAATAAAAGATAAATTATTTACTAAAAACAAATCAATATCTCAACAAATCCCAAACATCCTGACAAGCCAAAAGTCTATTATTTACTTATCAAATCGAAAAGAATGCACCAATAAATATTTTAGCACATAGACCTATCTATGAACAATACCTGACATAAAGGGCATAATCATTTGTCAAATCAGTATAACTGTGTGCAAAACATAAAAGGTAAAGCATAAAGGTCAACATCAAAAACCATAATATATATGTATATAAATACAGTATATATATATACACACACACATACACATATAGTCAGAACAAAAGTACAAATCTTACCTTTTGAATGGCTCTGCTCCATCTTTCCTTTGCAATGCTGCTTGTAAAGATAGCATCTTCATTCCTGAGGCAAATAAATTAAATAAAAATATTAATAACATATTATTAAAGACATTTTCCGTGTTTAATAAACGCATAAATTACACAGCCCAACTGAATGAATTCTAAAATTTTGATATATTACAAGGCTCATATATACTGTATATACATACACACAACAATGAGTTAACCCTTCAAATATTTAGACACAATGGGTAATTAAGGGGTTAATCTGTGATTTATTGTCATGATAATAGTTCAGAACAATTGTGCCTACACATTTCGGAGCCCTTTCTATTGAAATACATTAAAAAAAAATTTTTGGAGCCCTTTCCATTACAATAAATTAAACCTTGAAAAATCTTTGTTTTTTAAAAATATTAATGTTTAATAATATGTTTTACTGTTTATTTACTGTAAATATTTTGAATTCCAATGTTCTTCACATGGGTGAAAATGTTCTTTGTATTTTCAAATATATATATATATATATACTAGTCCTAAAGCCCGTTCACATGGGCCATTGTTTGCAGTACAGCGGTCCCACCCCTTGCGCTCTCTCCCTCCAATCTCTTTTGCTCTCTCTCTCCCCCCTCTCTTTTGCTCTCTCCCCCCCCCTCTTTTGTGCTCTCTCCCACTCTCTTTTGCGTTCTCTCTCTCGCTCCACCTCTCTTTTGCTCTCTCTACCCCCTCTCTTTGGCTCTCTCTATTCCCCCTCTCTTTTGCTCTCTCTTCCCTCTCTTTTGCTCTTTCCCCTCTCTTTTTGTTCCCTCTCTCCTCCTCTCTTTTGCTCTCTCCCCCTCTCTTTTGTGCTCTCTCTCTCTCCCCCTCTCTTTTGCTCTCTCTTCCCCCTCTCTTTTGCGCTCTCTCCCCCCTCTCTTTTGCGCTCTCTCTCCCCCTCTCTTTTGCACTCTCTCTCTCCCCTCTCTCTTTTGTGCTCTCTCCCCCCTCTCTTTTGCGCTCTCTCTCCCCTTCTCTTTTGCGCTCTCTCTATCCCCTTCTCTTTTGCGCTCTCTCTCTCCCCTTCTCTTTTGCGCTCTCTCTCTCCCCTTCTCTTTTGCACTGTCTCTCTCCCCTTCTCTTTTGCACTCTCTCTCTCCCACCTCTTTTTTCTGCTCTCTCTCTCCCCCTCTATTTTGCGCTCTCTTTCTCCCCCCCTCTCTTTTGCACTCTCTCTCCCCCTCTCTTTTGCGCTCTCTTTCTCCCCCCTCTCTTTTGCAATCTCTCCCCACTCTCTTTTGTACTCTCTCTCTCTCACCCCCTCTCTTTTGCTCTGTCTCTCTCCCCATCCTTCTCTTTTGCTCTCTCTCTCCCCATCCCTCTCTTTTGCTCTGTCTCTCTCCCCATCCCTCTCTTTTGCTCTTTCTCCCCCTCTCTTTTGCGCTCTCTACCCCCTCTCTTTGGCTCTCTCTATTCCCCCTCTCTTTTGCTCTCTCTTCCCTCTCTTTTGCTCTTTCCCCTCTCTTTTTGTTCCCTCTCTCCTCCTCTCTTTTGCTCTCTCCCCCTCTCTTTTGTGCTCTCTCTCTCTCCCCCTCTCTTTTGCTCTCTCTTCCCCCTCTCTTTTGCGCTCTCTCCCCCCTCTCTTTTGTGCTCTCTCCCCCCCTCTCTTTTGCGCTCTCTCTCCCCTTCTCTTTTGCGCTCTCTCTATCCCCTTCTCTTTTGCGCTCTCTCTCTCCCCTTCTCTTTTGCACTGTCTCTCTCCCCTTCTCTTTTGCACTGTCTCTCTCCCCTTCTCTTTTGCACTCTCTCTCTCCCACCTCTTTTTTGTGCTCTCTCTCTCCCCCTCTCTTTTGCGCTCTCTTTCTCCCCCCTCTCTTTTGCACTCTCTCTCCCCCTCTCTTTTGCGCTCTCTTTCTCCCCCCTCTCTTTTGCAATCTCTCCCCACTCTCTTTTGCACTCTCTCTCTCACCCCCTCTCTTTTGCTCTGTCTCTCTCCCCATCCCTCTCTTTTGCTCTCTCTCCCCATCCCTCTCTTTTGCTCTCTCTCCCCATCCCTCTCTTTTGCTCTGTCTCTCTCCCCATCCCTCTCTTTTGCTCTTTCTCCCCTCTCTTTTGCGCTCTCTCTATTTCACCTCTCTTTTGCGCTCTCTCCCCCTCTCTTTTGCGCTCTCCCCCCTCTCTTTTGCGCTCTCTCCCCCTCTCTTTTGCTCTCTCTCTCTCTCTCTCTCTCACCCCCCTCTCTTTTGCACTCTCTCTCTCACCCCCTCTCTTTTGCACTCTCTCTCTCCCCCCCTCTCTTTTGCACCCTCTACCCCCCTCTCTTTTGCTCTCTCTCTCT
Source organism: Bombina bombina (assembly GCF_027579735.1). Classification (NCBI taxonomy): domain Eukaryota; kingdom Metazoa; phylum Chordata; class Amphibia; order Anura; family Bombinatoridae; genus Bombina; species Bombina bombina. The sequence continues at coordinate 551,952,158 of NC_069504.1, read as the reverse complement.
CCCCAACCCTCTCTTTTGCTTTGTCTCTCTCCCCATCCCTCTCTTTTGCTCTGTCTCTCTCCCCATCCCTCTCTTTTGCTCTTTCTCCCCCTCTCTTTTGCGCTCTCTTTCTCTCCCCCTCTCTTTTGCTCTCTCTTCCCCCTCTCTTTTGCGCTCTCTCCCCCCTCTCTTTTGCGCTCTCTCCCCCCTCTCTTTTGCGCTCTCTCTCCCCCCTCTCTTTTGCACTCTCTCTCTCCCCTCTCTCTCTTGTGCTCTCTCCCCCCCTCTCTTTTGCGCTCTCTCTCCCCTTCTCTTTTGCACTCTCTCTATCCCCTTCTCTTTTGCGCTCTCTCTCTCCCCTTCTCTTTTGCACTCTCTCTCTCCCACCTCTTTTTTGTGCTCTCTCTCTCCCCCTCTCTTTTGCACTCTCTTTTTCCCCCCTCTCTTTTGCACTCTCTCTCCCCCTCTCTTTTGCGCTCTCTTTCTCCCCCCTCTCTTTTGCAATCTCTTCCCACTCTCTTTTGCACTCTCTCTCTCACCCCCTCTCTTTTGCTCTGTCTCTCTCCCCATCCCTCTCTTTTGCTCTGTCTCTCTCCCCATCCCTCTCTTTTGCTCTTTCTCCCCCTCTCTTTTGCGCACTCTCTCTCTTTCACCTCTCTTTTGCGCTCTCTCCCCCTCTCTTTTGCGCTCTCCCCCCTCTCTTTTGCGCTCTCTCCCCCTCTCTTTTGCTCTCTCTCTCACCCCCCTCTCTTTTGCACTCTCTCTCTCACCCCCTCTCTTTTGCACTCTCTCTCTCCCCCCCTCTCTTTTGCACTCTCTCCCCCCCTCTCTTTTGCTCTCTCTCTCTCCCCAACCCTCTCTTTTGCTTTGTCTCTCTCCCCATCCCTCTCTTTTGCTCTGTCTCTCTCCCCATCCCTCTCTTTTGCTCTTTCTCCCCCTCTCTTTTGCGCTCTCTCTCTCTTCCACCTCTCTTTTGCACTCTCTCCCCCTCTCTTTTGCGCTCTCCCCCCTCTCTTTTGCTCTCTCTCTCTCACCCCCTCTCTTTTGCACTCTCTCTCACCCCCCTCTCTTTTGCACTCTCTCTCACACCCCTCTCTTTTGCACTCTCTCTCACCCCCCCTCTCTTTTGCACTCTCTCTCACACCCCCTATCTTTTGCACTCTCTCTCTAACCCCCAGAGACGTACCCTGTACGACATAGGAGTTTAAAGCAGCTGGAAGCAATCCTGATCGCTTCCAGCTGCTTTCAAGGTATTGCCGTGATGCCTCCATATTGCAATACCTTTTCTGGCACTCCGATGCCTCTCTGCATCGGCCAGCAATGGTGCCGATCATTGGTGGGTGGGAGCAGCTGAAGGGAGGCAGGTGGGAGGCCCATCGCTGGGGTGCTTCGGTCGCATTAGTCCCCGGTGCGTGTGGGAGCGTGCACGGGGGGAATGTGTACGCGCACGTGTGCACGCGCAGGCCCCTGCGATCAGCACTGTTTGGGTATTGTGCTGTTGGTGGGAGTGGGAGGTGTTTGGGAGAGCAGAGGGGTGGGGAGGGGAACAAGTGGGGTGCCATCTACAACACAAATAAAACATTTAAAAAAATAAAAAAAATGGACATTAGTTTTGAAAAGTGGGTACTGGCAGACAGCTGCCAGTACCCAAAATGGTACCAAATAGTGAGAGGGGGTAGGGATAGAGAGCTGTTTAGGGGGGCTCAGGGGGATTAAGTGGTAAGGGGGGATCCTACACTGCAGAAAATATATAAATGTAAAAAAAAAAAACAAAAAAAAAAAACACAATTTTTTTTTTTTTTATAATGGCAGACTTTCTGCCAGTACTTAAGATGGCAGGGACATTTGTGGGGTGGGGGAGGGAAGAGAGCTGCTTGGGAGGGATCAGGGGGTGGAAATGTGTCAGGTGGGAGGCTGATCTCTACACTAAAGCTAAAATTAACCCTTCAAGCTCCCTACTAGCTACCTAATTAACCCCTTCATTGCTGGGCATAATACAAGTGTGGTGCGCAGCAGCATTTAGCGGCCTTCTAATTACCAAAAAGAAACGCTAAATCCATATATGTCTGCTATTTCTGAACAAAGGGGATTCCAGAGAAGCATTTACAACCATTTGTGCCATAATTGCACAAGCTGTTTGTAAATCATTTCAGTCAGAAACCTAAAGTTAGTGAAAAAATGAACTTTTTTTTTTATTTGATGCATTTGGCGGTAAAATGGTGGCATGAAATATACCTAAATGGGCCTAGATCAATACTTTGGGTTGTCTACTACACTACACTTAAGCTAAAATTAACCCTGCAAGCTACCTAATTAACCCCTTCACTGCTGGGCATAATACACGTGTGGTGCGCAGTGGCATTTAGCGGCCTTCTAATTACCAAAAAGTAATGCCAAAGCCATATATGTCTGCTATTTCTGAACAAAGGGGATCCCAGAAAAGTATATACAACCATTTATTCCATAATTGCACAAACTGTTTGTAAATAATTTTAGTGAGAAACCTAAAGTTTGTGAAAAAGTGAACAATTTTTTTTTATTTGATCGCATTTGGCGGTGAAATGGTGGCATGAAATATACCAAAATGGGCCTAGATCAATACTTTGGAATGTCTTCTAAAAAAAAATATATACATGTCAAGGGATATTCAGGGATTCCTGAAAGATATCAGTGTCCCAATGTAACTAGCGCTCATTTTGAAAAAAAGTGGTTTGGAAATAGCAAAGTGCTATTTGTATTTATTGCCCTATAACTTGCAAAAAAAAGCAAAGAACATGTAAACATTGAGTATTTCTAAAATCAGGACAAAATTTTGAAACTATTTAGCATGGGTGTTTTTTGGATGTTGTAGATATGTAAAAGATTTTGTGGGTCAAAGTTAGAAAAAGTGTGTTTTTTTCTATTTTGTTCTCATATTTTCTATTTTTTTATAGTAAATTATAAGATATGATGAATATAATGGTATCTTTAGAAAGTTCATTTAATGGTGAAAAAAACGGTATCTAATATGTGTGGGTACAGTAAATGAGTAAGAGGAAAATTACAGCTAAACACAAACACCGCAAAAATTTAAAAATAGCCCTGGTCCTTAAGGGATAGAAATTGAAAAATGGCCTTGTCCTTAAAATACATGTGCTAACCCACACACTTTAATAGTTTACTTCTGGCAATGTTTACGCAAGAGTAAAATGACTAAATAGTGCATCACTTGTAATCTAGCCCTATGTATATATCCATGGACGATGATAAATAGGCCCCCATATCAGCCAACGTCTAACTTTACTGATTCAGGAAATTAGCACCCAAGGGTATGATGTTATCTTAGCTCTCGAATTTAATATAAAATTAAACCATACAGTTTACAATTTTTTTAATATACCCAGACAAATGACTAGAAACCCTAGTAATTATAAATTAGGTAATTAAAGGGATATTAAAGTGATGTATTAACTTTAATACATCACTTCTGGGTCTCTAGAAGGAGGATTACATTACAGGTGAGCATTTAAAAATGCATGATTATCTCATGCATATTTTAAATAAAGCCAACCCTGTATTTTCAGCCAGACGATTGCCACAACCACTGTACTTTTTTTTTTTTTTTACTTTCAATAGCAGCAGCTTGCTTTTTGGCCTTGATAAGAGAGCATGTGCACTCTTTCCCCACCCCCATCACCAAAAGTAGCACTATCTCCCCTGAATGATTTAGATCTGTGTAATGAAATGCTTCACAACTGTAACACCATTTGCAATACGACAACATTAGCCAAGCAGCTTAAGATGTCTGTCTAATTTGGACAAATGCACCTGCTTTTGTTTCATTCTGCAACAAAATGAATATAACTTAATTAGCTAAAATGTACTAAATGAAGAGTATAAATTCAGTTCAGTTCAAGCCCATTGGTAAAATATGCTTAATGAAATTTTGCCATAAATGTATTTCTATCACTCAATGCTCTTTCTTCATCTATCAAACTAATTACATTTAGCCATAATTACCTTTCTTCCTAATCTAAACCAGGCATTTTATTTCAAGAGATAATAAGTATAGAGAAAATCATTCCAGAAGCACTTCCAGCTGATTTGCCCAGAGGTGTTATATGGTTCCTGACACATCTAATACCAAATGAGGTGTTAGTCTGTATTTTCATCTGAGATAACTAATCTATTACAAGATATTTGAACAAAGATTTCAGCATATCCCTTGCTATTATGTTTCATTCCTGTACTCCGTATTCCTGCGTGATGTCAGGCAAGTGCAATTTTATTTCATATAAGTGATAAAAAAGACTTTGTTTTTCTTATTTCCTTTTCACAAATGTATTCAAGGAACTGTTAAAAGAAATAACAACAAATTTACTCCTTACTATAAGCTTTTACTTTTATCAAGTATTTTGAATAGGAAATATCATTTCAGCCACATTAAATCACTTCATCTTAGTACAGCATCTGTCTGCTGTCCCACGTCTGGGAATCCTTTTCTAAATCACAATAGCTACACATGTTTGGCCTATTGGCTGCTGATACCAATATCCATCTGTTAAGCTGGCATGAAGCCCACCAAAAAAGCTACTCAGATTATTCCCCAAGAGCACAGGTGCCAAAGAGTGATGGCTACATGCTGGATATTAACACAATTTACTTTAAGGAAAAGTTAAGGGAACACAACAGCAATGTCTCTTAAACCAATCATCCAGATAGAATACATACAGCCAAAAAATAGAAATGAAGAGAAGGTTAAAAATATTTAACAGTAAATGTATGAGGTCTATAAAAATTTATGAGAGGCACTAAACCAGTTGCTGTTACTGAAGGGCAATTTTTATACAACTAGATGCAATGTGTCACTATTAGGGTTCAATCTGTTTAAGATATGCCTGGTACTAGATAAAACTGTCAGAATAGCTCATAAACTACTTTTCTAATGAGCCAGACTGCATAACAGATTATTTTAAAGCTGTCTGAAAAATCAAACACCAGTGATACTTTAAATCATGGCAATATATACCACGGACACAACTCTATCTACTGCAGGTAATGAGAACTACAGATATAATTAATTACCCTTCCACTGTTAAAGGCACAGAGCAATCTCACAACAATAGGTTATAATTAGATAAAATGAAAGCAATCAGTCATGCAAAGGCTTCTAAGCACTACTTTCTCAACATTCTAAAGATCTATTCCCCGAAAACATCATTCAATTACAATTCATATTGATATTTTTAATGCAAAAGTCTGTAGAAAACTAGAACAAAAATTAGTTAATTGCACAGCATTCTTCTATTTTTTGAGAAATGATCTGTAGCTAAAAGTGATTTACAATTTTTAACCTATTATATTGCATTAATTAATTTAATTTGTATTATTTTTCTCCTGCATTTGGTAAGCATGTTCCACTAAACTGTATTTCCAAAGAAAAGGTTTCAATGAAAAAGTTCTACAAAACCATAATCTTTCCCTATCTAAGTTTATATCAGAAATTAGAAAAGTTGTAAATTTACATAGCCTCATTCCTTTTCCCATTTACTCAAGCATTATGGCACTGTGCTCCAATTTAAAAAGGAAAGTCTAGACCCGATAATATTCTTTATTACTTATTGTTACATACCAGACAAGCATCTTGCAATGGGTTCCACGTCTATAAGCTTATACGAAGTACATGAAACTTTAAAAAAATAATTGTAACAATCTAAACTATAATCGTGTTTGTAATGCGTCCATCGGTGTCGCCAGTTGCACACGCATCCTCAAAGGAATGTTGGCTGCACGAGGCAGCCAAAAGAATATTCGCTGTGCGCGCAGCCAAAAGATTCCACCTGGATGCAGCATAAGCAAACAAAGCCTTAAAATAAAAACCATGCAACCGCCCGCACAAAATAACTAAACAACATGTAACCACCCGTAAGAAATTAAAAAAAAACAACAAACCGCTCACATGAAGTATTAAGAAAAAAAAACGAACCGTCTGCACAAAGTATAAAAAATATAAAACTAACCGCCTGTACGAAGTATAAAAAAAATAAAACTAAACACCCGCACAAAGTATTATAAAAAAAACTAACCAACCACACAAAGTATGAAGAAAATAATAAACATAACTACCCATACTATGGGGGGTAGTTATCAAGCCGTCAACCTCAAATACGCTGGAATTCCACAGCGTATTTGTGGCGAGGCTGATTCGCCTTAGTTATCAAAGGCTAGAGACCGGCAAAAGTAGAATTTTGTGACGTAAGCTTCGATCCGCCGGACTCAGTCCGACACAGATCGATTCTTACGTCACTCCAGATGTTCCGCACACAAGTGCAGCACAATCTGACTACTTTTGCTAGTTATCAAAAAAACTAGCAGGTACGCTCGGCACTTTTCCGGCCCAGCGTACCTGGTTTTCAATCCGCCGCCCTGGAGGCGGCAGATCCCATAGGAATCAATGGGAGTCTGACCATAGCGAAAGTACATGTTCGCTGCTGCCAGACATCCCATTGATTTCTATGGGAGATGTCTACACCTAACACCCTAACATGTACCCCGAGTCTAAACACCCCTAATCTGCCCCCCCCTACACCGCCGCAACTAAATAAAGTTATTACCCCCTAAACCGCCGCTCCCTGACCCCGCCGCAACTATAATAAATGTATTAACCCCTAAACCGCCACTCCCAGACACCGCCGCAACTATAATAAATGTATTAACCCCTAAACCGCCACTCCCAGACACCGCCGCAACCTACATTATACCTAGTAACCCATATCCTGCCCCCCCTATACCGCCGCCCTCTATAATAAAGTTATTAACCCCTATCCTGCCTATCCCGAACCTCGCCGCAACTAAATAGTTTAACCCCTAAACCACCACTCCCGGACCCAGCCGCAACCTATATTAAACTTATTAACCCCTAATCTGCCCCCCCTACACCGTCGCCACCTATAATACATTTATTAACCCCTATCCTCCCCCTACACCGCCGCCACTATAATAAATTTATTAACCCCTAAACCTAAGTCTAACACTAACCCTAACACCCCCCCTAACTTAAATATTAATTAAATAAATCTAAATAATATTATTAACTAAATTAATCCAATTTAAAACTAAATACTTACCTTTAAAATAAACCCTAATATAGCTACTATATAAATAATAATTATATGGTAGCTATCTTAGGATTTATTTTTATTTTACAGGTAACTTTCAATTTATTTTAACTAGGTACAATAGCTATTAAATAGTTATTAACTATTTAATAGCTTACCTAGCTAAAATAAACTGAAATTTACCTGTAAAATAAATCCTAACCTAAGTTACAATTACACCTAACACTACACTATACTTTAATAAATTATTCCTATTTAAAACTAAATACTACCTGTAAAATAAACCCTAAGATAGCTACAATGTAATTAATAATTACATTGTAGCTATTTTAGGATTTATATTTATTTTACAGGTAACTTTGTATTTATTTTATCTAGTTAGAATAGTTATTAAATAGTTATTAACTATTTAATAACTACCTAGCTAAAAGAAATAGAAAATTACCTGTAAAATAAATCCTAACCTAAGTTACAATTAAACCTAACACTACACTATCATTACATTAATAAAATAAATTAACTACAAATAGCTACAATTAAATACAATTACATAAACTAACTAAAGTACAAAAAATAAAAAAAGCTGTTACAAAAATTTAAAAAAATATTACAACAATTTTAAGCTAATTACACCTAATCTAAGCCCCCTAATAAAATAACAAAGCCCCCCAAAATAAAAAAATTCCCTACCCTATTCTAAATTAAAAAATTTCAAAGCTCTTTTACCTTACCAGCCCTTAAAAGGGCCTTTTGTGGGGCATGCCCCAAAGAAAACTGCTGTTTTGCCTGTAAAAGAAAAATACAACCCCCCCCAACATTAAAACCCACCACCCACATACCCCTAATCTAACCCAAACCCCCCTTAAAAAAACCTAACACTACCCCCCTGAAGATCATCTTACCTTGAGTCGTCTTCACTCAGCCGAGCCACCGATGGAACCGAAGAGGAGATCTGGAGCGGCAGAAGTGATCCTCCAAGGGGCGCTGAAGAAGTCTTCCATCCAATGAAGTGATCCTCCAGGCGGCGCTGATGAAGTCTTCCATCCGGGCGATGTCATCTTCCCAGCGGCGCTGAAGAAGTCTTCCATCCAGGCGATGACATCTTCAAAGCGGGGTCTTCAATCTTCTTTCTTCAGGATCCATCTTCATCCCGCCGACGCGGAACATCCTTCTTTCCCGATGGAATACCGAAGAATGAAGGCTCCTTTAAGGGACGTCATCCAAGATGGCGTCCCTTCAATTCCGATTGGCTGATAGGATTCTATCAGGCAATCGGAATTAAGGTAGGAAAAATCTGATTGGCTGATTGAATCAGCCAATCAGATTGAAGTTCAATCCGATTGGCTGATCCAATCAGCCAATCAGATTGAGCTCGCATTCTATTGGCTGTTCCGATCAGCCAATAGAATGCGAGCTCAATCTGATTGGCTGATTCAATCAGCCAATCAGATTTGTCCTACCTTAATTCCGATTGACTGATAAAATCCTATCAGCCAATCAGAATTGAAGGGACGCCATCTTGGATGACGTCCCTTAAAGGAGCCTTCATTCGTCGGTAGTCCGTCGGGATAGAAGGATGTTCGGCGTCGGCGGGATGAAGATGGATCCTGAAGAAAGAAGATTGAAGACCCCGCTTGGAAGATGACATCGCCCAGATGGAAGACTTCTTCAGCACCGCCTGGAGGATCACTTCATCGGATGGAAGACTTCTTCAGCGCTCCTTGGAGGATCACTTCTGCCGCTCCGGATCTCCTCTTCGGTTCCATCGGTGGCTCGACTCAAGGTAGGATGATCTTCAGGGGGGTAGTGTTAGGTTTTTTTAAGGGGGGTTTGGGTAAGATTAGGGGTATGTGGGTGGTGGGTTTTAATGTTGGGGGGGTTTGTATTTTTCTTTTACAGGCAAAAGAGCAGTTTTCTTTGGAGCATGCCCCACAAAAGGCCCTTTTAAGTGCTGGTAAGGTAAAAGAGCTTTTAACTTTTTTAATGTAGAATAGGGTAGGGAATTTTTTTTATTTTGGGGGGCTTTGTTATTTTATTAGGGGGCTTAGATTAGGTGTAATTAGCTTAAAATTGTTGTAATATTTTTTTTTAAATGTTTGTAACTTATTTTTTTTATTTTTTGTAACTTAGCTTTTTTTATTTTTTGTACTTTAGTTAGTTTATGTAATTGTATTTAATTGTAGTTATTTGTATTTAATTTATTTAATTAATGTAATGATAGTGTAGTGTTAGGTTTAATTGTAACTTAGGTTAGGATTTATTTTACAGGTAATTTTGTATTTCTTTTAGCTAGGTAGTTATTAAATAGTTAATAACTATTTAATAACTATTCTAACTAGCTAAAATAAATACAAAGTTACCTGTAAAATAAATATAAATCCTAAAATAGCTACAATGTAATTATTAATTACATTGTAGCTATCTTAGGTTTTTTTTTTACAGGTAAGTATTTAGTTTAAAATAAAAATAATTTATTAAAGGTTAGGATTTATTTTACAGGTAAATTTCAGTTTATTTTAGCTAGGTAATCTATTAAATAGTTAATAACTATGTAATAGCTATTGTACCTAGTTAAAATAAATTGAAAGTTACCTGTAAAATAAAAATAAATCCTAAGATAGCTACCATATAATTATTATTTATATTGTAGCTATATTAGGGTTTATTTTAAAGGTAAGTATTTAGTTTTAAATAGGATTAATTTAGTTAATAATAGAAATATTATTTAGATTTATTTAATTAATATTTAAGTTGGGGGGGGTGTTAGGGTTAGTGTTAGACTTAGGTTTAGGGGTTAATAAATTTATTACAGTGGCGGCGCTGTAGGGGGGGGCAGGATAGGGGTTAATAAATGTGTTATAGGTGGCGACGGTGTAGGGGGGGCAGATTAGGGGTTAATAAGTTTAATATAGGTTGCGTCGGGGTCCGGGAGCAGCGGTTTAGGGGTTAAACTATTTATTTAGTTGTGGCGGTTTAGGGGTTAATACATTTATAAGAGTTACGGCGGGGTCTAGGAGCGGCGGTTTAGGGGTTAGTAACTTTATTGAGTTGCGGGGGGCTCCGGGGGTGCCGGTACAGGGGGTAGAACAGTGTAGTTTAGTGTGGGTGCTTAGTGACAGGCTAGCAATAAAGCTGTAAAAAAGCCGAAGAGCAGCGAGATCGGATGAGTGATAACTCTCACAGTCCGCTGCTCAGCGCCCCGTACTTGGTGCGCGGCTTTTTGACAGATTTATTGATAACTTAGGCGAATTTTTTAAGGTCCGCGGCGGCGAAGGTAGGCGAGCTTAGGAGGGCGTATTGGGCCGGCGAAGGCAGGAAAGTTAACACGTTGATAACTAGGCCTCTATGTATTAACAAAAAACCCAGAAACTACCTAACCCTTACACCGCCAAACCCCCACAACGCCAACTAAATAAATTACAATATTAACCCTTAAACCACCAAACCCTACAACGCCAACTAACTAATTATACTATTAACTCCTAAACCGACAAACCCCACATCGCAATAAACTAATTAACTTATAAACCCCTAAACTGCCAACCCCCACATCGCAATAAACCTAATTAACCTATTAACTCCTAAACCGCCAACCTCCCACAACGCAACTAATTTAATTACTAAGCCCCCTAACCTAACACCCCCTAAATTAACCCCAATTACTACTAAATTACAATTAAAATAAAAAATCCTAACATTAAATTACAAAAAATTAATCTAACATTACAAAAAATAAAAAAGTCTAACAATACATAAAACAATTAAAGGGACACTGAACCCACATTTTTTCTTTTGTGATTCAGATAGAGCATGCAATTTTAAGCAACTTTCTAATTTACTCCTATTATCAATTTTTCTTCGTTCTCTTGCTATTTTTATTTGAAAAAGAAGGCATCTAAGCTATTTTTTGGTTCAGACCAGTGGATAGCACTTGCTTATTGGTTAGTTAAATTAATCCACCAATCAGCAAGAACAACCCTGGTTGTTCACCAAAAATGGACTGGCTTCTAAACTTACATTCTTAATTTTCAAATAAAGATACCAAGAGAATGAAGAAAATTTGATAATAGGAGCAAATTAGAAAGTTGCTTAAAATTGTATGCTCTATCTGAATCACAAAAGAAAAAATTTGGAATCAGTGTCCCTTTAACTAAATAATAAAAAATAAAAAAAATGAAACCTAATCCCTATGAAAACATAAAAGCCCCCCAAAATAAAAACACCCCTAATCTGAACTAAACTACCAATAGCCCTTAAAAGGGCCCTTTGTAGGACATTGCCCTAAGGTAAACAGCTCTTTTACATTTAAAAAAATACTAAGTCCCCCCTAACAGTTAAAAAACCCCACCCACCAAACCCCCAAAATAAAACACCTAACACTAAAAAAACCTAAACTACCCATTGCCCCTAAAGGGGCATTTGTAAGGGCATTGCCCTTAAAAGGGCATTCAGCTCTTTTACTGCCCTTAAAAGGGCCTTCCGCTCTTTTACAAGCCCATTAAAACCCAAATCTTAAAAATAAAAAAAAATCCTAAATCTAACCCCCAAATAGGTACTCACCATTTCTAAAGTCCGGTGGAGAAGGTCTTCTTCCAGGCGGCTCCATCAACTTCTATCTTCATACGGAAAAAAGGCGATGCAGATCGGAGGTGCGGAGCTGGCTTTCCCGATGCACGGATCCTCAGCGGCGGTTCTCAGCGGCGGTGGTCCAAAGCGACATAGAGGCTCCTCTTCATGCGATCGTCCATCACACACTGAAGATTAAATGCAAGGTACCCTATATTTATTGGGGTACCTTGCATTCCTATTGGCTGAAATTTAGAAATCAGCCAATAGGAGGAGAGCTACTGAAATTGTATTGGCTAATTTAAACAGCCAATAGGATTTCAGTAGCTCTAATCTTATTGGCTGATTTCAAAATTTCAGCCAATAGTAATGCAAGTTACCCCAAATTGAATGCGGTACCTTGCATTCAGTTTTCAGTGTACGCCGGAGATCGGATGAAGAGGAGCCTCCACGCCGCTGAGGATCACTGCAGCTGAGGACCGCCACTCCGGATCCGTGCATTGGGGAAGACCTCTCCGCGCCGCCTTCATTCCGGATGAAGATAGAAGATGATGAAGCCGTCCGGAAGAAGACCTTCACCCCCAGACTTCAGGAACGGTGAGTAACTATTTGGGGCTTTTTTTTTTTTTTAAGATTAGAGATTTAATGGGCTGTAAAAGAGCTGATTGCCCTTTTAAGGGCAGTAAAATAGCTGAATACCCTATTAAGGGCAATGCCCATACAAATGCTCCTTTAGGGGCAATGGGTAGCTTAGGTTTTTTTAGACTTTGTTTTTTTTTTATTTTGGGGGGGTTGGTTGGGTGGCTGGCTTTACTGTTAGGGGGTAATTGGTAATTTTTTTAGGTAAAAGAGCTGTTTAACTTAGGGCAATGCCATACAAAAGGCCATTTTAAGAGCTTTTGGTAGTTTAATATTAGATTAGGGGGTGTTTTTATTGTTGGGGGGATTTATTATTTTTATAGGGGTATTTTAGTTTAGGTTTAAATTTTTTATTTTTGATATCTTTGTTTATTTTTTTCTGTAATTTTACTTTTTAATTTTTTGTAACTTTAGCTTGGGTGTTTGTATTTTTTAAACATAGACTGCCCTCTGGGCAGGCTTATCGCCTAGTAAGTAATACAAATTATATTTTATAAAAATGTATGAGAGAGTAGAAAATATTGCTGAATATTTTAGCACTGGTGCCACCCTTGAAAATTAATATAAATATGTTATACAGGGAGAAAGTACTCCAGAACATATGTTAGTGTTCTGGAAAAGCAAGGGCAAAAAACACAGGCACACAGAAAGGAATAAAAATCAAAATAATTTATTATCCCACATCACATTTAGTGGATCATTGTTGAAAACTTAGCCACACCATATAAAGTGAACAGTTTATATACAAAAAACACCACAATAACAATGGTAAAGAACAACAGGACAGGGCATAAGCTACCTAAGCATACGTATGCTGCATGAGCCTAAGATGTAAAGTATCTACTGCACAGAAAAAGTAAATCTTAAAACAATCTCTGAACTATAGATTCCACACATGCATGCATATGAACAAGGTATATAGCCTAAAATGCCTTCTAAATGTACCCAACAAATAGAGTATATAAGTCCTTGTACATTATATGCCTGATCGCATCTTCCAGGGAGTTAAGGATAACAAGCGTGAGACAGACCGCAGCAATTCCTGCTGTCACCTCGGTCATAAGTAATGTGATATAAACAAAGGTTAGCACTTAACTTTGGCGTCAGGGCCGCCATCAGGGGGTGACAGGGGTGACTCCTGTCAGGGGCCCAATGGGCCAGGGGGGCCCCATGAGGCAAGAACTTAAAAAAAAAATAAAAAAAATGTTTTGGCAGCCACCAGTGGGTACTACAGCAGAGTGCTAATTGAGCATGGGAAATGTTATTACAAGTAGTAAAGTATTAGCATTTGAGAGGATTTCTGAGTGTGCACTAAACCACTATGCACAGTGTGAGACAGACTTGGCACTTTGTTTGTACAGTGTGTGCCTGAGTCAGACGGCTGATCACTTTCATTTGCAGAGGAGGTAGGACTTACCGAGCAATTTTTTTTTTATTTCTTTGTGCAATTTCGGATTGTAACTTCAGTGTGGTAGTAGTTGTATGGTGGGGCCAGGGATCCATAAAAACACATTTTTTTAACAGCAGTGTATTTATGATTATTTGACAATGCTGTAGAAATTCTATATTTTTGGGGAAAATGGGGAAAAAACATATGTCAACCTTTTAAAAGTACTAGCCATCTACCCAGATCATTAATGTACAATTTTGAATTCACAAAATTATTTTTGTTTGCACATTTACAAATATGATTCTTTAAAAAGTGATCTCTTAATTTCTGCAATTTTTTTTATCATGCATGTCACACAATGTTGATTTAGGGGATGCAAGGTGCATAAATGTTTCCTCCTGTGAGTGTTTCTGTGGGTGTCTGTGTTTATGTCTTTGTGCTTTGGTTTGTGTCTCTATGAGTGTGTGTGTTTTTTTTCTGTGGGTCTCTTTGTGAGGGTGGGTATGTATGTTTTTGTGCATTTTCTGTGGATGCCTGAGGATGTGTGCATATGTCTTTGAGCTTTTTCTATGGGTGTCTCTGTGAGGGTGTGTGTATGTTTGTCTTTGTGTATTCTCTCTGGATGCCTCTGTGAGGGTGGGTGTGTATGTCTGTGGATGTCTCCGTGAGGGTGTGTGTGTGTGTATGTATGTATGTATGTCTTTGTTTTCTGTGGATGTCTCTGTGAGGGTGTGTGTTTTCTGTGGATGTCTCTGTGAGGGTGTGTGTATGTATTTGTGTGTTTTCTGCGAATGTCTCAGTGAGAGTGTGTGTATGTATGTCTTTCTGTGTTTTATGTGGTTGTCTCTCTGTGTGTGTATGTCTTTCTGTGTTTTCTGTGGGTGTCTCTGTGTGTGTGTGTATGTCTTTGTGTGTTTTCTGAGGCTGTCTCTGTCAGTGTTTCCTTGGGTGTATGTGCAAGTTTGAGTTTGTGTGTGTATCCATTGTCTGTTCCTTTTTAGGACATTTTGACCTTACTACTGATTATTCACATCTTTCTACAGACTTTGAGACTAACGAGACCTTTCCGGAAGTCACCAATCCACCATTTAACCTTTAAATTATTGTTTAGGCAGTTCAGGGCCCTTCCTTTCAGCCACGCATGCTTTTCTCGTCATTTAGATGGCATCTTCCTTTACAAAAAGATAATCAGAACTCCATATTTTGTTTTCTAAATCTCCTTTTTTTTTTTACAAAACTGTAGTTTACCTCATTACTTGTCAGGTCAATATAATCAAGTGCTGAGTTTTTGTGTCTGATTGTGTTTTTGTGTTTATTTGCGTGTCTGCTAGAGTGTCTATATGTGAATCCTTATGTGTGAGTGTGTGTTATTCAGTGTATGAGTTTGTCGGTGTGTGTGTATGTTACTACCTTTACATCATTTCCAAGTTTAAATAGACACTTAAGAATAAAGTGCATATACGTTTTAGTCACTTGGTCAAAAATTGCACTTGTCAAAGGAGGGGGGGGGGGGCTGATCAATGGTTAAGTCAGGGGCCCCAAAATTTCTAGTGGCGGCCCTGTTTGGCGTCTTGTTTCTCTGTTTCCAGCAAGAGTCCACAGCATGTGCAACGCTATCTGGGCGTGTAACGTCACTAGGGGTGGAGCGATGTAACCATCCTCGGTCTGTAATAGATTCAGTGAATGGGGAATACTTCCCAAATGTATCCGCTGTATTGGCACTTAGCCACCAGTAAAAGAACCAGGCTTCCACTCGTTAATAGGCAAAACCATATATTAAATACCAAGATGTACCAGGTGTTTTTCTCCACCAAATCACGCTCCCCTCAGTAACTCTTCAGCATGTCATAAGCCACAAGACTGCCACAAATAATCACACTTCACACATCTTATGAATGTTCCATATGTGAAATTTTAACTCACGCTTCTTGTGCAACACTTTCCTCCTTTTACTCCACAGGATAACCCAGACGTGATTGCAACCTTACAAGTCTGGATAAACATTTGCAAAACCTATTGCTATTTTTGGAGCGCTGATAAGAGAGCGCTTGGGTTATCCTGTGGAGTAAAAGGAGGAAAGTGTTGCACAAGAAGCGTGAGTTAAAATTTCACATATGGAACATTCATAAGATGTGTGAAGTGTGATTATTTGTGGCAGTCTTGTGGCTTATGACATGCTGAAGAGTTACTGAGGGGAGCGTGATTTGGTGGAGAAAAACACCTGGTACATCTTGGTATTTAATATCTGGTTTTGCCTATTAACGAGTGGAAGCCTGGTTCTTTTACTGGTGGCTAAGTGCCAATACAGCAGATACATTTGGGAAGTATTCCCCATTCACTGAATCTATTACAGACCGAGGACGGTTACATCGCTCCACCCCTAGTGACGTCTAGGGATGGGCGAATGTTTCGCAACATTCGAAAAATGGCATGAATTTTAACACATTCGTTCATTCTAATCGAATTTCGAATCTTTACATAACATTCTAACATTCGATTTTCGAATGTTCGGTTTCGAATTTTACGATTACATTTGAAAATATTATTTTTGAAAAATTCGAATTTAGATTGTAATAGTATTTCTAATGCTTTTTCTTTAAATGTAATATTAAAATTATGCAATATTCGAATTTGAAAAATTTGAATTTAGATTGTAATAGTATTTCTAATGCTTTTTCTTTAAATGTAATATTTGAATTCGAAAAATTTGATTTTAGATTGTAATAGTATTTCTAATGCTTTTTCTTTAAATGTAATATTCGAATTATGCAATACGTGTATTCGAATTCGAAAAATTCGAATTTAGATTGTAATAGTATTTCTAATGCTTTTTCTTTAAATGTAATATTCAAATTATGCAATATTCAAATTCGAAAAATTCGAATTTATATTCGAATTCGAAAAATTCGAATTTATGTTTGTAATAGTATTTGTAATGCTTTCTTTAAATGTAATATTCGAATTATGCAATATTCTATATGGAAACATTCGAAATTATATATTTGTATCTATTATGTATCAATTTACTAAATTCCCGCCCTACCACATGAACTATTGAACTTCTGAATAGTATTTGTTAAATAGAATGTTAAATTAGAAATTTTGAATGTGGACATTCGATATAATTAAAAACATTCGAATTCGAAAGTGACATTCGAAAACTTTAAATAACATTAGATTTTCAAATTTTTAAGAATATTCATTCTTATCGATATTCGGATTTAGAATTCGAATTTCGGTAATAACATTCGTTCTACATTCGAAATTCCTAGTGACGTCACACGCCCAGATAGCGTTGCACATGCTGTGGACTCTTGCTGGAAACAGAGAAACAAGACGCCAAAGTTAAGTGCTAACCTTTGTTTATATCACATTACTTATGACCGAGGTGACAGCAAGAATTGCTGCGGTCTGTCTCACGCTTGTTATCCTTAACTCCCTGGAAGATGCGATCAGGCATATAATGTACAAGGACTTATCTACTCTATTTGTTGGGTACATTTAGAAGGCATTTTAGGCTATATACCTTGCTCATATGCATGCATGTGTGGAATCTATAGTTCAGAGATTGTTTTAAGATTTACTTTTTCTGTGCAGTAGATACTTTACATCTTAGGCTCATGCAGCATACGTATGCTTAGGTAGCTTATGCCCTGTCCTGTTGTTCTTTACCATTGTTATTGTGGTGTTTTTTGTATATAAACTGTTCACTTTATATGGTGTGGCTAAGTTTTCAACAATGATCCACTAAATGTGATGTGGGATAATAAATTATTTTGATTTTTAATCCTTTCTGTGTGCCTTTGTTTTTTGCCCTTGCTTTTCCAGAACACTAACATATGTTCTGGAGTACTTATAACCTACTCTATCTAGACTGTTCCTTTAAAGATTGTACACTACAGACTACACTATCACTTCCATTGGGATGTGCAGTATTAATGTTAATCAACCACATTTTTTAAACCTCATAACTGTGAAGAACTTCCAAGACATCCGACATGTGTTTTTTTGCGTAAGTACTTTACCAACCAGGGGCTAGAAAACAAGTGGCACACTAACTGTTGAGTTCAAGCGATAAAGGGTTTATCACGGCTTTTTGCTTGCATCAGAAGTAGAGCGCTGATTACAGGTTAAAAGTAAACACGTTCACTTGCGTGCAATCACATTAATAGTGCCTCTGGATAGCGCAACTTCAGAGCTCTGGTTAACTGTTACGCAAGACAAAAAGTTGCACAAAAGATATCAACATTGTATTTAAAAGTACAGCTACGCTCATAATAACACTATTTTATAAAAATAATTTTTGCATAAAACAGTTATAAGGGATCAAAGATACGAGGTCTCAGGTGTTAGAATAAAAAGGCATTCAAAGTGCTTTTTTTATATAAAGGTATATACATATCTAAATATGTATATGTGTATATAAATATATATATATATATATATATATATATATATATATATAAACAGCAAGGGAAGTGCACTCCTATAGGAATTATTTTCAATATAATCACTTTTATTGTACAATAAAAGTGACTATATTGAAAATAATTCCTATTGGAGTGAACTTTCCTTGCTGCTTATTATTACCCTTTTGCTGCACCCTGGGTTATCATTAATGGACATCTGGAGTGCGATCTGTTCTGCAATATATATATATATATGTATATATATATATATATATATATATATATATAAATATATATATATATATATATATATATATATATAGGTGGCCCTCGGTCTTGCGTCGTTTCAGAATAACAACCTTTTTTTCAGTCATGTGACTGCTATTGAAAAGCTTTGGAAAGCAAAGTGCACTAATTAAAATAGCCAGAAGGTGGAGCTGTCCGCTTGTTTTGCAGCAAAGTTATGCAACTTAAGAGCCTGAAATTGATCTGTGTACACAGAGCAGACATTAGCTATTGAGCAACAAGATTTAGCACCAACTTCCCTATTATCTTCCTGTCCAGCTGCTTGAGATGAGGGTGCCTAACTGCCTATTAATAACTGCAGATTGAGGGGTCGATCTGATAAAAATCGTCGCCCGCAAAAGCCGGCGACGCCAATATTTGCGCGGGTTTGGTATCCTATATACGGCGTAACCTAGAAGTTACGCGCGTATATTTCTGCCGTCGCCCGTAGTTTTTTGGGCCATAGGCAGGTATACCAAACCCGCGCAGTTTGGTATCCAATATGCAGCGTAAGGACTTACGTGGCGAAAATGGAGAAAACTTACTCCATTTTCACCTCGCCACTAAAAGCAGCCGTAAGAAGCCTTGCGCTGACTATTGGAGCCCCGTAACTCCCTAAACTGGCAGCTAAAATAAACCTAACACCTAACGCATGCGCAATGTCTATCTACCTGTCAACCGCGATCTTCTAAAATAAACCTAACACCTAACGCATGCGCAATGTCTATCTACCTGTCAACCGCGATCCCCCCCGAAATCCCTAATAAAGTTATTAACCCCTAAACCGCCGCTCCCGGACCCCGCCGCCATCTACATAAACTAACCCCCTACTGTGAGCCCCTAAAACCGCCGCCATCTACCTTATCTATCCCCTAATTAGAACCCCTTACACCGCTGTCATCTACCTTATCTATCCCCTAATCTGACCCCTTACACCGCCGCCACCTATATAAAAATTATTAACCCCTAATCTAATCCCCCTATACCGCCGCCAGCTATATTAATATTATTAACCCCTAATGTAAGCCCCTTACACCGCCGCCATCTCTATTAAAATGATTAACCCCTAATTTAATCTACCTACCCCGCCGCCAGCTATATTATCTATGTTAACCCTACATATATTATAGTTAATATAGGTATTACATTATATATATTAACTATATTAACCCTAATTATATTAGGGTTAATATAGTTAATATAGTTACTATAGTATTTATATTAACTATATTAACTCTATCTAACCCTAACACCCCTAACTAAATTTATATTAAATTAATCTAATTCATTTATAAACTAAAATATTCCTATTTAAATCTAAATACTTACCTATAAAATAAACCCTAAGATAGCTACAATATAATTAATAATTACATTGTAGCTATGTTAGGGTTAATATTTATTTTACAGGTAAATTGTTAATTATTTTAACTAGGTATAATAGCTATTAAATAGTTATTAACTATTTAATATCTACCTAGTTAAAATAATTACCCAATTACCTGTAAAATAAATCCTAACCTAAGTTACAAATACACCTACACTATCAATAAATTAAATAAACTACAAACATCTATCTAAAAATACAATTAAATTAACTAAACTAAATTACAAAAAAAAACAAACACTAAATTACAAAAAATAAAAAAAGATTACAAGATTTTTAAGCTAATTACACCTATTCTAAGCCCCCTAATAAAATAATAAACCCCCAAAATAAAAAAAATTCCCTGCCCTATTCCCTGCTTAGAATAGGTGTAATTAGCTTAACAATCTTGTAATCTTTTTTTATTTTTTGTAATTTAGTGTTTGTTTTTTTTTGTAATTTAGTTTAGTTAATTTAATTGTATTTTTAGATAGATGTTTGTAGTTTATTTAATTTATTGATAGTGTAGGTGTATTTGTAACTTAGGTTAGGATTTATTTTACAGGTAATTGGGTAATTATTTTAACTAGGTAGATATTAAATAGTTAATAACTATTTAATAGCTATTATACCTAGTTAAAATAATTAACAATTTACCTGTAAAATAAATATTAACCCTAACATAGCTACAATGTAATTATTAATTATATTGTAGCTATCTTAGGGTTTATTTTATAGGTAAGTATTTAGATTTAAATAGGAATATTTTAGTTTATAAATGAATTAGATTAATTTAATATAAATTTAGTTAGGGGTGTTAGGGTTAGATAGAGTTAATATAGTTAATATAAATATTATAGTAACTATATTAACTATATTAACCCTAATATAATTAGGGTTAATATAGTTAATATATATAATGTAATACCTATATTAACTATAATATACTTAGGGTTAATATAGATAATATAGCTGGCGGCGGGGTAGGTAGATTAAATAAGGGGTTAATCATTTTAATAGAGATGGCGGCGGTGTAATACATTGGGGGTTAATAATTTTAATATAGATGGCGGCGGTGTTAGGGGCTCACTTTAGGGGGTTATAGATATAATATAGCTGGCGGCGGGGTACGGGAGCGGCGGTTTAGGGGTTAATAACTTTATTAGGTTGCGGCGGGGTACGGGAGCGGCGGTTTAGGGGTTAATAGCTTTTTTATTGTTAGGATAGTGAGGGGGGATAGCGGATAGAGGGTTAGACAGTGCGGGCTATGTTAGGGAGGCGTGTTAGACAGTGCGGGTGTTTTAGACTTTAGTCAGGTTTTATAGGCGCCGGCAGTTTCTAACGAGGCGCAAGTCACTGGCGACGCCAGAAATTTGTACTTACGCAGATTTCTGGACATCGCTGGTTTGTCAGACTTACGGCACGTTAGCAAGTGACGGCGACTTATATGGGATAGCTCGAGTTGCGAGCTGAAACTGCGGGCGACGCCGGTTCCCTCGCTTGCGCCGCAAACTGCGATCTATATCGGAT
This sequence comes from Bombina bombina, assembly GCF_027579735.1. NCBI lineage: Eukaryota > Metazoa > Chordata > Amphibia > Anura > Bombinatoridae > Bombina > Bombina bombina. Next base: position 551,930,897 of record NC_069504.1, on the reverse strand, counting down.
CGCGCCCTGAAATGCTAACAATGCAGAGAACTGCTCGCAGAAAAATGCAAATAAAAAAACGTTTTTGTTTATTAAACTTAGTTTGATGATGATGCAGTCTGTTGTGTAATTATTTTATTAGGTGATGTTTAGCAAATGTTTTTGTTCATTAAACTTAGTTTGATGATGATACAATCTATATTATTAGGTTTATAATGCTGTTTATTATTTAAAGTCTTCATTTCAAAGCTTTAAAAATAATGTATTAGGTGTTACTTATGACAATTTTGAGAGGGGCCTGGAACCTAACCCTCTCACTTCCCATTGACTTACATTATAAACTGGGTTTCAATTCACAACAGTTTCGATTTACAACCATTCCTCCTGGAACCTAACCCCGGCGTAAACTTAGGGCTACCTGTATATATATATTTATGTGTGTGTACATATGTATTTATGTACAACCCCAATTCCGAAAAAGTTTGGACAGTATGAAAAATGCAAAAAAACTAACAAAAAGAGTAATTTGAAAATTCAATTCACCCTGTTCTATATTGAAAATACATTATTAACACATCATTTGATGTTTTACGTGTGAATTTAATGTTTTTTGAAAATATACACTCATTTCAAATCTGTTGACTGCAACACACTCTGCTTGGTTAAGTTTAGCAAGCAGAATTTTCCCCCATTCATCCATTATGTATGTCTTTAGCTGCATAACTGTACTATGGGGCCTTCATTGCCTTATTTTGTGCTTCATAATGCGCCACACATTTTCAATCAGAGACAGGTCAGGACTGCAGGCAGGCCATGCTAGCACCCACACTCTCTGCTTACACAACCATGCGCTTGTAATCGGGGCAGAATGTGGTTTGGCGTTGTCCTGCTGGAAAATGCAGGGACGTCTCTGGAAAAGATGACATCTGGATGGCAGCATATGTTGCTCCAAAATGTATACATACAGTCATGGACAAAAATATTGGCACTCATGCATTTCTATCAGATAATACACCACTTCACCCAGACAATTGTTGCAATTATAAATGTTTAGGCATTCTCATGTTTATTTCATTTGTCCGTATTGGTATGACACAAAAAAGTGGAGAGAAAAAAAGCCAAATTTGACACATTCCATGCAAAACTCCAAAAATGGACTGGACAAAATTATTGGCACCCTCAATTTAATATTTGGTAGCACACCCCTTGGAAAAAATAACTGAAATCAATCACTTCCTGTAACCATTAATGAGTTCCTTATACCTCTCTAATGGAGTTATGGACAACTCTTCTTTTGCCAACTGCTCCAGGTATCTCAGATTGGAAGGGTTCCTTTTCCTAAACTACTGTTTTGAGATCTTTCCACAGGTGCTCTATGGTATTGAGATCTGGACTCATTGCTGGCCAGTTCAGTACTCTAAAGCGCTTTGTCTTAAACCATTTCTGGGTGCTTTTTGACATGTGCTTTGAGTCATTGACCTGCTGTAAGACCCATGACCTCTGACGGAGACCCAACTTTATCTGACAGAAATGCAGGGGTGCCAATATTTTTGCCCATGACTGTATCTTTCTGCATTAATAGTGCCCTCAAAGATGTGCAAGTTACCCAAGTCATGGGCACTGACACACCCCCATACCATGACAGACGCTGATGCTGATAACAGCTTGGATGTTCCTTTTCCTCTTTGGTCTGGAGAATAGGACGGCTGTTTTTTCCAAAAAATATTTGAAATGTTGACTTGTCGGACCACAAAATACGATTCCATTGTGCTACTGTCCATCTCAGATGAGACCGAGCCCAGAGAAGTTGGCAGCGCTTCTGGACAGTGTTGATGTATTGCTTTGCATAGTAAAGCCTTAACTTGCATCTGTGGATGCAGTGGACAATGGTGTTGACTGACAAAGGTTTACAAAAGTATTCCAGAGCCCATGTCAGGATATCCATTACAGACTCATGAAGGTTTTTGAGACAGTGAAATCTGAGGGATCAGAGATCACGTGCATTCAGAAGAGGATTTCGGTCATGCCCTTTACGCATCGAGATTTGACCGGATTCCTTAAATCTTTTAATTATATAGTGTGCACTGTAGAAGGTGAAATGCCCAAAATCATACTGATTTGTCTTTGAGGAATGTTTTTCTCAAAGTGTTGGATTATTCACTGATGCATCTGTTGGCAGATTGGCGAGACTCAACCCATCCTTGCTCTTGAAGGACTGGGCTTTTTTGGAGGCTTCTTATATACTATGATTACATGATTGCCTCAACTGTTTCACATCACCTTCTGATTTCAACTGGTCACATCGCAATTAGTCCTAAATTGCCCCTGTCCCAGCTTTTTTGGAATGTGTAATCAGTAATCAGATTTGAAATGAGTGTCGATTTTAAAAAATACATACATTTTTGGAATTGGGGTTGTATTTATATGTGTATATATCTACTTACAGACATATATACACATATAAACACCATATATTTTTTTTAAATGGAATATTCTCTTTAGAATTCTTATTCAATATATTAAAAAAAAAAAAAGCTTGCCAATTTATTTAGCAAACATATCTACATATAATTTGAAAAGCTTTCTCTATTTCTTTTAGTTGCCACAACATTCTTACACCTAGATTACGAGTTTTGCGTTAGAGGCTATGCGGTGCTAACGAGCAGTTTTGTCTCACCGCTCACTTACCTGCAGCGCTGGTATCACAGGTTTTTATAAACCCGGCGTTATTATGCAAGAAGTGAGCGTTGAGCAAAATTTTGCTCCTTACTGCACTCCAATACCAGCGCTGCTTAAGTCAGCGGTGAGCGGGTTGTACGTGCTCGTGCACGATTTCCCCATAGGAATCAACAAGGAGAGCCGGCTGAGAAAAAGTCTAACACCTGCAAAAAAGCAGAGTAAAACTCAGTAACGCAGCCCTATTGAGTCCTATGGGGAAACACATTTTATGTTTACACCTAACACCCTAACATGAACCCAGAGTCTAAACACCCCTAATCTTACACTTATTAACCCCTAATCTGCTACCCCTACATTGCCGACACCTCCATTATATTTATTAACCCCTAATCTGCCGCTCCGCACACCGCCGCCACCTACATTATACTTATGAACCACTAATCTGCTGCCCCCAACATCGCTGACACCTACATTATATTTATTAACCCCTAATCTGCCACCCCCAATGTTGCCGCAACCTACCTACACTTATTACCCCAAATCTGCCGCCCCCAACGTTGCCGCCACGATAATAAACATATTAACCCCTGAACCACCGCACTCCCGCCTCGCAAACATTAAATATTATTAACCCCTAATCTGCCGTCCCTAACATCTCCGCCACCTACCTACATTTATTAACTCCTAATCTGCCGCCCCAACGTCGCCGCCACTATAATAAATGTATTAACCCCCAAACCTAAGTCAAACCCTAACACCCCCTAACTTAAATATAGTTACAATAAATCTAAATAAAAATTCCTATCATTAACTAAATAATTCCTATTTAAAAATAAATACTTACCTATAAAATAAACCCTAAGCTAGCTACAATATAACTAATACTTACATTGTAGCTATCTTAGGGTTTATTTTTATTTTACAGGCAAGTTTGTATTTATTTTAACTAGGTAGAATAGTTTCTAAATAGTTATTAACTATTTAATAGCTACCTAGCTAAAATAAATACAAATTGACCTGTGAAATAAAACTTAACCTAAGTTACATTAACACCTAACACTACACTATAATTAAATAAATTAAATAAATTAACAACAATTAAATAACTTAAATTAAATTAGCTAAAGTACAAAACCCCCCCACTAAATTACAGAAAATAATAAACAGATAACAAGATTTTTAAACTAATTACACCTAATCTAATAGCCCTATCAAAATAAAAAGCCCCCCCAAAATAAAAAAAAAACCCTAGCCTAAATTAAACTATCAATAGACCTTAAAAGGGCCTTTTGCGGGGCATTGCCCCAAAGAAATCAGCTCTTTTACCTGTAAAAAAAAATACAAACAACCCCCCCAACAGTAAAACCCACCACCCACACAACCAACCCCCCCAAATAAAATACTTTCTAAAAAAACCTAAGCTCCCCATTGCCCTGAAAAAGGCATTTGGATGGGCATTGCTCTTAAATGGGCAGTTAGCTCTTTTGTGGCCCAAAGTTCCTAACCTAAAAATAAAAGCCACCCAATACACCCTTAAAAAAACCTAACACTTACCCCTAAAGATCGATTTACAGTTCTGAAGACCGGGCATCCATCCTCAAGGAAGCAGGAGAAGTCTTCATCCAACTGGGCCGAAGTCCTCAACGAAGCCGGGAGAAGTCTTCATCCATGCAGGGCAAAGTGGTCCTCCAGATGGGCAGAAGTCTTCATCCAGACGGACTCTTCTATCTTCATCCATCCGACGGAGCGGCTCCATCTTCAAGACATCCAATGCAGAGCATCCTCTTCATCCGGAGTCTTCTTACTGAATGAAGGTTCCTTTAAGTGACGTCATCCAAGATGGCGTCCCTTAGATTCCGATCCAATCAGCCAATAGAATTGAGCTCGCATTCTATTGGCTGATTGGAACAGCCAATAGAATGCAAGCTCAATCCTATTGGCTAATTGCATCAGCCAATAGGACTTTTTCTACCTTAATTCCGATTGGCTGATAGAATTCTATCTATCTAAGGGACGCCATCTTGGATGATGTCACTTGAAGGAACCTTCATTCATCTTTAGTTGTCGGAAGAAGAGAATGTTCCGCATTGGATGTCTTGAAGATGGAGCCGCTCCGTGTCGAATGGATGAAGATAGAAGATGCCGTCTGGATGAAGACTTCTGCCCGTCTGGAAGACCACTTCGCCCGGCTTGGATGAAGACTTCTCCGGGCTTCGTTGAGGACTTTGGTCCGGTTGGATGAAGACTTCTGCCGCTTCCTTGAGGATGGATGTCTGGTCTTCAGAACTGTAAGTCGATCATCAGGGGGTTAGTGTTAGGTTTTTTTAAGGGTGTATTCGGTGGGTTTTATTTTTAGGTTAGGGACTTTGGGCCGCAAAAGAGCTAACTGCCCTTTTAAGGGCAATGCCCATCCAAATGCCCTTTTCAGGGCAATGGGGAGCTTAGGATTTTTTTAGATAGTATTTTATTTGGGGGGTTGGTTGTATTTTTTTTTACAGGTAAAAGAACCGATTTCTTTGGGGCAATGCCCCGCAAAAGGCCCTTTTAAGGGCTATTGATAGTTTAGTTTAGGCTAGGGGTTTTTTATTTTGGGGGGGGGGCTTTTTTATTTTGATAGGGCTATTAGATTAGGTGTAATTAGTTTAAAAAACTTGTAATTTGTTTATTATTTTCTGTAATTTAGTGGGGGTTTTTTGTACTTTAGCTAATTTAATTTAATTTACTTAATTGTTGTTAATTTAGTTAATTTATTTAATTATAGTGTAGCGTTAGGTGTTAGTGTAACTTAGCAAGAACAAAAAGGGGTGTGGGATAGCGCTAATCAGCATAAGAGATGCATGTAGAAATTGTTGTGCATGTATACAGCTAATTACCAATCTCAAATATAGCTAAAAATAGATCTTTGTGTGATAATGTTTTTATCTAGTGGTATATTAAAATAAATGAATAATGCAATTTATATAATAAAAATATTTATACAAAAAAACAAAATAAAGATGCCGGCATCAAATTCGCAATGACATGACAATAGTATACAGTAAAAACGTCAATATATAAGAACAATCAATATAAAAACAAACGAGTTGGTGTTCAGTATACTAGCTGAAGGTGCATATCAAATGAATGCAAAACAGAGTATATAACTCTATGGATAGCTAGTAATATAATGTTGACCCCATCAATGCTGAATAGCAGAGTATCAGACAGTTCAGAGTTCTCCTTATTGCGACAGTGTCTAAAAATATGCTAACAATGTTAAAGTTAGTCCGTGTGCAATAACCTTTAGCAATTCAAATGTATCCCAATGTTAGTCACCAAACCTTGTGTTGACGGCTGTGGAATTGGCTAAAATCTGTAGCCAGAGTGAGTGTTCCTCGAGGTTGTAAATTTTCAGAGGTGCTTGTTGGCAGCCTATGCGGTTGTGTGGCTGAACCTCTAGGTCCTACTACCAGTTCCGGTTAGCAGGTCAGGATACGGGTCTCAAGTGTGAACGCTGTGGATCCAGCTTAACAGCACACTGACCTGTTATAAAATCTGTGTGTAGCCAGATTGGTAATGGTAGATCATGGGTCAGGAATTACGCATATAGAGACCACTCGTATTATAATGTAAGTGGCTCAATGCACCTCACCTACTACCATATAATAGTGAATATAACTTAGGGATAAATGAGCAGGTCTACGTTTCAGCCCTTCAGGCCTTTATCAAGATGCTCATTATTGTTCTGTGAGAGTTTAAATACCATATGTCTTATCCTCATTGGTTGAAATGTAACTCCCAGTGGGTGTATATCGACATGGAGGCCATTTATTTGAAGTATCATTGACGTATAAACTGTTCTTTGAAACATAGTTAGATGCATACCTAAAATATCTAAAGAATTGCTAATTAAATTGTAAGTTGCAACACATAATAACACTCGATGTAAGAGGAGTGTATTACTGGGCAAATGGAGTACTAAGAGGACCTGTATTGGATGCTATAAACGAAAACAATTTTAGAAGCAGAAATTATATCACAATATTTAGTGTAACTTAGGTTAGGTTTTATTTTACAGGTCAATTTGTATTTATTTTAGCTAGGTAGTTATTAAATAGTTAATAACTATTTAGTAACTATTATACCTAGTTAAAATAAATACAAACTTGCCTGTAAAATAAAAATAAACCCTAAGATTATTATTAGTTATATTGCAGGTAGCTTAGGGTTTATTTTATAGGTAAGTATTTAGTTTTAAATATGAATTATTTAGTTAATGATAGTAAGTTTTCTTTAGATTTATTGTAATTATATTTAAGTTAGGGGGTGTTAGGGTTAGACTTAGGTTTAGGGGTTAATACATTTAGTATAGTGGCGGCGACGTTGGGGCGGCAGATTAGGGGTTAATAAATGTAAGAAGGTGGCGGCAATGTTAGGGACGGCAGATTCACAGCAGATTAAGGGGTTAATAATATTTAACTAATGTTTGCGAGGTGGGAGTGCGGCAGTTTAGGGGTTAATATGTTTATTATAGTGGCGGCGACGTTGGGGGCGGCAGATTAGGGGGTTTTAAGTGTAGGTATGTTGCGGCGACATTGGGGGCGGCATATTAGGTGTTAATAAATTTAATGTAGGTGTTGGCGATGTTGGGGAAAGCAGATTAGGGGTTCATAAATATAATGTATGTGGCGGCGGTGTCCGGAGCGGCTAATTAGGGGTTTAAAATTTTATTTTACTGTTTGCGATGCGGGAGGGGCTCGGTTTAGGGGTTAATAGGTAGTTTATGGGTGTTAGTGTACTTTTTAGCACTTTAGTTATGAGTTTTATGTTGCAGCGTTGTACCATAAAACTCTTAACTACTGACTTTAAAATGCGTTAGGACTCTTGACAGGGTAGGGTGTACCGCTCACTTTTTGGCCTCCCAGGACAGACTCGTAATACCGGCGCTATGGAAGTCCCATAGAAAAAAGACTTTATGAAGTTTATGTAAGTCGTTTTGCGGTAAGGCCAAAGAGGTGTGCGGTGACCCTAAACCTGCAAGACTCGTAATACCAGAGAACGTAAAAAAGCAGCATTAGGACCTCTTAACGCTGCTTTTTTACCCTAACGCACAACTCGTAATCTAGCCGAGGGTTAAGAAAAAAATTCACATTTCTAACAGGGCAATATTTAACTGTATTTTGTTAATATATTTTTTTCATAAAACCAGTGTTAGGTTTAAGATGTTAAAATGTATATTCTAATTAGCATGAGGTGTTCTTCTGTACAATTAATATTTAGGGATTACATGTTCAATGGATGATGGAGTAATTCTACAGCTCTATTGGATTTTTTTTTTACTTTCAAACATCTATCAAAAGCAACTGTTAGCACTTTTTAAAATATCAACAACAAATGTTGTTAATATCCACTCAAATTACTAGCAAACAACAACATTCACTTCCTGCCTCTAAATAAACCAAACATAGCAATACCATGTCACTAGATTCATTTTCTTTTTACCCAAAGATTAGTATTTGTGTTGTGAATTTATAGTTAAAGGAACACTAAATGCAGTAGAATTGCATAATTAACTCATGCATATTAAAAAGAAAAAGGCAATAACACCTACTCTGATTTCAAATAAGCAGTGGATTTTTTTCTGTAAAATTTAGTTTTTTTCTGGCCCCCTGTATAATGTGACACATGCTCATTTGGAGCTTGTTTCCCAGAAAGTATGGATAAAAAAAAAAGTGTACAAATTTGATAATGGAAGTAAATTGGAAAATGTCTTAAAACTGGTTTCTCTTTCTGAATCATAAAAGATTACTTTGACTTGAGCGTCCCTTTAACATGCAATTAAAATGTACCAAAGAAAGGCCTAGATTACAAGAAGAGGGCAAAAATATTAGCATTATTGGGAGTTAACATTACTCAACTACAACCAATAGTACTTCTACTAAAAGCTCAGTTATTTTTAAGCTCTCAAACGATATTCTAGTATGTGATCATCATTCATGTCAGATATATATCAAGAACTAAGCCGATTGTATGAGAACGGTGTACAAGAAGTGAAGTCCTTCATGTAGTTCTATACTATTACTATTTTGATGTTCAGTGTAAAACACTATATATATATATATATATATATATATATATATATATATATATATATATATATATATAAAGAACAATGTAGAAGAAGGGCACTCTCAGGGTTTGTATAGAGACAAATATTTTCTCAGGGTTTGTATAGAGACAAATATTTTCTTTATTCCTAGAACATTAATACATGGTCTACGTTTCGGCCCTCAGTTGGGCCTTCATCAGGACAAGTATTATCTTTAAACTGCCGAGTGGCAGTAGTAATAGATCCAAACAAGCATTTTTTTTTCAGACCTCTGATGAAGTAACCCATTGGTTACGAAACGCATTAGGCTCCGCCCCCACCATATGTCATATTTGCATGCTTTGAGTGCACAACATACACGGAGCTGCATAAGGTAATCGGTTGCTACTCTACACAAACAGCCTGAAAGCTCCAATTTAAGCCTTTGGTGCTCCCTAATTGTGTATCTTTGATCCTTTACTTTTTAATACCTGTGGAGCAATTTAGTGCATGAACTTGGAAACGGACCTTTTGTATAAGGATCTAGCAACTTGTCTGCACTACGGCTCATTATTATTGTGTATATACAGGTTTGTCTATTTGTATAAATATAATTGTATACCTGAATTTTAACAAGACAAGTGTGTCTTTTTAAACCACTTAAATAAATCTATGGTTTTAAAACTCTGCTATATTATAGTGTACAGTGTGGTCAATTGAGAGATATAGATTAGACACACACATCTATACATATAATATCCCCTTACTCCCTATACCACTGAAAACGGACAACGGTGACCCACTGGAGATACACCAAACACTGGAGGATCGTGGACAAACGAGAAGGGAGCAAAGGAACAGAGTATTACCATAGAAGTGCATTTTTAGTACCTCACTACTTGAGGGTACACCAGGTGAGCGCGGATAAGTCCCCCACTGTTATTCATGTACTGATTGTGAACGTATTACACAAAGTGTGCCCCTGTGCGCCTGTCTCTTTCTATACTTTTCCAGACAATTCGAGAGGAACCTCACCTTGCGGGGGATCATCTTTACATCAGAGGGGCTGCCCACACCTATAGCACACGGGAACTAGTTTTGTGGACTATATGGAATATTGTACATCCACAGACTGTCCATTTGAATAAGACTGCTATTTACACAAACTGTACATGGTTTCACACATAGATATACATCTATATAAAAATATATTTATTCTTACTAGTGGATGAGAATATATATGTATTGTGAATAGCAGTTTAAACATCTACTTCAAGCGCTGATTATTATTTTTTTGTTTTTTTATATATATATATATATATATATATATATATATGTATATACACACATATATATAGTGTTTAGTGTATATATTTATATATATATATATATATACACAGGTATATATATACATATATATATACAGGTATATATATATATATATATATATATATATATATATAACTTGTTTTATTGTGCTTCGCTTCATTGCACTTCAAAGATTTTGCTGTTTTTTACTCTTTTAACAAAGTAATGTTTGTGCAACCCTGTGTCAAGCAAGTCCGTCAGGCGCCATTACAAGTCGGGATAAATCGCCATTGCGCTACCGCAATAGTCCTTTCCGCATCAATCCATACCGCAATCAAAGAGCTCTCGTAAAGTGTTTTGCGAAACTAAAAAGTTTCACAAAACACAACAAAATACATTACAAAGTACATTTACACCATAAACTACAATATTAACCCATAAACTGCCATCCCTTCACATTGCAAACTCAAAATAAAATTATTAACCCCTAAAATGCCATCCCCCCACAACGCAAACTAAATAAATCATTAACCCCTAAACCACCATCCCCCCACATCTCAAACTATCTAAATAAATCATTAACCCCCAACCCCCCCACAATGCACAGTAATAAACTAAAAACAAAATACCCTAACCTAAAATCCCCCTAACCTAACCCCAAATAAAATACCCATAGATTACATTTAAACTATACTAACTACCTTAAAAAATTTTTAACTTACCTGTAAAATAAATTTAAACCTAAGCTTAAAAAAAATCTAACATTACTTAAACAAAACATTACAAAAAATAAAAAACCTTTAACAAAAAAAACCCTAGCCTTTAGAAAAAATAAAAAAACTTTTACACAAAAAAACCTACCCTTACAAAAAATAAATGAAATTACCAAAAATAATAAAAAAAATCCTATTCTAATACCCCCCTAAAAAAAATACCCACCCCAAAATAAAAAACCCTATTCTAAAAATAAACTAACAATAGCCCTAGTGCCTTTTGCAGGGTATTGCCCTAAAGCTAACAGTTCTTTTGCATTAAATAAAACAATTAAAGGGACACTCAACACCAGAATTTTTGTTTTTTTAAAAGATAGATAATCTCTTAGGCCTAGATTTAGAGTTTGGCGGTAGCCGTGAAAACCAGCGTTAGAGGCTCCTAACGCTGGTTTTAGGCTACCGCCGGTATTTGGAGTCAGTCAGGAAAGGGTCTAACGCTCACTTTCTAGCCGCGACTTTTCCATACCGCAGATCCCCTTACGTCAATTGCGTATCCTATCTTTTCAATGGGATCTTTATAACTCCGGTATTTAGAGTCGTGTCTGAAGTGAGCGTTAGAAATCTAACGACAAAACTCCAGCCGCAGAAAAAAGTCAGTAGTTAAGAGCTTTCTGGGCTAACGCCGGTTCATAAAGCTCTTAACTACTGTGCTCTAAAGTACACTAACACCCATAAACTACCTATGTACCCCTAAACCGAGGTCCCCCCACATCGCCGCCACTCGATTAAAATTTTTTAACCCCTAATCTGCCGACCGCCACCTACGTTATACTTATGTACCCCTAATCTGCTGCCCCTAACACCGCCGACCCCTATATTATATTTATTAACCCCTAATCTGCCCCCCCAACGTCGCCTCCACCTGCCTACACTTATTAACCCCTAATCTAACGCTACTATAATAAAGTTATTAACCCCTAATCCGCCTCACTCCCGCCTCAATAACCCTATAAGAAATAGTATTAACCCCTAATCTGCCCTCCCTAACATCGCCGACACCTAACTTCAATTATTAACTCCTAATCTGCCGACCGAATCTCGCCGCTATTCTAATAAATGGATTAACCCCTAAAGCTAAATCTAACCCTAACACTAACACCCCCTAAATTAAATATAATTTAAATCTAACGAAATAAATTAACTCTTATTAAATAAATTATTCCTATTTAAAGCAAAATACTTACCTGTAAAATAAACCCTAATATAGCTACAATATAAATTATAATTATATTATAGCTATTTTAGGATTTATATTTATTTTACAGGTAACTTTGTATTTATTTTAACCAGGTACAATAGCTATTAAATAGTTAATAACTATGTAATAGCTACCTAGTTAAAATAATTACAAAATTACCTGTAAAATAAATCCTAACCTAAGTTACAATTAAACCTAAGACTACACTATCAATAAATAAATTAAATAAACTACCTACAATTATCTACAATTAAACCTAACACTACACTATCAATAAATAAATTAAATACAATTCCTACAAATAAATACAATTAAATAAACTAACTAAAGTACAAAAAATAAAAAAATATTTACAAACATTAGAAAAAAATTACAATTTTAAACTAATTAAACCTACTCTAAGCCCCCTAATAAAATAACAAAGACCCCCAAAATAAAAAAATGCCCTACCCTATTCTAAATTACAAAAGTTCAAAGCTCTTTTACCTTACCAGCCCTGAACAGGGCCCTTTGCGGGGCATGCCCCAAAGAATTCAGCTCTTTTGCCTGTAAAAAAAAACACATACAATACCCCCCCAACATTACAACCCACCACCCACATACCCCTAATCTAACCCAAACCCCCCTTAAATAAACCTAACACTAAGCCCCTGAAGATCTTCCTACCTTATCTTCACCATACCAGGTTCACCGATCGATCCAGAAGAGCTCCTCCGATGTCTTGATCCAAGCCCAAGCGGGGGGCTGAAGATGTCCATGATCCCGCTGAAGTCTTCATCCAAGCGGGAGCTGAAGAGGTCCATGATCCGGCTGAAGTCTTCTATAAACGGCATCTTCAATCTTCTTTCTTCCGGATCCGTGTTCATCCCGCCGACGCGGAACATCCATCTTCACCGACGACTTCCCGACGAATGACGGTTCCTTTAAGGGACGTCATCCAAGATGGTGTCCCTCGAATTCCGATTGGCTGATAGGATTCTATCAGCCAATCGGAATTAAGGTAGGAAAATTCTGATTGGCTGATGGAATCAGCCAATCAGAATCAAGTTCAATCCGATTGGCTGATCCGATCAGCCAATCAGATTGAGCTCGCATTCTATTGGCTGATCGGAACAGGTAAAAGAGCTTTGAACTTTTGTAATTTAGAATAGGGTAAGGCATTTTTTTAATTTGGGGGTCTTTGTTATTTTATTAGGGGTCTTAGAGTAGGTGTAATTAGTTTAAAATTGTTATTTTTTTATTTTTTGTAACTTAGTTCTTTTTTATTTTTTGTACTTTAGTTAGTTTATTTAATTGTATTTATTTGTAGGAATTGTATTTAATTTATTTATTAATAGTGTAGTGTTAGGTTTAATTGTAGATAATTGTAGGTAGTTTATTTAATTTATTTATTGATAGTGTAGTGTTAGGTTTAATTGTAACTTAGGTTAGGATTGATTTTACAGGTAATTTTGTAATTATTTTAACTATTTTAGCTATTAAATAGTTCTTAACTATTTAATAGCTATTGTACCTGGTTAAAATAAATACAAAGTTACCTGTAAAATAAATATAAATCCTAAAATAGCTATAATATAATTATAATTTATATTGTAGCTATATTAGGATTTATTTTACAGGTAAGTATTTAGCTTTAAATAGGAATAATTTATTTAATAAGAGTTAATTTATTTCGTTAGATTTAAATTATATTTAACTTAGGGGGGTGTTAGTGTTAAGGTTAGACTTAGCTTTAGGGGTTAATACATTAATTAGAATAGCGGTGAGCTCCAGTTGGCAGATTAGGGGTTAATGTTTGAAGTTAGGTGTCGGCGATGTTAGGGAGGGCAGATTAGGGGTTAATACTATTTATTATAGGGTTATTGAGGTGGGAGTGAGCCGGATTAGGGGTTAATAACTTTATTATAATAGCGGTGCGGTCCGCTCGGCAGATTAGGGGTTAATAAGTGTAGGCAGGTGGAGGCGACATTGTGGGGGGCAGATTAGGGGTTAATAAATATAATATAGGGGTCGCCGGTGTTAGGGGCAGCAGATTAGGGGTACATAGGGATAATGTAAGTAGCGGCGGTTTACGGAGCGGCAGATTAGGGGTTAAAAAAAATATGCAGGTGTCAGCGATAGCGGGGGGGGGAAGATTAGGGGTTAATAAGTGTAAGGTTAGGGGTGTTTAGACTCGGGGTTCATGTTAGGGTGTTAGGTGCAGACGTAGGAAGTGTTTCCCTATAGCAAACAATGGGGCTGCGTTAGGAGCAGAATGCGGCTTTTTTGCAGGTGTTAGGTTTTTTTCAGCACAAACAGCCCCATTGTTTTCTATGGGGGAATCGTGCACGAGCAAGTTTTTGAAGCTGGCCGCGTCCGTAAGCAACGCTGGTATCGAGAGTTGCAGTGGCGGTAAATATGCCTGTACGCTCCCTTTTTGGAGCCTAACGCAGCCATTCTGTGAACTCTCAATACCAGAGGTATTTAAAAGGTGCAGGAGAAAAAAGCCAGCGTTAGCTACGCGGGTCGTTACCGACAAAACTCTAAATCTAGCCGTTAATTACTAATTCCCCAGTTTTGCATAACCAACACAGTTATAATTATACACCTTTTACCTCTGTAATTACCTTGTATCTAAGCCTTAGCAGACTGCCCCCTTATTTCAGTTATTTTGACAGACTTGCATTTTAGCCAATCAGAGCTGTCTCCATGGTAAATTCATGTGCATGAGCTCAATGTTATCTATATGAAACACGTGAACTAATGCCCTCTAGTGGTGAAAAACTATCAAAATGCATTTAGATTAGAGGAGGCCTTCAAGGTCTTAGAAATAAGCATATGAACATCCTAGGTTTAGCTTTCAACTAAGAATACCAAAAGAACAAAGCAAAATTGGTGATAAAAGTAAATTGGAAAGTTGTTTAAAATTACATGCCCTATTTGTATCATCTAAACTACCCGTTGCCCTGAAAAGGGTATTTGGATGGGCATTGTCCTTAAAAGGGCATTCAGCTCTTTTTCTGCCAATTAAAAAATAAAAAACAAACTAATCTTAAAAAAACACCCCCGAAAAAAACAAAACAAAACTAACTCTAACCCTAAAATTGGTACTCACCAATGATGATGGGCGGCAATCCATCTTCATCCTGGCAGCTCTCCATTTTTATCAATTGCGGGTCCATCTTCATCCCGGCCGCAGTCCATCTTCTATCTTCATCCCAGTGGTGGCAGAGAGGTCATCTGTGATGGTGGTGGCAACGTCGGTCTTCAGCTCAGCGACATGGAGCTCCCTATTAATGCAGTCACCAGCCACACACTGAAGATTGAATGCAAGGTACCACTTTTATATAGGGGTACCCTTGCATATCCTATTGGCAAATTTGATTTTGAAGAAATCAAATCAGCCAATAGGAATGCAAGATTACCCCTATATAAGAAGGGTACCATGCATTAAGTCTTCAGTGTACAGCTGGTGACAGCATGAAGAGGGCACTCCATGTCACTGAGCTGAAGATATGTTGGAAACACAACCAAGGTAATTATATAACGGAGTTTAAATGGGTCACACATTTAAATATTTTAAGGTAGGAGTAGAGGCCATCTCCACATAAGTTTGGCGATCGTTAGTAGATATTTATTTTTCTTGCTTGAAGAATATTCGTTGAATGGCTAATTCTGCTGTTGCAACTGTCCATTAAAATTGTACACAGGCTTGAGTTTTTCTCTTGTTTACAATAATGAGCTAAACCGGAGCGTTTGAGTGCAAACAAAATTTGCGCTCATTGGATTAGCACAAGTGAAAACACGGGCTGATTTATTAAATGTCCGATGGACATGATACACTGTAGCGGATTCTGTCCGCCCGACATCGCTAAATGCCGACAGCATACACTGTCCGCAATTATCATTGCACAAGTATTTCAGGTGAAATGCATGTGCAATGCCACCCCTTGCACATTTGCAGCCAATCAGCTGCTAGCAGGGGGTGTCAATCATCCCGATTGAATCTTAACTCCTGATTCCGGCGAGCTAGAAGGCTTGCGCTGAATAAGCAGCATTGACTGCTTAATAAATTGCCCCCCTAGTGTAAAGTGTAAGGGTTACATTTATTTTGCACCAAGCACTACATAAGTGCATTATAATAAAGTGTCACACTCATATATACACTAATATATATTACAAAAATATTATATTTTAAAAATATATTTCCATTGTTCTTCTATGTGAAGATCAAAGGAAGGTGAAATATTAATAACTCCCTTTAGGTCTAGCTTAGTTGATCTAAAGTGATGTTGTGTTAATTTTTTTTTTTTTTAAAGCAAGCACCGCTAAAGTCTAGGGGAGAAGAAGTTAACTTGACAGTGATATAAGTCCTGAAGTTAGCTTGCATCAGGTTTCAGCCGATACCGTGTCACTTGTAATCTATTCTAGCCCATAATGTATAAATTGTTTGATGACAATAAAACAGTATAACACCCCTGGTTTGATGTTTCCTGCACCAAATGAAGTCATTTACATAATTATAACATACGCTATTACATGTATTTTCAATCATAACACTAATGAATTGCAAGCATATGTTAATGTATTCAAGATATGCTGTGTCATAGAACTTGTTTTTATAAATTATCTGTATGCTTGATCTCATTCATTATAATTGTTATCTGTACACTTGATCTAATTATTTGGTCACTTTTGCATTTTACATTACTGATGTTATAGAGTTAAAAGCTTTTTTATTATGGGATTTATAATGCCAAGGACAAGTCAAAATTTGTATTTTACAGATGCAGATGCAGATTTGCACACTTATGCCTTATAACATCAGCAAATGAACAAGGATCAACTTGACTCCTTCACTACTGCTCTTCTGTAGAGAGCAGGATGTTTCTGCCAAAGGAAAGCAGGTAAACTGTAACAAACATTTAACTTACTAAAGAACCCCAATGATTCTCCTTATAAGCCATATTACCAGTGACAGATCTTCTGATGAGAAAGAAAAACAATACCATTTTTGAAGTAAAGGATTCTAAATTTCCTGCAAAAGTAGACATTGTGTATAGTAAAGTTAGCTCCACTACTGGAACCTAGGTGAACACTTCTAGTGAACCAATCAACAGCAAGTTCCCAGCAGTGCTTTGCTGCTTTGGAAACCTATCTATGCATACTTTTCAACAAATTATGTTAAGAATGAACTGAATTTGAAAACAAATTTAAAAAGTTTCATAAAACTGCATGCTCCATCAGAACCTTGAAACATTAATTTTGGCCTTCATGTCCCTTTAAAATAAATTAAGACATTCATGATCAATAATTGATAAAAAAAAATAGATTTGAGACAAATGATGATAAATTTGTAAATCTGCATTACTCCGACCTTTAAACACAGAACACGTATTATTGTTGCTCCAGAAATAATAGAAGGTTAATAGTGATGTTGCGAACCTAAAAATTTGGGTTCGCGAAAAGCGAACGCAAACTTCCCCAAAACCGGGCGAACCCCCATTGACTTCAATGGGCAGGCAAATTTTAAAACCCACAGGGACTCTTTCTGGCCACATTAGTGATGGAAAAGTTGTTTCAAGGGGACTTGGCATGCCGGAGGGGGATCCATGGCAAAACTCTGGTTTTAAGCCATAAACGGCATAAATCACCTAACATTCCTAAATTGTTTGGAATAACGTGCTTTAAAACATCAGGTATGATGTTGTATCAATCAGGTAGTGTCACCCCAGTGTCACTGGGGTGACACTGTGCCCTGGCAGGCAGGCCCTGAAACGCACACGTGTGAAGGAAATTGACTGCTATTATTTAACACAGTCAAAAAAGTGTTTTTTTTTTAAATCTACACTACTGTTACACCAGATATGAGTTGCACTGGGGTGACACTGTGCCCTGGCAGGCAGGCCCTGCAATGCACACGTGTGAAGGAAACCGACTGTTATTATTTAACACAGTAAAAAAAGTGTTGTTTTTTTTAAATCTACACTACTGTTACACCAGATATGAGTTGCACTGGGGTGACACTGTGCCCTGGCAGGCAGGCCCTGAAACGCACACGTGTGAAGGAAAATGACTGCTATTATTTAACATAGTCAAAAAAGTTTTTTTTTTTTTTTTTAAATCTACACTACTGTTACACCAGATATGAGTTGCACTGGGGTGACTCTGTGCCCTGGCAGGCAGGCCCTGAAACGCACACGTGTGAAGGAAACTGACTGCTATTATTTAACACAGTCAAAAAAGTGTTTTTTTTTTTAAAATCTACACTACTGTTACAGATATGAGTGGTGGCACTGGGCAAGTGGGCACAGTATACACTGTGAGCCTGACACACACGCTGACAGGCAGGCAACTGCAATTAGATTACACAGGAAAAAAAAAAAAAAAAAGCAGACTGATGTTCTAGCCCTAAAAAGGGCTTTTTGGGGTGCTGTCCTTACAGCAGAGATCAGATGAGTCCTTCAGGACTGTAGTGGACACTGAATACATTAGCCTAGCTATCAATTTCCCTATTAAATCAGCAGCAGCTGCACTGTCCCTCCTCTCATTAAGAATGCAGCTTCCAAATTAATCTAAAATGGATGCTGTCCAGGAGGTAGGAGGGTCTGGGAGGGAGTGTCTGCTGCTGATTGGCTGGAATGTGTCTTCTGACTGTGAGGTACAGGTTCAAAGTATTACTCAATGATGACGAATAGGGGGCGGATCGAACATCGCATATGTTCGCCCGCCGCGGCGAATGTGAACATGCTATGTTCGCCGGGAACTATTCGCCGGCGAACTATTCGCGACATCACTAAAGGTTAATCAATCCTATGAATTCTTACCATCTTTATAAAAGTAACTGCAAGGAGCACTATGTTTTAAAAAGGAATGCTTCATGTTTAATGGGATTACCTTTTTCTTGACACCAAACATATATAGACAGGTTCATTAGTCTATCCACATGGAGAACCATTTAACATCTACAAAAATGCACACAATTGTCTGTGCAAATCCAGATATTTATGTTTTCCACTTTTGTACGAATATATATGGCACAAATCAAGAGCTAATAAAACAATCAAGCATTTGAAAGCACTGAAAACAAGGAGGAAAGGAAAAAAATGAATGACAGTGGAAGTTTAAGAAAAGTGATGATTAAGAAATAAAGAGAGACAGAATTCATCAAGCAAAACAGAGCAAAAGGGTGACACAAAATTTGCTTTAGGGATGATAAAATAAAGACGATGAAGAATAGAGACTTAATACGATTGAAGCAGATAGTTTCTGGTTGGACAGAAGTTAGATTTGTTTGATAACCACATAAACTAAGAAAGAAATTAACCAAAAAGGAAAATATGCCTTCTTTGTACGTAGAAAGATTGATAAAACCTTGGATTAGTTTTCTATTAAAAACATGTCTAAATATCATGTTATAATTATAAGATTCTTATCTTTATTCAACAAAGTAAATAAATTGCTCAGTACATACAACTAGATTATGAGTTTTGCGTTATGAGGGGTGCGATACTAACTTGCACGCTATTGTCACCACTCACTTACCTGCGGCGCTGGTATTACAGGTTTTTATAAACCCGGCGTTAAAAGACAAGAAAAGAGCGTTGAGCAAAATTGAGCGCTGCTTAAGTCAGCGGAGAGCTGGTTGTACGTGCTCGTGCACAATTTTCCCATAGACATCAATGGGGAGAGCTGGCTGAGAAAAAGTCTAACACCTGCAAAAAAGCAGCGTAAAGCTCAGTAATGCAGCTCCATTGATTCCTATGGGGGAAACACATTTTATGTTTACACCTAACACCCTAACATGAACCCCAAATCTAAACACCCCTAATCTTACACTTATTAACCCCTAATCTGCTGCCCCCGACACCTACATTATATTTATTAACCCCTAATCTGCCGCTCCGGACATCGCTGACACCGACATTATACTTATTATAATAAACATATTAACCCCTAAACCGCCGCACTCCCACCTCGCAAACACTAGTTAAATATTATTAACCCCTAATCTGCCGTCCCCAACATTGCCGCCACTATATTAAATTTATTAACCCCTAAACCTAAGTCTAACCCTAACACTCCCTAACTTAAATATAATTAAAATAAATCTAAATAAAACCTACAATTAATAACTAAATAATTGCTATTTAAAACTAAATACTTACCTGTAAAATAAACCCTAAGCTAGCTACAATATAACTAATAGTTGCATTGTATCTAGCTTAGGTTTTATTTTTATTTTACAGGCAAGGTTGTATTTATTTTAACTAGGTAAAATAGTTATTAAATAGTTATTAACTATTTAATAACTACCTAGCTAAAATAAATACAAATGTACCTGTAAAATAAAACCTAACCTAAGTTACACTAACACCACACTACAATTAAATAAATTACCTAAATTAAATACAATTAAATAAATTAAATACAATTACCTAAATTACAAAAAAAACACTAAATTACACAAAATAAAAAACAAATTACAAGATATTTAAACTAATTACACCTAATTACAAGTCTTCATCCAGACAGCATCTTCTATCTTCATCCATCCGAGGTGGAACGGGTCCATCTTCAAGACATCCGACGTGGAGCATCCTCTTCTTTCCAACGACTAACGACGAATAAAGGTTCCTTTAAATGATGTCATCCAAGATGGCATCCCTTATATTCAGATTGGCTGATAGAATTCTATCAGCCAATCGGAATTAAGGTTGAAAAAATCCTATTGGCGGATGCAATCAGCCAATAATATTGAACTTCAATCCTACTGGCTGATCCAATCAGCCAATAGGATTGAGCTTGCATTCTATTGGCTGATGGGAACAGCCAATAGAATGCGAGCTCAATCTTATTGGCTGATTGGATCAGCCAATAGGATTGAAGTTCAATCCTATTGGCTGATTGCATCAGCCAATAGGATTTTTTCAACCTTAATTCCGATTGGCTGATAGAATTCTATCAGCCAATTGGAATCTAAGGGATGCCATCTTGGAT
The DNA here is from genome assembly GCF_027579735.1 of Bombina bombina. NCBI lineage: Eukaryota > Metazoa > Chordata > Amphibia > Anura > Bombinatoridae > Bombina > Bombina bombina. The sequence goes on along the minus strand of NC_069504.1, from coordinate 551,909,914 downwards.
GACTTCATTTAAAGGAACCTTTATTCGTCGTTAGTGGTCGGAATGAAGAGGATGCTCCGCGTCGGATGTCTTCAAGATGGACCCGCTCCGCGCCGGATGGATGAAGATAGAAGATGCCATCTGGATATAGACTTCTGCCCGTCTGGAGGACCACTTCTCCAGCCTTGGAAGAAGACTTCTCCCGGCTTTGTTGAGGACTTCTTGCCGCCTTGTTGAGGACTTCTCCCGGCTTCGTTGATGATGGATGTCCGGTCTTGAAAACTGTAAGGGGATCTTCAGGGCTTAGTGTTAGGTTTTTTTAATGATTCAATGGGTGGGTTTTATTTTTAGGTTAGGGTTTGGGCCACAATAGAGCTAAATGCCCTTTTAAGGGCAATGCCCATACAAATGCCCTCTTCAGGGCAATGGGGAGCTTGTTTTTTTTTAGTTAGGGTTTTATTTGGGGGGTTGGTTCTGTGGGTGGTGGGTTTTACTGTTGGGGGGGTTGTTTGTATTTTTTTTCAGGTAAAAGAGCTGATTTCTTTGGGGGAATGCCCCGCAAAAGGCCCTTTTAAAGGCTATTGGTAGTTTAGTTTAGGCTAGGGGTTTTTTTTATTTTGGGGGGATTTTTTATTTTGATAGGCCTATTCGATTAGGTGTAATTAGTTTAAATATCTTGTAATTTGTTTTTTATTTTGTGTATTTTAGTGTTTTTTTTTGTAATTTAGGTAATTGTATTTAATTTATTTAATTGTATTTAATTTAGGTAATTTATTTAATTGTAGTGCAGTGTTAGGTGTTAGTGTAACTTAGGTTGGGTTTTATTTTACAGGTAAATTTGTATTTATTTTAGCTAGGCAGTTATTAAATAGTTTACAACCATTTAATAACTATTCTACCTAGTTAAAATAAATACAAACTTGCCTGTAAAATAAAAATAAAACCTAAGCTAGATACAATGTAACTATTAGTTATATTGTAGCTAGCTTAAGGTTTATTTTACAGGTAAGTATTTAGTTTTAAATAGATTATTTAGATATTAATAGTAGGTTTCATTTAGATTTATTTTAATTATATTTAAGTTAGGGGGTGTTAGGGTTAGGGTTAGACTTAGGTTTAGGGGTAAATAAATATGGTATAGTGGCAAAGACGTTGGGGGTGGCAGATTAGGGGTTAATAAATTTAGGTAGGTGGCGGCAATGTTAGGGACAGCAGATTAGGGGTTAATAATATTTAACTAATTGTACACAGAAAACAAGATTGCAACAGCACTACACAGATAGTAAGGGGATACCTCGTCTTGTTATTTTAAATAGTAAACCTTTTTTTGGCTGGAGTGCTCATGCATAAATAAACTTTAGAACAGTTGAAGTCAAAAGGAAAAATTGGCTAAAAACAGAATGCATCTAAGTAGCACTTCTCTCTCCCCTAATAAAATTTAAAGGGACACTGAACCCAAATTTTTTCTTTCGTGATTCAGATAGAGCGTGCAGTTTTAAGCAACTTTCTAATTTACTTCTATTATCAAATTTTCTTCATTCTCTTAGTATGTTTATTTGAAAAGCAAGAATGTAAGTTTAGATGCCGGCCCATTTTTGGTGAACAAACTGGGTTGTCCTTGCTGATTGGACAGCACCAATAAAAAAGTACTGTCCATGGTCCTGAACCAAAAATTTGCTGGCTCCTTAGCTTTGATGCCTTCTTTTTCAAATAAAGATAGCAAGAGAATGAAGACAATTTGATAATAGGAGTAAATTAGAAAGTTGTTTAAAATTGCATGCTCTATCTGAATCACAAAATAAAAAATTTGGGTTCAGTGTCCCTTTAAGGCATCATATTTTCAAGGGGTGATGGTTGGGTAATGATTTTAAAATTTAACTTTTATTAAAGAATATTAAAAATCAAAAAAGGGAAATTAAAAATGCAAATAGATATAGGACATATATAAATAATACACATCGGTTTTATGGGAATCACAGTTTATTATTCTCCAAGATTGTCCAATCTTGAGGGTATATAATTTGGTCAATATGATTTGCTAGATAAAGGTATTTAGAATTGATCTACTGCATATTGTCTATGATTGGCTTTAGCCAAATTATCATCTAAAGGTCAATTCCATTAATTTATTTTCCATTTACAGATTGACCGTTTTATGAATGTCAGTTAGAAATTGGTAAACAATTAATTGTCATAAATTCTGAAGTTGTAATGTGCTATTGGTGAAATAGCATTGCTTTTGGGATTACACATGTTACAGGGCTTGCTATCCCTTTATTTGGGTAGTGTTGCAGTGTGTTGTTAGTGTAAAAGTACACATTTGAAGAATGAAAGTATGTCACAGATCTTGCTATCCCTATGTATAAATAGGGTTATCTGTATTTCAAAAGTAGTAATACAAATGTGTATATTTAAATACTAGTCACATCATATGAGTTTACTAATTTCATAATGTTGAAACCGTAGGTTGAAAATTTCAGCAATTTTTCTCAAGACTTATAAGGTTATCTTATTTCTCAAGCAGCATCGTGCATTATTTGTATGATTCATGATCTCAACATAAAATGCTTGCGTATTTCTTAAGGTCTCCTGGCTTGGTGCTTTGTATTGGTATTGAACGTGATTGTATTATCTATAGTGTTAATACTTGCACTGGTGTGTTTATCGTATCAGGAATCTAACAGCACTTAATCATTTTCATGCAAAATTGCTTGTGTTTGAGAAGATTGAGATTTGACAGTGCTTGCACTTATTTATACACTTATTTATACACTCGAGAAATATGAATCATGTATTTTTCAACAATACCCCATACAGGCGATCTGAATATTATGTGGTTATAAACAATAGTTTGAGGTAAACTTGAAAGGTTAGGTTCTCTGAAAAATGTTTGTGAATAATCTAGCAACACTTTGTAGCAGTTTATAGAACAGCTCTGTTATTTCGAATCAACCAAAAGTTTATAATCAGCTTGAAAAATATTTAAGCTTGTCTAATGCAATTCGAGTGAATGACAACAGCGTAATGATTAATAATTTTATCTGTTCATAGTCACCAATAGGTTGTTCAGATAATCTGAAAGTGTTCTGAATTTGTTAATATCTATTGCAAATGCTGGTTGTCTAAATGGTTTAAGCACATTATAACTTTTTGCTGGATTAATTATTACTGGCGAGTTTTCGGCGGTGTTTGAAATTTTAAATGTTGCTGCCTTGTACCGCTATGCCTTAACTTGTATCCACTTTAGGCTATATTGTTCTAAGCTTGTGAGTAATATTTATAGCATTTTGGACGATTGATATGGCCAACGATACTAAGTTAAACCAACCAAATGTGAAATTATAATAGTTAAATTCACGTATTATTTGTGTCACATCTATTTGCTAATAGTTAAAATAAGTAAGGAGTTGAAAAAATGAACAGCCCTCCCTTAACATGTTTCACCGTTTTGGATTTCGGCTTTTTCAAAAGGTGACGCGTGCCTGCGCCTGCGGGTGTATATCACCTAAACCCCGCCCCTTGTTTAATCCGGATCCTATCTGTGCCATCCTTGGTTTGATTGGCACTTTGATGCGATTTGGACCTAAGAGATGAGTTAAGGACCTATTGTAAGTAAATATGTGTACGACTTGGTTAGGTTATAATAATTTTATATTGATATATGTTCTAATGTGGATATTAATCACCTTTATCATAATAAAATTTGTATAATCATGTTAAAAATTGGCATATATTGAATTTTAAATTTTGCTGAGCATATTTTGATATATCTCTACACTCATATTTATTGTATTTGGTTGTATCAATCTATACTGATCTTAATATGGATTTACCTCCAGAATTTTTTTAGAGGAGTTACACATGCATTATCTTAGTTTTGACTTATTACGTTGGAAATGTTATTTCAAAATTTTACAGTTACTCGATTCAATTCATGACTTTATTGAATCGGACTGTTGAATTATGAGTATTAATACATTTAATTTTTTATGATATTTGCATTTTATGGTATGCTTGTATTTTTCTAATCGATGTGAGTTTCAGTTTGCCTAATAATTAAATTTATATACACACCATGATTATATGGGAATAATTTAATTATATTTGATGTCTTAAATTAGAATCATTCTCATAATTAGGTATATTAAATGGGCATCTTTATGGCATTGCCAAGTGAAGTGTCTGTACTGTTGTGACAATACTTTACAATAATTGGGAAAATGTGTATTCAAAAAATAAGGTGATAATCACCTGTGGTGTAAATTACTGTGGTGATACTTTTTTTTTATCAAACTATATTGGTGAATGTATTGGTATATTGTGATTAGTCAGTGATGAGAGAACTTCAGTACTTCCATGCATATTGAGGTTCTTAAAAAACATTGCTACATATCTGAGTGGATGTCGAGAGTGAATAATGATGCTGATCTTAAATAAATGTGTATTTGTAAACTTAGATGATTTATTGGATTTATGGCTGTGCTCAATAGTGACCCATATGTGGGAAAATGTGTGATAAAGATGGGGAGGGGAAAAAAATGATGGAAAGGGGGAGGGGGGAGAGACTAGGAGGAGTGAGTGTGAATTCATTAAACTAAGCAAGTGTTGCTCTTGTGAAATGAATTGGACATCTAGATGTACAAAATATGATAATAGTGATAATAAATATCTTGTGTTTGTGCTGAGGATGAGTAGTAATAATAATACTAGAGTATTAGTGCCTATCTTACTCTGAAATTTCCCTATTCTAAATTAATGAGATGTCATAAAGTGATGTGTATCCTTGTATTTGATAATCTAATATATGAATACTTGTTTTGAGTATCTAAAATTTACAGTATTTGGGAATGGATTATGAATGTTATATTGGCCACCAGGGGCTATATACTTTGTGTGATGAGTTGATATCATGATCCATTATAGTTTATCTCTTCTGTATTGTCTGTATTTATTAAATGAACATTGAGTAGTTATTTTGTTCATTTAAACCTTTAGGATGTACACAATCCATAAGGTAAATCCATCTAGTTCCAGCTTTAAATAATGCTTTTTCTAGGTCCCCTCCTCTTAGGCCCAAGGACATTTTTTGTACACCGTAACATTCCATTTCAGATGTTTTGGATTGATGATGCTTGTAAAAGTGTGAAGCTACGGACATAATCTTTTAATTTTTAAGACATATCTTGAGGAGCATTACAGATATTTTGAAGATGTTCCATAATCCTTGTATGTAGTTTTCTAGTTGTCATCCCAATATAGGTACAGGGACACTTGCATTGGAGGGCATAAATGACCCCAACAGTATTACAGCTTATATATGTTTTGATTTGTTGTTGTTTACCGAATCTGTCTGTAGTGTTTTTTTATTTTTTACCATATTGCCACAAGTTGAGCAACTCCCACACGGGAAGGAACCTTGTACCCCAGTTCTTAGTTGTTTTTTTTTCTTCACATAGTGACTTGGACTTAGGATCTCTTTTAAGTTCCTTGATCTTCTATAGCTTATTTCTGCTCTGGATCCAATTAAGTCATTTAATAGTGGGTCTGCTTGCAATATGTACCAATTCTGTTGGACTATGTTAGTAACCTGCTTGGATTGTTCATTGTTTGTTAATACCTTTAACAAATCTGCCCTTGGCATCTCGAGAGCTCTTCTTTTAGCCTTGCAGATTGATCTTTTACTATATCCTCTTGAGAGTAATCTATTCTCCTGTTCTAATGCTCTTGTTTTAAAAAAAATTTCATCAGAGCAATTGCGCTTCATTCTTAAAAATTCCCCAATGGTTAGGGATTTAGTTGTATTAGGTGCATGAGTACTTGTTGAATGAAGTACATTATTTGTTGCTGTTTCTTTTCTAAATACATCAGTACTCAAAGACCCATTGTTTTCTTTGTGAATATGTAGATCTAAAAAGAGATGTCAGGATTTTTTTTTTTTTTTTAATTATTTTTTATTGAGGTTTAGGCTTGATGATAACAACATACAATAATAAGTTTGCGATAGTAAATGTGTCTACATCATTTGTCAATAAACAAATCTGAACATAGCAAGGCAATAAAAATCAAATACAATAGAAAGAATAACAATGCCTTAAAATAGACAAGCATCTCAAACCTCAGATTTTATGTATATAATGGCGTAGCTAGCTGACTAGTTAACAGGTCTCTAATAAGTCCATTAGTTTCATGGAAATGGGATAGCACATGGTAGTCAGTTCTGTGGCCTCTACTGGGCCAAAGAGTAGCATAGAATGAAAATATGATAAAAAGGGGGGGGGGGGGATTCAGCGGGTAAGCACCGCTTATGAAATAGGGGGGATGTGGGGGGGCGGAGCCATAGGGTAGAACTTCCTGTGAGGAATAGTTATAGTTAAGATTTATTTTCATAGGGACAATTATAAGATGACATAGCCAAATGCCCGGTGTCATTCTGCCAGCAAGAGTGTTAAAATAAACAGGTTTGCAGGGGCAGAATATCTTATGAGTCAAATAGTCCTATCCGGATCAAGCACCTGCTATGCTTAGCGATTTCTGCATAGGTATTATGCACATATAGCCTCAGGACCAGCTATCAGAACTAGTACGGCTGAAGTTAAATGTGAAAATGTGAATCATATACATTAACTACTACCAATATTCATATGGGCTAGGCTATACAAGGCATATATGATATTCAAACTGACATGACCATATAGACTTGGATCTTAGTAGAAGGGTATATCATTTAAAGACTAAACAAAGAGAACACACTGTTTGATAAACAAGCAATACTAAACATATAGATGTAAAACTAGAAGTTAAATAGCTAAGCTAACTTCTAATATTAGACTAACTGAATATACTGTACATACCCTATAATGGTAAAACATATATATAAGCCTTAAGTAATATCACAAGCGTGTAATATAGTAGGTTAGATTGCTAATATAGTCATCGAATTTTAACATGAAACTACTGTCTATATATACATATGTAAGTATACAGACCCGTGCACAACAGGTAATAAGAAAAAATAGGTGTGTGTATCCGTACCTCAGTTGGGAACTAATAGCAAACTGGAATATGATACAGAGGTGTATAGCACAAAAAAGATAACAGAGGGGCATAAACTTAACAGCATCAAGAGATTATACTATGCTTGAAGTTTTTAGGGCTAATCATGTCAAGCTTAGGACATTACTACGTTACATATATGGACATGTGCATATAGTTTTTTCAAAAACATGCACAAGCTGAGTAGTACCCTAATATATCACAAGCTAAGTAGGTGTACGGGGAAGGTATGTTGTTAGAGACTATTACATAATTCCATAGGGAGCATAGTAGACTGTATGGTGGCACAAGATATATAGGCACTTAGGGGATAAATAAGTCAAAGAGAGTTGGGCAAACTCATAGTCGTCAAATCTGTTTCCTGCAGCTGAATATAACTCTTCCTTTCCATATGTTAAGCTGGACTATGAATGTTCAAACAATTCTAAATTTATAACAACCTATGTCAGCCCTACATAGTAGTATAAGTTACACAAGTGGAAAGGTATTGTCAAGAGAGACACATTTTACCCTTCTGCTTCTATGGATCCTCTGTAGATATTTTAAGCTTAAAATTCAGATAAGCATACAGAAATAATAGCAGTATCCCTGGGAAAATTTGAATATGTGAGTAGGCTAGTATCACAGTGCAGAATTAAACTTAACAGTGGGTAAGGGATTCTATAAGAGATAGAGGGCATATCTATATATCTAATACCCAAACCTGGAGCTGGGACACATTGCATACAGTAAAACTATGGATGAGTATTGTCATGCACACTGTTACCTAATAACACAAATCATATAAACCTCAGTAATACAATAAATTTATATATCTCATTAAGCGTAGTCTAGTTGGCTTATATGTATGTCCCTCAACCGTAGGTTATAAAAAACTTGAACAGAGTACATGAAAAAACTGCTGCAGAATATGTGGGGCAGTAAAAAGAAAAGAAAAAAGCAAACATATAGCATCGCTAGATCTCTATGTCTTGGGGAAATGTGTCACATGTTCACTCACAGACCGTGTAGATGGGTCATATCAGTGGGAACCAGTGAGCTTATAATTACCCCTACATATAGTGACATTTAACATTTGAGCAGAGAGGCAATATAGTAGTATACATTAATATGTGACCACAGACAATTAATAAATCATAAACCAGACCGGAGCAGCTAGTAATAGGCATATTGAACAAAATATTGCAGTAGCAGACTTCTTACTCAAAAATATTGGAACAGGAAAAAAGAGTACCACTGCCCCATCCTGTTAATAATAGCATCGTCCTGAACAATGACACGCATGTAGACAATGTATATAATTGCAGTGCAATGTAAAGTTCCACTATGAAAACATATGTTTAAAACTACCACATAAATAGTTTCAGCTAGTGCAGTAGAATTAAACTATAACATAGGATAATTGAACAAGGTAGCTTACTGATTGGGAATAAAAACTTTTGTGAACTTTTAAGCTAGAAAGGTACCATTGAGAATAGCCTCACTGTTCTGAAGGCAAATTAAATACAGAATGTATATGGATGTGTAAAAGAGCATCAATGTGAACATCAAACAAAATATTATGAACTGGGATTATACATATACAAACAGAGAGCAATCTACATCATGGAGGGCAGCCCTGTAAGAGTTAACGCGAGTGTCACACGTTGGATAAACTAGGAATTGGGAATAGATAGCCTATGCCAGTTCTGAAGCGTAACCAGCAAGTCCCATTAAAGGCAGGGGAGTGATTCAGCCAATACCCTTTCTAATGCGGTCTGCTGAGAGAGTTATGGCAAGTAGGAGCGTTAAATAATGCAGCGAGTGCAATGACCGGTGCAGAACAGGAAGCATTAGGAAATAGGGCATGTCCTGTGCTGATACAAGCTGTCTGCCGACGTTGTCGGATAGTAAAGAGTCCCAATAGGTACGTTTCCAGCTTCTCACGCTGTAGCGATCACAATGATTACCCATTAGCAGCAAGCAGGCTTCTGGAAATTGAGTCACCACAATGCACACCGGACTCAGCAACTGCAAGGTATGTGTTTGTGTTAGGAGGGATCTAATTGACACTAAGTCACCATGCGGATCCTCTTGCGGCATCTGATATCCAACCTCATCTGCCTCCACTAGCAGCTGTGTATCGACATCCATGTCGCTCAGTTCACTTTCCTTTAGGGAGTCAGGCTCTTTTGAGGCAAGGGAGGTCGAGGGATAGGTGGGCATAAGCGCTTGGATTATCGGTGCTATCATCTCCTTATGTTGCGCGGCACTTGGTTTTGGAAGTACTCGTGCAACATCCCCAGTCCCAATCAATTCAGCAGCGGGCCTTTCCCTGCATCTCTGATCGCTCCTAATCACTGATCTTAGGCTGTGGAAGTGAGATGTCATCTGGAGATCCAAGCTCTGTAGCATAGCTTTGAGTTCAATATAAAGATCCTCCATGGTGAGGCGTTAAAGTTGGTGGCTGAGAGGTAACTCCTGCAAGATGGCGTTTCTCACAGCATGGCCTCCACAAACCGAGTGTGCTAGACTGCAGGTTGTCAAAACAATAAAGTAGAATTTTGTAATTTGTGAGATGTTAGGTAAGAGCTAGATGTCTGCAGCAGGATAGTGGAGGTAGCAAACGTATTTAAAGCATACATCCATTAGTTAATCTATGACCTCCGTAGTTTTAGTAGGCCTCACAGCCCTGCGTGTGATCCAAATGTAGAAGTCTAGTATGACAAAAGACTGATGTATAAGTTCAGCAAAGTAACTTTCAAATAGTGTAGAGATAATCCTGCTTGGTCAGAAGTAAGTATTTGGGGCAAATTACATTAATAAAGCTGCAATTTGCCGTTGTTTTATAGAAGCTTCAGCGGGAGCTCTCTGAAACACGTCTTCTCTGCTCAGCTGTTGGCTCCGCCCCATGTCAGGATTTTTTGATACATTAGTTTGATATTCAGGTTGTTGTTCAGTTGATTTAAGAATATATCTAATTCAGATTCTGATCCCTCCCATAGGAATAAGATGTCATCAATATACCTAATCCACAAAGGGATATTCTTGGTATATTGGTCATGCTTATCTGAAAAGACTATTGTATGTTCCGACCAACCTAAAAATAAATTTGCATAGGTTGGTGCGCAAGCAGTACCCATAGCTGTGCCCTGGGTCTGTAGATAGTATTTGTTGTTGAATAGAAAATAATTTTTTGTAAGAATGAACTTTAGTAAATCTATCATAAATTGGTTGTGATCTCGACTCTCATCTGTTGACATGTCTAGGAAATATTTCACTGCATTTAGTCCCAGCTTATGATTGATACTAGTGTACAGTGATTCCACGTCTGATGTTACTAACTAGGTGGTCTTAGAGATATTGATATCTTTAATTAGCTGTAAAACTTCCATTGTATCTCTCACATAAGAGGGGAGTTGAGTTAGAAAGTGTCTTAGTCTGAGATCAATATACTGACTGGCTCTTTCCGTTAGGTTCTCATTTCCTGAGACAATTGTGCGACCAGGAGGTTGCTTGTTGTTCTTGTGAATTTTTGGGATTAAATAAAAAGTTGCAGTTTTGGGATGTAATACATTCAACAAAAAGCTCCCCCAAAATAAAAATAAACCATAGCCTAAACAAAACTACCAATAGCCCTTAAAAGGGCCTTTTGTGGGGCATTGCCCCAAAGAAATCAGCTCTCTTACCTGAAAAAATACAAACAACCCCCCAACAGTAAAACCCACCACCTACACAACCAACCCCCCAAATAAAACCCTAACTAAAAATACCTAAGCTCCCCATTGCCCTGAAGAGGGCATTGCCCTTAAAAGGGCATTTAGCTCTATTGCAGCCCAAACCCTAACCTAAAAATAAAACCCACCAAATAAACCCTTAAAAAAAACCTAACACTAACCCCTGAAGATCCACTTACAGTTTTGAAGACCCGACATCCATCCTCAACGAAGCCGGGAAAAGTCCTCAACGAATCGGCAAGAAGTCCTCAATGAAGCTGGGAGGATTCTTCATCCAAGCCAGGAGAAATGGTCCTCCAGAAGGGCAGAAGTCTTCATCCAGACAGCATCTTCTATCTTCATCCATCCGGCGTGGAGCAGGTCCATCTTCAAGACATCCGACGTGGAGCATCCTCTTCTTTCCAACGACTAACGATGAATAAAGGTTCCTTTAAATGACGTCATCCAAGATGGCATCCCTTAGATTCCGATTGGCTGATAGAATTCTATCAGCCAATCGGAATTAAGGTTGAAAAAATCCTATTGGCTGATGCAATCAGCCAATAATATTGAACTTCAATCCTATTGGCTGATCCAATCAGCCAATAGGATTGAGCTTGCATTCTATTGGCTGATTGGAACAGCCAATAGAATGCAAGCTCAATCTTATTGGCTGATTGGATCAGCCAATAGGATTGAAGTTCAATCCTATTGGCTGATTGCATCAGCCAATAGGATTTTTTCAACCTTAATTCCGATTGGCTGATATAATTCTATCAGCCAAATGGAATCTAAGGGATGCCATCTTGGATGACGTCATTTAAAGGAACCTTTATTCATCGTTAGTGGTCGGAATGAAGAGGATGCTCCGCGTCGGATGTCTTGAAGATGGACCCGCTCCGCGCCGGATTGATGAAGATAGAAGATGACATCTGGATATAGACTTCTGCCCGTCTGGAGGACCACTTCTCCAGGCTTGGATGAAGACTTCTCCCGGCTTCGTTGAGGACTTCTTGCCGCCTCGTTGAGGACTTCTCCCGGCTTCGTTGATGATGGATGTCCGGTCTTGAAAACTGTAAGTGGATCTTCAGGGCTTAGTGTTAGGTTTTTTTAAGGGTTCAATGGGTGGGTTATATTTTTAGGTTAGGTTTTGGGCCGCAATAGAGCTAAATGCCCTTTTAAGGGTAATGCCCATCCATATGCCCTCTTTAGGGCAATGGGGAGCTTAGGTTTTTTTAGTTAGGGTTTTATTTGGGGGGTTGGTTCTGTGGGTGATGTGTTTTACTGTTGGGGGGTTGTTTGTATTTTTTTTCAGGTAAAAGAGCTGATTTCTTTGGGGCAATGCCCCGCAAAAGGCCCTTTTAAAGGCTATTGGTAGTTTAGTTTAGTTTAGGCTAGGGTTTTTTTTATTTTGGGGGGGCTTTTTTATTTTGATAGGCCTATTAGATTAGGTGTATTAGTTTAAATATCTTGTAATTTGTTTTTTATTTTGTGTAATTTAGTGTTTGTTTTTTTTGTAATTTAGGTAATTGTATTTAATTTATTTAATTGTATTTAATTTAGGTCATTTATTTAATTGTAGTGCAGTGTTAGGTGTTAGTGTAACTTAGGTTGGGTTTTATTTTACAGATAAATTTGTATTTATTTTAGCTAGGCAGTTATTAAATAGTTTATAACCATTTAATAACTATTCTACCTAGTTAAAATAAATACAAACTTGCCTGTAAAATAAAAATAAAACCTAAGCTAGATACAATGTAACTATTAGTTATATTGTAGCTAGCTTAAGGTTTATTTTACAGGTATTTAGTTTTAAATAGGAATTATTTAGATATTAATAGTAGGTTTCATTTAGATTTATTTTAATTATATTTAAGTTAGGGGGTTTTAGGGTTAGGGTTAGACTTAGGTTTAGGGGTAAATAAATATGGTATAGTGGCGAAGACGTTGGGGGCGGCAGATTAGGGGTTAATAAATGTAGGTAGGTGGCGGCGATGTTAGGGACAGCAGATTAGGGGTTAATAATATTTAACTAATTGTACACAGAAAACAAGATTGCAACAGCACTACACAGATAGTAAGGGGATACCTTGTCTGGTTATTTTAAATAGTAAACCTTTTTTTGGCTGGAGTGCTCATGCATAAATAAACTTTAGAACAGTTGAAGTCAAAAGGAAAAATTGGCCAAAAACAGAATGCATCTAAGTAGCACTTCTCTCTCCCCTAATAAAATTTAAGGCACCATATTTTCAAGGGGTGATGGTTGGGTAATGATTTTAAAATTTAACTTTTATTAAAGAATATTAAAAATCAAAAGAGTGAAATTAAAAATGCAAATAGATATAGGACATATATAAATAATACACATCGGTTTTATGGGAATCACAGTTTATTATTCTCCAAGATTGTCCAATCTTGAGGGTATATAATTTGGTCAATATGATTTGCTAGATAAAGGTATTTAGAATTGATCTACTGTATATTGTCTATGATTGGCTTTAGCCAAATTATCATCTAAAGGTCAATTCCATTCATTTCTTTTTCATTTACAGATTTACCGTTTTATGAATGAGTGTGGATACACTTTGTCAGTTAGAAATTGGTAAACAATTAATTGGCATAAATTCTGAAGTTGTAATGTGCTATTGGTGAAATAGCATTGCTTTTGGGATTACACATGTTACAGGGCTTGCTATCCCTTTATTTGGGTAGTGTTGCAGTGTGTTGTTAGTGTAAAAGTACACATTTGAAGAATGAAAGTATGTCACAGATCTTGCTATCCCTATGTATAAATAGGGTCATCTGTATTTCAAAAGTAGTAATACAAATGTGTATATTTAAATACTAGTCACATCATATGAGTTTACTAATTTCATAATGTTGAAACCGTAGGTTGAAAATTTCAGCAATTTTTCTCAAGACTTATAAGGTTATCTTATTTCTCAAGCAGCATCGTGCATTATGTGTATGATTCTTGATCTCAACATAAAATGCTTGCGTATTTCCTAAGGTCTCCTGGCTTGGTGCTTTGTATTGGTATTGAACGTGATTGTATTATCTATAATGTTAATACTTGCACTGGTGTGTTTATCGTATCAGGAATCTAACAGCACTTAATTTTCATGCAAAATTGCTTGTGTTTGAGAAGATCGAAATTTGACAGTGCTTGCACTTATTTATACACTGTGTGCAGAATTATTAGGCAAATTAGTATTTTGACCACATCATCCTCTTTATGCATGTTGTCTTACTCCAAGCTGTATAGGCTCGAAAGCCTACTACCAATTAAGCATATTAGGTGATGTGCATCTCTGTAATGAGAAGGGGTGTGGTCTAATGACATCAACACCCTATATCAGGTGTGCATAATTATTAGGCAACTTCCTTTCCGTTGGCAAAATGGGTCAAAAGAAGGACTTGACAGGCTCAGAAAAGTCAAAAATAGTGAGATATCTTGCAGAGGGATGCAGCACTCTTAAAATTGAAAGCTTCTGAAGCGTGATCATTGAACAATCAAGCGTTTCATTCAAAATAGTCAACAGGGTCGCAAGAAGTGTGTGGAAAAACCAAGGCGCAAAATAACTGCCCATGAACTGAGAAAAGTCAAGCGTGCAGCTGCCAAGATGCCACTTGCCACCAGTTTGGCCATATTTCAGAGCTGCAACATCACTGGAGTGCCCAAAAGCACAAGGTGTGCAATACTCAGAGACATGGCCAAGGTAAGAAAGGCTGAAAGACGACCACCACTGAACAAGACACACAAGCTGAAACGTCAAGACTGGGCCAAGAAATATCTCAAGACTGATTTTTCTAAGGTTTTATGGACTGATGAAATGAGAGTGAGTCTTGATGGGCCAGATGGATGGGCCCGTGGCTGGATTGGTAAAGGGCAGAGAGCTCCAGTCCGACTCCCGCCAGCAAGGTGGAGGTGGAGTACTGGTTTGGGCTGGTATCATCAAAGATGAGCTTGTGGGGCCTTTTCGGGTTGAGGATGGAGTCAAGCTCAACTCCCAGTCCTACTGCCAGTTTCTGGAAGACACCTTCTTCAAGCAGTTGTACAGGAAGAAGCCTGCATCCTTCAAGAAAAACATGATTTTCATGCAGGACAATGCTCCATCACACGCGTCCAAGTACTCCACAGCGTGGCTGGCAAGAAAGGATATAAAAGAAGAAAATCTAATGACATGGCCTCCTTGTTCACCTGATATGAACCCCATTGAGAACCTGTGGTCCATCATAAAATGTGAGATTTACAAGGAGGGAAAACAGTACACCTCTCTGAACAGTGTCTGGGAGGCTGTGGTTGCTGCTGCACGCAATGTTGATGGTGAACAGATCAAAACACTGACAGAATCCATGGATGGCAGGCTTTTGAGTGTCCTTGCAAAGAAAGGTGGCTATATTGGTCACTGATTTGTTTTTGTTTTGTTTTTGAATGTCAGAAATGTATATTTGTGAATGTTGAGATGTTATATTGGTTTCACTAGTAAAAATAAATAATTGAAATGGGTATATATTTGTTTTTTGTTAAGTTGCCTAATAATTATGCACAGTAATAGTCACCTGCACACACAGATATCCCCCTAAAATAGCTATAACTAAAAACAAACTAAAAACTACTTCCAAAACTATTCAGCTTTGATATTAATGAGTTTTTTGGGTTCATTGAGAACATGGTTGTTGTTCAATAATAAAATTAATCCTCAAAAATACAACTTGCCTAATAATTCTGCACTCCCTGTACACTTATTTATACACTCGAGAAATATGAATCATGTATTTTTCAACAATACCCCATACAGGCGATCTGAATATTATGTGGTTATAAACAATAGTTTGAGGTAAACTTGAAAGGTTAGGTTCTCTTAAAAATGTTTGTGAATAATCTAGCAACACTTTGTAGCAGTTTATAGAACAGCTCTGTTATTTCGAATCAACCAAAAGTTTATAATCAGCTTGAAAAATATTTAAGCTTGTCTAATGCAATTCGAGTGAATGACAACAGCGTGATGATTAATATTTTTATCTGTTCGTAGTCACCAATAGGTTGTTCAGCTAATCTGAAAGTGTTCTGAATTTGTTAATATCTATTGCAAATGCTGGTTGTCTAAATGGTTTAAGCACATTATAACTTTTTGCTGGCTTAATTATTACTGGCGAGTTTTCGTCGTTGTTTGAAATTTTAAATGTTGCTGCCTTGTAACCGCTATGCCTTAACTTGTATCCACTTTAGGCTATATTGTTCTAAGCTTGTGAGTAATATTTATAGCATTTTGGACGATTGATATGGCCAACGATACTAAGTTAACCCAACCGAATGTGAAATTATAATAGTTAAATTCACTTATTATTTGTGTCACATCTATTTGCTAAAAGTTAAAATAAGTAAGGAGTTGAAAAAATCAACAGCCCTCCCTTAACATGTTTTGCTGTTTTGGATTCCGGCTTTTTCAAAAGGTGATGCGTGCCGGCGCCTGTGGGTTTATATCACCTAAACCCCGCCCCTTGTTTAATCCGGATCCAATTCGTGCCATCCTTGGTTTGATTGGCACTTTGATGCGATTTGGACCTAAGAGATGAGTTAAGGACATATTGTAAGTAAATATGTGTACGACCTGGTTAGGTTATAATAATTTTATATTGATATATGCTCTCATGTGGATATTAATCTCCTTTATCATAATACAATTTGTATAATCATGTTAAAAATTGGTATATATTGAATTTTAAATTTTGCTGAGCATATTTTGATATATCTCTGCACCCATATTTATTGTATTTGGTTGTACCAATCTATACTGATCTTAATATGGATTTACCTCCAGAATTTGTTAGAGGAGTTACACATGCATTATTTTAGGTTTTGACTTATTACGTTGGAATTGTTATTTCGAAATTTTTATTTTTATTTTTTTTTAAATTGTGTTTATTGAGGTTTCAAAATTTATAAAGAACAACAAGGTCATACTCCAGATATGAACATAAACAATTGTCAAAATATAAACAATATTGTCAGTAAAAACAGACATTTGGGTTCACTTACTATTCTACTGACATACGCACACGTATGGATCCGAATAGAAAACCTAAACCATCAGTGGCTAACCTCTTACTTTAAATATAGTTTAAACAAATTCCCATGTCAAAAGACGGCCACTCTTGGACCAGCAACAAAGATAGTACAATTATTCGGGAATAGCATCATCAGAACCAAAAGGGTGGGGGCCATATATATGAAGAAGCATATGCAATATACTTTAGTTCGGTAATATTAGTATCTGGACTATTTCCCACATATAGACCTTGCATAGTAGAAATCTGGAACATTAGGGAAAGTTAATATTACAATCAAAGGGTGAAAGAATATTCAGGAAATAAAAATAATTTTTACAACTTTAATCAATATTAATTGAAATGAACTTTAAATGAAAATATGCCACTATGTTGCAATATAAAAGTTTCATAATGATTTGGGGGAGAAATTCCAAGGTTGCATTTACCGTCTGTTCACGAAGTGAACTCAGGGGTATGGGGGGGGGGAGGGGGGGGGGCATGGTATACCAAATCTGATGGGAAAAAAAAAATATATATATATTGTTGGTAATTAGCCTCTACTGGGACCGAGTAAAGTAGTGTCAAAACTAGGTATAAGCTGAAAAGCATACTTAGTGGACTGTATATTGGTGGAAATCATATATAAATGTATGGTACATCAAAATGAAATTAGAATAGAGGTATGTCCATCTAAACATGAAGTGACGTATAACAGTCAACCAAGCAATGTGAACTCAAATTTTCAAAAATAGATAGTCTCCCGCATGGGCATGGGCCCAATACCCTGCGGCGTAAGGCTTATAGTTCCAGTACTCTATTAACTGTAACACATGACCACTAAAAGTAGACAATTACTAGCCAATAAATCCACCTCTTTTCTTATCCTGAACTTCAAAGTCCTCTCTGAACCCTAGCTCATATCAAAATAACAAGGCTTTCTAAAGGCTTACATTTTTTTATTTCCTTTCCCCCCGAATAATCCTATTGTAGGTTGTTGGACTACATATCAGTCCATTATAAGAGGAACCATAGCCCCCCCCCCATGTATAGAAAAATATCGGACTAATACTACATGTCTATGAGATCCCAGTGGACCGTCCATATTATTAGAGCCTTATTATATGGTAGTCGTTAGAACTGCAAATAACTGTCTTCACTTCTCTAGGGCAACAAACCTAAACTGGTTTTATTAGTACATATTGCATACTCTGGAAGCTTATGGAATTGTAGGTGTTGTATAAAATGCCATGGGTTCTAAACTTATATAACATGGTGGCCACCCTAAGCAGAACAGTGGGGTTACATCTGTAGATACATTTATGAACAAGGGACTATTGTTGTAGTGTGATGCAAAACCACTGGCTCAGTCGCTGACAGTGAGATATGGCGCTCCATAATTAGTGATTAAATTATCCATAAAATGAATATAGAGCATATATAAAAGACACCCCATCTCAAACATTGTGACATGGAGAACTAAATATGAGCAGCGAGCAGAGCTAGTAAGACTATAATATGATTGCTTTAAGTGGGGTAGAGAATAGCAGACAATAAAGCAGGATATTGTGGCTCTCACTAACAGTTTCAGGCAGAAGCGAACAGGAAAGTTAAAATAAACATTGCAGATCAACATCCTCTAAAACAGTAAATCCCCAGTACAGTTATGGGCTTAAAATTTCAAATCGACAGGTCTACATCAAAAGTTCCCAACAGTAAAAGGTTGTATGGAAGGTCTCAGTTTCTGAGAAATCATGGGTGTATACGAGAGGTACCGTCTCACCCTATTCCCTTTCTCCACATTTTAAGACCCTTGTATGTGTTGAACAGTTGCTTCAGGGACTCACCAGTGTCCCAAATCAGTGACCATAGGCCGAAACAGTAAAGGGACTTTAACTGCTGCGTAATCAATGTGGGGTATGTCGCTTGCATCCATGCTTCCTTTTGTATGTGGAAGCCCTGTGTAGGGCTGGCTTTCTTGTGTATTTCCCATCCCCATGGCATAAGCATCCCATATGTTTGTGTCAGCTCTGGTTGAGAAACCTTGATGTCCCGACTTAGCTCAAGCTGGCCAGAAGAAGTCTCCGGTGCAATTTCTCTCACTCCTAATAGGTCGCCTAGATTGCTATACCTCCATTTTGTGAAGTCTCCGGACTCCGTGATCAGGCTCCTGCTCGGTACTGCGTCATCATTGGTAAGATTAAAGGTGGCATTATCCACACTTTCTTGTAAGCTCAATGTGTCTTCTATAATGATTTCCCGGTCAGCAGCTATCTCTCCCGCTTGCGTGCCATTCACTCCCACCACTCTGTCTGTAGACAAGTTACTCCACTCCTCTACCCAGCGATCATGGAGCCGCTCGAAGTGGCCATCTAGTAAAACAATAACGGCACTCAGGATTTCTTTCTCCATACTGACAAGAGGAGATTGTAACCAATGTGAGAACCAGATGTGTCGTCAGTTTGCTCTCTGTACAGTCTGGATAGTAAGGCCGCAAGTCTGTGGCAGGCGGTTCTCTGTTAAGTGGCAACCGGGGGTCACTGAGGTCTATAGGCTCAAACACTACCCTCCTTAGGTTGTAGACCGGTCATAGGGTCTCATTATATGGGATATAATATCAGCAATTAGCCAAAAAATAAATAGTATTCCCGGAGCTCCATTATTGTGCGTCCGATCTGTTCAGGCGTTAGCTCCGCCACCCCCCCCCCCCCGTTATTTCAAAATTTTACAGTTACTCGATTCAATTCATGACTTTATTGAATCAGAAAAGTTGAATTATGAGTATTAATACATTTAATTTTTTATGATATTTGCATTTTATAGTATGCTTGTATTTTTCTAATCGATGTGAGTTTCAGTTTGCCTAATAATTAAATTTATATACACACCATGATTATATGGGAATAATTTAATTATAATATTTGATGTCTTAAATTAGAATCATTCCCATAATTAGGTATTTTAAATGGGCATCTTTATGGCATTACCAAGTGAAGTGACTGTACTGTTGTGACAATACTTTACAATAATTGGGAAAATGTGTATTCAAAAAATAAGGTGATAATCACCTGTGGTGTAAATTACTGTGGTGATACTTTTTACATTTTTTTTTTTTTTATTTATCAAAATATATTGGTGAATGTATTGGTATATTGTGATTAGTCAGTGATGAGAGAACTTCAGTACTTCCATGCATATTGAGGTTCTTAAAAAACATTGCTACATATCTGAGTGGATGTCGAGAGTGAATGATGATGCTAATATTAAATAAATGTGTATTTGTAAACTTAGATGATTTATTGGATTTATGGCTGTGCTCAATGGTGACCCATATGTGGGAAAATGTGTGATAAAGATGGGGAGGGGGAAAAATGATAGAAAGGGGGAGGGGGGAGAGACTAGGAGGAGTGAGTGTGAATTCATTAAACTAAGCAAGTGTTGCTCTTGTGAAATGAATTGGACATGTACAAAATATGATAATAGTGATAATAAATAAATATCTTGTGTTTGTGCTGAGGATGAGTAGTAATAATAATACTAGAGTATTAGTGCCTATCTTACTCTGAAATTTCCCTAACCTAAATGAATGAGATGTCATAAAGTGATGTGTATCCTTGTATTTGATAATCTAATATATGAATACTTGTTTTGAGTATCTAAAATTGACAGTACTTGGGAATGGATTATGAATTTTATATTGGCCACCAGGGGCTGTATACTTTGTGTAATGAGTTGATATCATGATCCATTATAGTTCATCTCTTCTGTATTGTCGGTATTTATTAAATGAACATTGAGTAGTTATTTTGTTCATTTAAACCTTTAGGATGTACACAATCCATAAGGTAAATTCATCTAGTTTCCGCTTTAAATAATGCTTTTTCTAGGTCCCCTCCTCTTAGGCCCAAGGACATTTTTTGTACACCGTAACATTCCATTTCGGAAGTTTTGGATTGATGATGCTTGTTAAAGTGTGAAGCTACGGACGTAATCTTTTAATTTTTAGACATATCTTGGGGAGCATTATGGATATTTCGAAGATGTTCCATAATCCTCGTATGTAGTTTTCTAGTTGTCATCCCAATATAGGTACAGGGACACTTGCATTGGAGGGCATAAATGACCCCAACAGTATTGCAGCTTATATATGTTTTGATTTGGTGTTGTTTACCGAATCTGTCTGTAATGTTTTTTTTTTTTTTTTTACCATATTGCCATAAGTTGAGCAACTCCCACACGGGAAGGACCTTGTTCCACCGTTCTTAGTTTTTTTGTTTTCTTCACATAGTGACTTGGACTTCGGATCTCTTTTAAGTTCCTTGATCTTCTATAGCTGATTTCTGCTCTGGATCCAATTAAGTCATTTAATAGTGGGTCTACTTGCAATATGTGCCAATTCTGTTGGACTATGTTAGTAACCTGCTTGGATTGGTCATTGCATGTTAATACCAATCAAGTTTTATTATCATTATTTTTATTTCGGACCTTTAACAAATTTGCCCCTTGGCATCTCGAGAGATCTTCTTTTAGCCTTGCGGATTGATCTTTTACTATATCCTCTTGAGAGTAATCTATTCTCCAGTTCTAATGCTCTTGTTTTTTAAAAAAAGTTTCATCAGAGCAATTGCGCTTCATTCTTAAAAATTCCCCAATGGTTAGGGATTTAGTTGTATTAGGTGCATGAGCACTTGTTGAATGAAGTACATTATTTGTTGCTTTTTCTTTTCTAAATACATCACTACTCAAAGGCCCATTGTTTTCTTTGTGAATATGTAGATCTAAAAAGAGATGTCAGTCAGACATTTTTGATAAGGTAGTTTGATATTCAGGTTGTTGTTGTTCAGTTGATTTAAGAATATATCTAATTCAGATTCTGATCCCTCCCATAGGAAAAACATGTCATCAATATACCTAATCCACAAAGGGATATTCTTGGTATATTGTTCATGATTATCTGAAAAGACTATTGTATGTTCCCACCAACCTAAAAATAAATTTGCGTATGTTGGAGCACAAGCAGTACCCATAGCTGTGTCCTGGGTCTGTAGATAGGATTTGTTGTTGAATAGAAAAATAATTTTTTGTAAGAACGAACTTTAGTAAATCTATCATAAATTGGTTGTGATCTCGGCTCTCATCTGTTGACATGTCTAGGAAATATTTCACTGCATTTAGTCCCAGCTTATAATTGATACCAGTGTACAGTGATTCCACGTCTGATGTTACTAACTAGGTGGTCTTAGAGATATTGATATCTTTAATTAGTTGTAAAACTTCCATTGTATCCCTCACATAAGAGGGGAGTTGAGTTAGAAACTCTTAGTCTGAGATCAATATACTGACTGGCTCTTTCCGTTAGGTTCTCATTTCCTGAGACAATTGTGCGACCAGGAGGTTGCTTGTTGTTCTTGTGAATTTTTGGGATTAAATAAAAAGTTGCAGTTTTGGGATGTAATACATTCAACAGCAACCTGAATATCAAACTAACATATCAAAAAAGCCTGACTGACATCTCTTTTTTAGTTCTACATATTCACAAGGAAAACAATGGGTCTTTGAGTACTGATGTATTTATGAAAGAAACAGCAACAAATAATGTACTTCATTCAACAAGTGCTCATGCACCTAATACAACAAAATCCCTACCCATTGGGGAATTTTTAAGAAGGAAGCACAATTGCTCTGATGAAAAAATGTTTAAAACAAGAGCATAAGAACTGGAGAATAGATTACTCTCAAGAAGATATAGTAAAATATCAATCCGCAAGGCTAAAAGAAGAGCTCTCGAGACGCCAAGGGCAGATTTGTTAAAGGTCTGAAATTATTATTATTTATTATTATTATTCTTTATTTATAAAGCGCCAACAGATTCTGTAGCGCTGTTCATAGGTAACAAAGATAAAAGGACAGTACAATATGAGACACCAGACAAAATTTAACAAACAAATACAGGAGGAATTGGGAGCCCTGTTCCCGTGGGTAGGAGGGTGAGAAACAGGTGGTGGGGACTGCAAAGGTGGGAATGATGTTAGTGTGAAGTTAGATGAGGGCAACTATTAGGCAAGTGGAATTTATTAGTTACTGATTTGGTTATAGGCTTCCCTGAACAAAAAGGTCTTTAGGGAGCGTTTAAAGGAGGAGAGGTTGGAGGAAAGTCTGACAGCATGAGGAAGTGCGTTCCAGAGGGTTGGTGCCGCACGAGAGAAGTCCTGTAGTCTAGCATGAGAGGAGGTGATGGTAGAAGAGGCAAGGAGTAGATCGTTGTTGGATCTTAGGGGATGGGGTGGAGTATATTTGTTGATGAGTAAGGACAGGTATGGGGGGGCTGCATTGGTAAGGGATTTGTAGGTAAGAGTGAGAATTTTGAGTTTAATTCTGCTGTGAATGGGGAGCCAGTGAAGGGACTCACAGAGGGGTGCGGCAGATACAGAGCATCGGGAGAGGTGGATTAGCCTAGCAGAGGCATTTAGGATGGATTGAAGGGGGGAGAGGCGGGAGAGAGGAAGGCCAGTTAGTAGGTTGTTACAGTAGTCAAGCCGGGAAATTACTAGGGAATGGATTAGCTGTTTAGTAATTTCAGCACTCAGAAAAGGACAAATTTTGGTGATATTGCGTAGGTGGTTGCGACAGGATGAAGAGAGCGATTGGATGTGGGGTATGAAGGACAGATTGGAGTCGAGTGTAACTCCAAGGCAGCGGACTTGGGGTTATGGGGAGATAGTGGTGTCACCGACAGTGATAGTAAAGTTAGAAACTGGAGTAGAATTAGTTGGGGGGATTAGAAGAAGCTCAGTCTTGGACATGTTGATTTTTAGGTGGTGAGAGGCCATCCAGGAATAAATGCCAGATAAGCAGTCGCTGATGTGGGAAAGGACAGAAAAAGAGAATGCAGGGGTGGATAGGTAGATCTGAGTATCATCAGCAAAGAGGTGATAGTTGAAGCCATAGCTACTAATAAGTTTACCCAGTGAGGAAGTATTAATAGAGAAGAGTAGAGGGCCTAGAACAGAGCCTTGAGGTACTCCAACAGGCAGAGGCAATGGAGAGGATGAGTCGCCAGCAAATGAGACAGAAAAGGACCTATTAGAGAGATAAGAGTAGATCCAGGAGAGGGCAATGTCACAGAGCCTAAGGGAGCTGAGAGTCCGTAGGAGGAGGGGATGGTCAACAGTGTCAAAGGCAGCAGACAGGTCAAGTAAGATAAGTATAGAATAGTGGCCATTGTTTTTAGAAGAAAGAAGATCGTTAGTAACCTTGGTGAGGGCAGTCTCAGTTGAGTGTTGGGGACGGAAGCCAGATTGCAGGGGGTCAAGCAATGAGTTGGAGGATAGGAAGTGTGTTAGGCGATCGAAAACTAGTTTTTCCAGGACTTTAGAAGCTAGCGGAAGTAGTAATATGGGGCGATAGTTTGCAGGAGAATTGGGGTTGACGGAGGGTTTTTTGAGGATGGGGGTGACCTTTGCATGTTTGAAGGATGATGGAAATGAACCAGTAGTAAGGGATCGGTTGAATATGTGAGTAAGAGCTGGGGTGAGGGTAGAGGACAGAGAAGGTATTAGATGTGAAGGGATATGGTCAAGGGGGCATGTAGTGAGGTGTGAGGAAGATATTAGGGAACTCACTTCATTCTCAGTGGTTGGGGGGAAGGTACTGAGAGTGTTGGAGGGGGTAACCGGGGGTGGAGATGAAAGGTTGCAGTCTTGTGGTGGGATGTTGCTTCTGATGGTAAATGTTTTGTTGAAAAAGTAGTTTTCCAAATCTTGAGCACTAAAGTCAGATGAGGGGGGTGGTGCAGGTGGATAGAGGAGAGTGTTGAAAGTGGAGAAGAGATGTTTAGGGTTTGAGGAGTGAGAAGATATGAGAGAAGTAGTTTTGCTTGGCTAAGTGAAGGGCAGAGGAGTAAGAATAAAGAATGAACTTATAGTGTAGGAAATCGGGTTCAGAGCGGGATATAAAATAAAAAATAAAAAAATTCCTGATAATAAAACTTGATTAACATATTATATTAACATACAATGGCCAATCCAAGCAGGTTACTAACATAGTCCAACAGAATTGGCACATATTGCAAGCAGACCCACTATTAAATGACTTAATTGTATCCAGAGCAGAAATCAGCTATAGAAGATCAAGGAACTTAAAAGAGATCCTAAGTTCAAGTCACTATGTGAAGAAAACAAAAAAACTAAGAACTGTGGAACAAGGTTCCTTCCCATGTGGGAGTTGCTCAACTTGTGCCAATATGGTAAAAAAGAAAAAAACCATTACAGACAGATTCGGTAAACAACACCAAATCAAAGCATATAAGCTGCAATACTGTTGGAGTCATTTATGCCCTCCAATGCAAGTGTCTCTGTACCTATATTGGGATGACAACTAGAAAACTACATACGAGGATTATGGAACATCTTCGAAATATCCATAATGCTCCCCAAGATAAGTCTAAAAATAAAAAGATTACGTCCGTAGCTTCAGACTTTTACAAGCATCATCAACCCAAAACATCCGAAATGGAATGTTACGGTGTACAAAAAATGTCCTTGGGCCTAAGAGGAGTGGACCTAGAAAAAGCATTATTTAAAGCTGAAACTAGATGGATTTACCTTATGGATTGTGTACATCCTAAAGGTTTAAATGAACAAAATAACTACTCAATGTCCATTTAATAAATACCGACAATACAAAAGAGATGTACTATAATGGATCATAATATTAACTCATCACACAAAGTATATAGCCCTTGGTGGCCAATATAAAATTCATAATCCAATCCCAAATACTGTCAATTTTAGATACTCAAAACAAGTATTCATATATTAGAAAATCAAATACAAGGATACACATCACTTTATGACATCTCATTCATTTAGGTTAGGGAAATTTCAGAGTAAGATAGGCACTAATACTCTAGTATTATTATTTCTACCCATCCTCAGCACAAACACAGGATATTTATTTATTATCACTATTATCATATTTTGTACATCTAGATGTCCAATTCATTTCACAAGAGCAACACTTGCTTAGTTTAATAAATTCACGCTCACTCCTCCTTGTCTCTCCTCCTTGTCTCTCCCCGCTCCCCCTTTCCATAATTTTTTCCTCCTCCCCATCTTTATCACACATTTTCTCACATATGGGTCACTATTGAGCACAGCCATAAATCCAATAAATCATCTAAGTTTACAAATACACATTTATTTAAGATCAGCATCATCATTCACTCTCAACATCCACTCAGATATGTAGCAATGTTTTTTAAGAACCTCAATATGCATGAAGTACTGAATTTCTCTCATCACTGACTAATCATGATATACCAATATATTCACCAATATATTTTGATAAATAAAAAAATAAATTAAAAAAAGTATCACCACAGTAATTTACACCGCAGGTGATTATCACCTTATTTTTTGAATAATATATATATTTTTTAAAATACCTAATTATGGGAATGATTCTAATTTAAGACGTCAAATATTATAATTAAATTATTCCCATATAATCATGGTGTGTATATAAATTTAATTATTAGGCAAACTGAAACTCACTTCGATTAGAAAAATATAAGCATACCATAAAATGCAAATATCATAAAAAAATTAAACGTATTATTACTCACTAGTCCTAAAGCCTGTGTACACGGGCCAATTTTTTAGGTACCGCGGTTCCAACCCTTGCTCCCTCTCTCTCCCCCCTCTCTTTTGCGCTCTCTCTCTCTCCCCCCTCTATTTTGAGTTCTCTCTCTCCCCCTTATTTTGCACTCTCCCCCCTCTTTTGCTCTCTCTCTCTCCCCTTTTTTGCTCTCTCTCTCTCCCCTCTTGTGCTCTCTCTCCCCCCTCTTTTGCTCTCTCTCCCCTCTTTTGCTCGCTCTCTCTCTTCCCCCCTCATCTGCTCTCTCTCCCCTCTTGCTCTCTCTCTCCCCTATTTTGCTCTCTCCCCCCTCTTTTGCTCTCTCTCTACCCCCTCTTTTGCACTCTCTCTCTCTCCCCCCCTCTCTTTTGCTCTCTCTCCCCCTCTCTTTTGCTCTCTCTCCCCCCACTCTTGTGCTCTCTCTTCCCCTCTCTTTTGCTCTCTCTTCCCCTCTTTTGCACTCTCTCTTCCCCTCTTTTGTGCTCTCTCTCCCTTCTCTTTTGCACTCTCTCCCCCTCTCTTTTGCACTCTGTTTCCCCCTCTTTTGTGCACTCTCTCTCCCCCTCTCTTTTAAACTCTCTCCCCCCCCCTCTCTTTTGAGCTCTCTCTCTCCCCCCCCTCTCTTTTGAGCTCTCTCTCCCCCCTCTCTTTTGAGCTCTCTCTCCCTTCCTCTCTTTTGAGCTCTCTCTCTCCCCCCACTCTTTTGCAATCTCTCCCCCCTCTTTTTTGCACTCTCTCTCCCCTCTTTTTTGCGCTCTCTCCCCCTCTCTTTTGTGCTTTCTCCCCCTTGCGCTCACTCCCCCTCTTTTTTGGGCTCTCTCCCCTGTGGGTACGGGTGCGAGGTCTCTGTAGGTGTGTGTGGGCGTGCGTGCAAAGTCTCTGTGGGTGCACGTGCGAGGTCTCTGTGCGCTGAGGGCAAGTGTGTGGGTGCGCGTGCGAGGTGTAATCAGCTGTGCGCTGCTGCACGGAGGTGCACGTGCGAGGAGGTCAATCTAAGGCCAAGTGTGTTTGTCTCTACTACGCATGACGGCTTCAGACAAACACACTTGGCCTTTTACAATATAGGATAATTCAACAGTCCGATTCAATAAAGTCATGAATGAATGAATCAAGTAACTGTAAAATTTCTAAATAACATTTCCAACGTAATAAGTCAAAACCTAAGATAATGCATGTGTAACTCCTCTAAAAAATTCTGGAGGTAAATCCATATTAAGATCAGTATAGATTGGTACAACCAAATAAAATAGATAGGAGTGTAGAGATATATCAAAATATGCTAAGCAAAATTTAAAATTCAATCTATACCAATTTTTAACACGATTATACAAATTGTATTATTATAAAGGTGATTAATAGCCACATGAGAACATATATCAATATAAAATTATTATAACCTAACCAGGTCGTACACATATTAACTTACGATGGGTCCTTAACTCATCTCTTAGGTCCAAATTGCATCAAAGTGCCAATCAAACCAAGGATGGCACAGACTGGATCCGGATTAAACAAGGGGCAGGGTTTAGGTGATATACACCCCCAGAAGCCGGCGCGCGTCACATTTTAAAAAAGCCGGAATCCAAAACGGCGAAACATGTTAAGGGAGGGCTGTTGATTTTTTCAACTCCTTACTTATTTTAACTATTAGCAAATAGATGTGACACAAATTTAACTATTATAATTTCACATTTGATTGGGTTAACTTAGTATTGTTGGCCATATCAATCGTCCAAAATGCTATAAATATTACTCACAAGCTTAGAACAATATAGCCTAAAGTGGATACAAGTTAAGGCATAGCGGTTACAAGGCGGCAACATTTAAAATTTCAAACACCGCCGAAAAAACTCACCAGTAATAATTAAGCCAGCAAAAAGTTATAATGTGCTTAAACCATTTAGACAACCAGCATTTGCAATAGATATTAACAAATTCAGAACACTTTCAGATTAGCTGAACATCCTATTGGTGACTACGAACAGATAAAAATATTAATCATCACGCTGTTGTCATTCACTCGAATTGCATTAGACAAGCTTAAATATTTTTCAAGCTGATTATAAACTTTTGGTTGATTCGAAATAACAGAGCTGTTCTATAAACTGCTACAAAGTGTTGCTAGATTATTCACAAACATTTTTCAGAGAACCTAACCTTTCAAGTTTACCTCAAACTATTGTTTATAACCACATAATATTCAGATCACCTGTATGGGGTATTGTTGAAAAATACATGATTCATATTTCTCGAGTGTATAAATAAGTGTATAAATAAGTGCAAGCACTGTCAAATCTCAATCTTCTCAAACACAAGCAATTTTGCATGAAAATGATTAAGTGCTGTTAGATTCCTGATACGATAAACACACCAGTGCAAGTATTAACACTATAGATAATACAATCACGTTCAATACCAATACAAAACACCAAGCCAGGAGACCTTAAGAAATACGCAAGCATTTTATGTTGAGATCAAGAATCATACAAATAATGCACGATGCTGCTTGAGAAATAAGATAACCTTATAAGTCTTGAGAAAAATTGCTGAAATTTTCAACCTACGGTTTCAACATTATGAAATTAGTAAACTCATATGATGTGACTAGTATTTAAATATACACATTTGTATTACTACTTTTGAAATACAGATAACCCTATTTATACATAGGGATAGCAAGATCTGTGACATACTTTCATTCTTCAAATGTGTACTTTTACACTAACAACACACTGCAACACTACCCAAATAAAGGGATAGCAAGCCCTGTAACATGTGTAATCCCAAAAGCAATGCTATTTCACCAATAGCACATTACAACTTCAGAATTTATGACAATTAATTGTTTACCAATTTCTAACTGACAAAGTGTATCCACACTCATTCATAAAACTGTAAATCTGTAAATTAAAAAGAAATGAATGAAATTGACCTTTAGATGATAATTTGGCTAAAGCCAATCATAGACAATATGCAGTAGATCAATTCTAAATACCTTTATCTAGCAAATCATATTGACCAAATTATATACCCTCAAGATTGGACAATCTTGGAGAATAATAAACTGTGATTCCCATAAAACCGATGTGTGTTATTTATATATTTCCTATGAATAAATATAAGCAATGTGATATATACCCTGAATATGATGCCATACTTAGAAATGTGATGAAAGAGTCCAGAAAGTAAATTATTCAAATTGAACACTCGAAGTTTATACGTGACCAGAAATATTATAGCAATGGAGTAGTTTATATTTGGCGTAGGAGACAGAGAGGTAGACAATGGTCACAAATATCAAATAAAAAGCAAGTTAACCAAAGCTTGGGTCAAGACAGACCACAACACAAATTTAACAATAATAAAAAGACACAAAATAAAGGGGTAGGATCTAAACAAGTGGCGTTCTCTGATTCAGAGCAAGAACAGACCGATGAAGAAAGATTTGCATCAAGTTTTGATAATGAAGGCTGATCAGGCTCTGAGGGAGAAACACCAGAATTAATGGAAAATACAGAATTTAATACCCTACCCAAAAGTATACTTAAGATCCAAAGGGGACTGGAGCTATACCTAAGAGAGGCGGGAGGGGGCATCAGAGAAGGGTAGCGGTCCCACTACTCTCAGGTGAATATAACCAGAGAATCAATGACAAAAGATCCTGAACCAAACACACAGGTTTTTCTTTCAATGGGCCCCGAAAAGACCCAGAGGGGGGGCGAGGATATTCTCAGAGAACAGAAGTAATGAATGTCCAAGAGCAGAGGTATCCAGTGAGAGACAACAGGAGCACTCAGAGGCACTGGTACCTGTGAGTGATCATTCTGTTATTAATCTATCCTCATACCAGATAACAGACCTGGAGAGGAAAGTCCTGGGGTATGGTCTTAACTTTGTTCCATCGAGAGACTTTGATTTATTTCAAACAATTCTCGATGTTAACAAACTTGTGAGAGACCTAACTCTAAGGAAATTTTTTCGGGTACTGAAGATAGGGAGATAGAAGCAGTTGATACACACACCCAAGTAGGGGGTCAAAGTGATATGTCTTTTGGAGATGTTTGTGCACTTACATATCTTAAAGATCTGAGTAGCACACAGGAGGTTAAGGAGGGCAATTAAAGCATAAGCAATACAACATGAGATCCAGATCTAATTTTTATCCCTTGCAATCTAGAGTAAAAGGCTTGGAGGTTTTTCACAAGAGGGTCATTGAGGATCTAACATTACTAGCTAGTAAAGGAACAGATAGTAGGTCTAATCTGTCAAGACTAGAGAGAGAAGCGATTATCAAGCTTCAGAGTAACAAAGAAGTAGTCATTCGCCAGTCTGATAAGGGTGGTAGCGTTGTACTGCTAGATAAAAACATTTATACCAAAGAGGCACTAAGACAATTGGATGACCCTGAAGCATATACGAGACTACCTAGAGATCCTACCATACAGTATAAGGCAATATTGAAAAGCCTTTTGGATGATGGTGTGGAAGTGGGCATTATCGATAAAGAAACATATGATTGCTTGCTGGTGGATAACCCTGTAATGCCCATATTCCACCATCTACCAAAGGTCCACAAGTGTGTAATTAATGTACAAGGTTGACCTATAGTGGTGGGCATTGGATCACTGCTGGAGCCACTATCCAAGTGAGTTGACCAATTTCTCCAACCTTTGGTTCAGAAACTTCCCAGTTTTGTGAGGGATACAGCCCATGTTCTGTCCAGATTGGAGGACACCGCTTGGGAGCCAGGATATAGTTGGTTAACAATTGATGTTGTATCCCTATATTCCATACCACACGAATATGGACTAAAAGCGGTGTCATACTTTCTGGACAGAGGGACTGATCTGCCACTGGAACATAGAGACTTTGTGATGAAAACTCTACAGTTTCTTCTTCAACATAACTTCTTTATGTTCGCGGATAGATTCTATCTCCAGAGACGTGGAACTGCTATGGGGGCTAAATTTGCCCCCTCCTACGCAAACCTATTCATAGGCTGGTGGGAGTGGTTCCAGGTCTTTGGAGGTAGAAGTGAACATACTCAATATATTGTTAAGTACATGAGATTTATTGACAACCTGTTGGTTATCTGGTCTGCAAACTACCTCCAAGCTGAAGTTTTGGTTGAATTTTTCAACCACAACAAAATAGGTCTGAAATTCACATTTGAATGGAATCAGAACAAGAGCAACTATCTTGACATAACACTTACATCTGACTGTGAGTCAAGAAGTATTTCTTTGTCTCTTTATAGGAAACCAATCTCCGGGAACACACTCCAGTTCATGCGGATTAAGTGGAACTGTACCCGGGAGATGGATTTCCTTAAAGAGAGCAAGGATCTAAAGTGTAGATTGAAAGATAGGGGTTACCCAAAGAATTTGGTAAATAAAGCGTTCGAAGAAATCTCTTTGATGGACAGAAACCATCTCTTTGATCACTCAAGAAATAAAGCACCGAAAAGCCAGCCATCAATTAAAACTAAGAATCAATCCCCTATCAAGGGAAACAAAGTCTTATACAATGGTATCTTGTGTGGATTATCAGATAGGTATTCTCTGTACTTACCCCCCATCTCCACGGCTTACAAACCTGACGCGGTGAGCTGTGTGAGAAGTGCCGTGTGAGTGACTGGATCCTCCCAGTGGCCGTGAGTCCGTGCGCTCTGCTCGGAGCCTCCTCGCTCTACAAGCCCGCTTCTCCGGACGCCGCCTGATTCACACTCCTCTCTGCACTCAAATATGACGTCACTGCCAGGTGCCGACTTATGTGGGGGGCAAGAAATTCCCGATCCTCCGTTGCCGGTCTCTATGACCTCCTTTCGGTCACCTCGTACAAATCCTGGCAGGTAATTCCACAGGTGCTGGGAAACAATTAGGCTGCAATTCCAGGAATCGGCTCAATGCAATTTATTCAAGAAAAGTCCGGAGCCGCAGCAATAAAGTATAATGTCTTTATTTATCTATAAAACAGGTCTGGTAACAGCAATAGCACTGACATGCCCTTCAGTTGAATGATAAGCTTACGCGTTTCGGCATTATCGCCGTATTCATAGCTCTCAAGATTCCTTACAACTGTTAGGCCTAATAAAGGAATAAAAACCACCGGATTGGCTGATGGGCATTAATTGTTTAACTCTTTCCTATCCTGTGAATTTCAGTATTACCTATTCACATAAACTCTTACCATGTAATCTACCTGTAGATCTAAATTAAGGACTTAACTATTATTCAAGGAAATGTACAGAATCATAACTCGTCTACAATCAATATATATATGTAAACGTTATCATAACAACCACAATATTGCCAAGTGTTATTATAATTATGTCAAAAATTAAATTTTAACTGCCTGTTTGCCTCCTATTCTAAATAGAAAAGGGGAAAGGGAAAACAGAGTGTAATTAAATTTTATATTATTACACACAATAGGCATATTGTGTTCTCTATTGCACCTATACTCCTATACTGGACTTTTAAGCATACAATTTATAATTTTATGTTATTATATGTATATATTCATATTCAGATTTCTCAATTTGTACAGAGCAAAATCATTTCAAACAAACCAATTAGGTGTCAACATTAGAAATAAATGTATTGGCAAAATAGACCTATGCTATAAATACCTATGCCTGAACATAAATGGCTCTGATATTGAGTGAATAAACCATAAACAATTGGGTAGAAGGGATGTGAATGATATTTCATAAAAGGTGTATTATCCCAGCCTTCTACTATGCTTTCTTTTAGTACCAGTAATTTATAAGGTCATAGGCTGAATTTAATCCAATAGGATGTCTTGTTCTCATTTGAAATATCCAAAAAATCTCTCTTCGTGCGAGTGCTGCCTTCCTATCCCCCCCCCTTCGGCCAGCCTTTACACTCTCTATTATAGTCCATTTAAAACTGGAATTATTTTTATTATGGACCAATTTGAAATGCTGGATGAGTGGGGTTGTTAGGGTACCAGCCTTAATATCGGAGAGATGTTCTCTAATGCGCACTCTGGTCTCCCTTGTGGTCATCCCAACATACTGAAAACCGCAGGCCTCGCAGCTCGCCAGGTAGACTGTGAATGTATTTCTACAATTCATACACTTTCTGTGATTGTAGTGTCTTTGAGTAGCACTGCATGTAAAGCCTTCACCTGTCTGCAGATGTTCACATGCTTTGCATGTGATGTTACTACACCTGTAGACTCCTTTAAATCTCAGCCAAGAGTTTGTATCCTCTCTTTGTACATCCTTGAGCTATGTAGGGGCCAAGATATTTCCCACAGAGACCCCTCTTCTAAAAGAGCATCTACATCCCTTGCCTACAATGTCTGATAGAGCCTCATCAGCCGCCAGCATTTTGAAGTGTTTTCTCACTATCTGGCAAATATTATTGTACTGTGTGCTGTAATCAGTAACAAAAAAGATGTCTCCACTCTTTTTGATATTTGGTTCTCTTTTTTCCCAATAGTGTCTCCCTGTTAGAACAAAGAACTTCTTTTCTGACTCTGTTAATTACATGTGGTTTGTAACCTCTTTTTGAAAGTCGTTCAGACAATAGATCTGCATGTTTTTCATATTGATCATTATTACTGCAATTCCGCTTTAGTCTGGTGAACTGGCCTTTAGCCACAGACCTGAACACCTGTTTGGGATGACTGCTCCTGGCATGGAGGAGAGTATTACCCAATATTGGCTTCCTGTAAACTTCAGTTTCAACACCGACATTGGGAATCCCAATCAAAGTGAGAGCTAAGAAATTAATTCTTGTTCTATTGAGTTCAAAGGTAAACTCCAAACCAATGTTGTTGTTGTTAAGCCATTCCACAAAGGCCTTTGCACCTTCCTCAGTGCCCCGCCACACCAGGAGCAGATCATCTATATATCGCTTGAAAAACTGTATGTTGTCCCTGTGGGGGTTCTCATCTCCATAGATGCGGGACAGCTCCCACCACCCCATAAAGAGGTTGGCAAAAGAGGGCGTGAATTTCGCGCCCATTGCTGTCCCGCACCTCTGGAGATAACACACCCCCACCCAAAGGAAAAATAGTTGTGTGTTAATAGGTATCGCACGACCCTCAATACATACTGTATCAAATCCTCCGAAAAGCGTGTATCTCTTCGCAGGAAGAATTCAATGGTCATTAGACCCTTGTCGTGCTGAATGGAACTATACAGCGCTCTGACATCTATGGTTAACCACATATCCTCATCCTCCCAGTTCAAATTCCTCATCAATTTTAAAACATGGGTAGTGTCCTGTAGAAAGCTTGGAAGGTCACCTACCAATGGCTGCAATACACCATCTACCCATTGTGAGATTCTTTCAAGAAGTGATCCTATTCCACTCACAATGGGTCTACCTGTGACTCCCTCCAGGGACTTGTGGACCTTTGGTAGGTGATTAAAAATTTGTACAATGGGGTTGTCCACCAGGAGAAAGTCACAGGTGGACCCATCCAGAATACCCAATTCACTGCCATCATCAATAATCTGTGTAAATTCTCTCTTGAACCTACTCGTGGGGTCACCCCCTAAAACCATGTAATGTGTGTCCTGAAGCTGTCTTTCCGCTTCTATCACAAATTGCTCCCTTGACATTACCACAAACGAGCCCCCCTTGTCCGCACCCCTAATGACCAAACCCTCGTTGGTCTGTAAACTTTTTAGGGCTTCTCTCTCCTTGAAACTCAAATTGTGCTGTTTACTAAGGGGAGCTTGGTGTAGCAATGTTAGGTCCTTTTCAATTCTCTCCTGGAAAGCCTCGAGTATATTGCCCCTGTAGTGAATGGGGTAAAATCTGGAGGTTTCCTTAAATCTGGGTAAATGGTGTACATCCCTGTACTCATCAATTGCTCCTTCAGACAATAGTGACTCCATGCCTACTATATCACAATTCTCATTGAAAGTTAGTTCGTTTCTAGCACTCTGATTGACCAAACTCTCAGTGGTCCCCACAAATGCTTCACCATCCTCAGTATTATGGAAATATTTTTTTACTGTCAAGCCTCTAATCAATTTATTTACATCAATCAGTGTGCTGAACAAATTGAATTTTTGTGATGGCACAAATCCTAAGCCTAAACTCAAAACCTTTATCTCCATGTCTGATAATACATAATTAGATTGATCACACTCATGTCACTAATTACTGGTACTTGCTCCCTTGTCTGCCTCGCCTGGTTGACCTGCGGTTTTGTCTCACTTGACCACCTTGGTCCCCTCTGCCTCTCCCCCCTCCCTCCGGTTAATTGGGGGGAAGGCGAAAAACCTGTTCCAAGTCCTGTCTATCACTTTGGTCTAATCTCCCTGCTCCTTCAGTGAGTGTACCATCATCTGGAGTGTATTAGATCCTCCCTGATGTTTCTTTAGGATTGAAGGTATGGTTGAATTTGAATTTTTAGGCCTTACCACCGGTTGTGCAACAACAGATGGTATGTCCTGATTCCCAATCTTATTATCCTCACCTCCTGATGCTGAGCTATCGTCGTAAGACTCCGCTTTGCTTTCTGAAAACTGGACTCTTTCCCCTGCTACTCACAGGATCTTGCTCTAGTTGGTTTGAGATATCTGTGCCCCTATTCCCCTTGTTGTTAAAGGAGCCTCTGCCCCTTCCTCTTCCTCGTGACCTATTATACGCCCTGCGTCCCTCTGATCTGTCCTTCCTATTCCAAACAAATACTCTGTTATTATCATAATCTGATTGGTCTCTTAGGTATTTGTTGTGTTTACTATTAATAAGCAATGCCTTGGTTTCAAAGAGTGTTTTTTGTAAGATCCCATCATTCTTGCGGCTGATGAGGCTCTATCAGACATTGTAGGCAAGGGATGTAGATGCTCTTTTAGAAGAGGGGTCTCTGTGGGAAATATCTTGGCCCCTACACAGCTCAAGGATGTACAAAGAGAGGATACAAGCTCTTGGCTGAGATTTAAAGGAGTCTACATGTGTAGTAACATCACATGCAAAGCATGTGAACATCTGCAGACAGGTGAAGGCTTTACATGTAGTGCTACTCAAAGACACTACAATCACAGAGAGTGTATGAATTGTAGAAATACATTCATAGTCTACCTGGCGAGCTGCGAGGCCTGCGAGGCCTGCGGTTCCGATAAGCCAATAGAATGCAAGCTCAATCTGATTGGCTGATTGGATCAGCCAATCGGATTGAACTTGATTCTGATTGGCTGATTCCATCAGCCAATCAGAATATTCCTACCTTAATTCCGATTGGCTGATAGAATCCTATCAGCCAATCGGAATTCGAGGGACGCCATCTTGGATGACGTCCCTTAAAGGAACCGTCATTCGTCGGGAGACGCAGAAAGAAGAGGATGGATCCGCGTCGGCTGCTTCAACATGGACCCGCTCCGCACTGGATGGAAGAAGATCGAAGATGCCTCTTGGATGAAGATGTTTGCCGGTCCGGATGTCCTCTTCTTGCCGGATAGGAGGAAGACTTTGGAGCCTCTTCTGGACCTCTTCAGCACCGGATGCCAGGACGGATAGGTGATACCTGTTGAGGTGAAGACAAGGTAGGAAGATCTTCAGGGGCTTAGTGTTAGGTTTATTTAAGGGGGGTTTGGGTTAGATTAGGGTTATGTGGGTGGTGGGTTGTAATGTTGGGGGGGGGTATTGTATGTTTTTTTTTACAGGCAAAAGAGCTGATTTTCTTGGGGCATGCCCCGCAAAGGGCCCTGTTCAGGGCTGGTAAGCTAAAAGAGCTTTTAACTCTATTAATTTAGAATAGGGTAGGGCATTTTTTTATTTTGGGGGTCTTTGTTATTTTATTAGGGGGCTTAGAGTAGGTGTAATTAGTTTAAAATTGTTGTAATATTTTTCTTATGTTTGTAAATATTTTTTTATTTTTTGTAACTTAGTTCTTTTTTATTTTTTGTACTTTAGTTAGTTTATGTAATTGTAGTTATTTGTAGGAATTGTATTTAATTAATTTATTGATAGTGTAGTGTTAGGTTTTATTGTAGGTAATTGTAGGTATTTTATTTAATTAATTTATTGAAAGGGTAGTGTTAGGTTTAATTATAACTTAGGTTAGGATTTATTTTACAGGTAATTTTGTTATTATTTTAACTAGGTAACTATTAAATAGTTATTAACTATTTAATAGCTATTGTACCTGGTTAAAATAATTACAAAGTTGCATGTAAAATAAATATTAATCCTAAAATAGCTACAATATAATTATAATTTATATTGTAGCTATATTAGGGTTTATTTTACAGGTAAGTATTTATCTTTAAATAGGAATAATTTATTTAATAAGAGTTAATTTTTTTCGTTAGATTTAAATTATATTTAACTTAGGGGGGTGTTAGTGTTAGGGTTAGACTTAGCTTTAGGGGTTAATCCATTTATTATAGTAGCGTGAGCTCCGGTGGTCAGATTAGGGGTTAATAATTGAAGTTAGGTGTCGGCGATGTTAGGGAGGGCAGATTAGGGGTTAATACTATTTATGATAGGGTTAGTGAGGCGGATTAGGGGTTAATAACTTTATTATAGTAGCGCTCAGGTCCGCTCGGCAGATTAGGGGTTAATAAGTGTAGGCAGGTGGAGGCGACGTTGTGGGGGGCAGGTTAGGGGTTAATAAATATAATATAGGGGTCGGCGGTGTTAGGGGCAGCAGATTAGGGGTACATAAGGATAACGTAGGTGGCGGCGCTTTGCGGTCGGCAGATTAGGGGTTAATTATTGTAAGTAGCTGGCGGCGACGTTGTGGGGGGCAGGTTAGGGGTTAATAAATATAATATAGGGGTCGGCGGTGTTAGGGGCAGCAGATTAGGGGTACATAGGGATAATGTAAGTTGCGGCGGTTTACGGAGCGGAAGATTAGGGGTTAATAATAATATGCAGGGGTCAGCGATAGCGGGGCAGAAGATTAGGGGTTAATAAGTGTAAGGTTAGGGGTGTTTAGACTCGGGGTACATGTTAGAGTGTTAGGTGCAGACGTAGGAAGTGTTTCCCCATAGGAAACAATGGGGCTGCGTTAGGAGCTGAACGCTGCTTTTTTGCAGGTGTTAGGTTTTTTTTCAGCTCAAACAGCCCCATTGTTTCCTATGGGAGAATCGTGCACGAGCACGTTTTTGAGGCTGGCCGCGTCCGTAAGCAACTCTGGTATCGAGAGTTGCATTTGCGGTAAAAATGCTCTACGCTCCTTTTTTGGAGCCTAACGCAGCATTTTTTTGGACTCTCGATACCAGAGTTAAATTTATGGTGCGGCCAGAAAAAAGCCCGCGTAGCGTTAACAACCCATCTACCGCCAAACTCCAAATCTAGGCCTATGTGAATAGGTAATACTGAAATTCACAGGATAGGA
The DNA here is from genome assembly GCF_027579735.1 of Bombina bombina. NCBI lineage: Eukaryota > Metazoa > Chordata > Amphibia > Anura > Bombinatoridae > Bombina > Bombina bombina. The sequence continues at coordinate 551,871,170 of NC_069504.1, read as the reverse complement.
AAGAGTTAAACAATTAATGCCCATCAGCCAATCCGGTGGTTTTTATTCCTTTATTAGGCCTAACAGTTGTAAGGAATCTTGAGAGCTATGAATACGGCGATAATGCCGAAACGCATAAGCTTATCATTCAACTGAAGGGCATGTCAGTGCTATTGCTGTTACCAGACCTGTTTTATAGATAAATAAAGACATTATACTTTATTGCTGCGGCTCCGGACTTTTCTTGAATAAATTGCATTGAGCCGATTCCTGGAATTGCAGCCTAATTGTTTCCCAGCACCTGTGGAATTACCTGCCAGGATTTGTACGAGGTGACCGAAAGGAGGTCATAGAGACCGGCAACGGAGGATCGGGAATTTCTTGCCCCCCACATAAGTCGGCACCTGGCAGTGACGTCATATTCGAGTGCAGAGAGGAGTGTGAATCAGGCGGCGTCCAGAGAAGCGGGCTTGTAGAGCGAGGAGGCTCCGAGCAGAGCGCACAGACTCACGGCCACTGGGAGGATCCAGTCACTCACACGGCACTTCTCACACAGCTCACCGCGTCAGGTTTGTAAGCCGTGAAGACGGGGGGTAAGTACAGAGAATACCTATCTGATAATCCACACAAGATACCATTGTATAAGACTTTGTTTCCCTTGATAGGGGATTAATTGATTCTACATATACAAGTGTACGGCTTCACTTCTCACTTATCAATTGGTTCTTGTGGGCAGTACACAGTGTCGATCTGGGATGGTGCTTTGATCACAGATAAATATTATGAGCACCACATGGATATAATGGTCTAATTATTTAGGACTTACTATATTGGAAGAGTACACATGCATCATTAACATACGGATGTCTACATTTGAAGTACCCATCGTCCCTCTTTAACAATCTGGGATGTACTGTATTACTGGTGTTGATACATATAAACAACGTCGGATGTGCAAGTTACTGTGGAACTTTACTATTCTATCTAACTAATAATACCAGTCCTCATATCAATATTAATATTGATTTACGAAGTACAAGAACTGTTGTTATTATTATTATGTACATTTACTGAGACTTTTTATTGTATGGACTGTATGAACAGACACATGCTATGATCGCTATTTATCTATCTTTTCACTTTTGGTAAATCACATGCATTTGAAGGGGAATTCAATTAACTATTCAGCGTTAAGAATCAACTTGCACACCACACCTGATGGAGTGAAAATTGCTAAACAGGACTATAGTACATTTATCTAAATGAACTGGTTTCCTAGTAATTGTTTGGAATATTCATATACCTTCCCTAATTATGGGTTTACCTCTATGCGAAAATAATCCACTTTAGCTGCTCCAGTTATAGTTATAGCTATTTAATACATTGAGCGGCCTTAGTGATATTAATTATTATATCAGCAATTGTGTAGACTCAAACCGTCTCTGACCATTAAGTAAATAATGGAGTAATGGTTAATTCAATAATGGCTTTTTTTTGGCCTAAGTAATATCAACCATTTTTACATCTTATAGGTCCTTTACTGATCTTATTTCTTAGACAAAAGCTTATTGATTGGAGGCTTAGCACAGTACTGATTTGTGAGATTGTGCATACTCTAAACATTTAATCAAAAAACTTTTTAACGAAAGGTTAAGTATGGAGGTTGCAGTCACAAGTGAAGGCAGGGAATTTTTCTCCCTGAAAACCTTTCAGGAACGAGATGACAGTACTCTTGAGTTAGAAGAGGTGTTTAAATTTACACTGGCAAAACTGTTTGAGGAAATTGAGTTTTTACTTCTCAAAGAGAGTAAACTAAGATGGGACATAATGACCCTCAACAAATACTATGAGTTAAAAATTATACCTAGGGGATTGAGAGTGAATAAATTCCCCACCTTCCAAACGGAGGATCGGGAATTTATTAACGAATGGAACATAATTCTGTCAGACTGTTCATTACGCTTGATGCCTCATTAGGTTAATTTTAAAACTAAATCTCTTAATACAGTTAACCAGCAGATTGAGACTTTGCAGATAGAATTAAATCTTAGGAGAAGTGCAATTGAATACCCCAAGTATGATGGGATCTTACAAAAAACACTCTTTGAAACCAAGGCATTGCTTATTAATAGTAAACACAACAAATACCTAAGAGACCAATCAGATTATGATAATAACAGAGTATTTGTTTGGAATAGGAAGGACAGATCAGAGGGACGCAGGGCGTATAATAGGTCACGAGGAAGAGGAAGGGGCAGAGGCTCCTTTAACAAAAAGGGGAATAGGGGCACAGATATCTCAAACCAACTAGAGGAAGATCCTGTGAGTAGCAGGGGAAAGAGAGTCCAGTTTTCAGAAAGCGAAGCGGAGTCTTACGACGATAGCTCAGCATCAGGAGGTGAGGATAATGAGATTGGGAATCAGGACATACCATCTGTTGTTGCACAACCGGTGGTAAGGCCTAAAAATTCAACCATACCTTCAATCCTAAAGAAACATCAGGGAGGATCTAAATACACTCCAGATGATGGTACACTCACTGAAGGAGCAGGGAGATTAGACCAAAGTGATAGACAGGACTTAGAACAGGTTTTTCGCCTTCCCCCCAAGAAACCGGAGGGAGGGGGGAGAGGCAGAGGGGACCAAGGTGGTCAAGTGAGACAAATCCGCAGATCAACCAGGCGAGGCAGACAAGGGAGAAAGTACCAGTAATTAGTGACATGAGTGTGATCAATCTATCTAATTATGTATTATCAGACATGGAGATAAAGGTTTTGAGTTTAGGCTTAGGATTTGTGCCATCACAAAAATTCAATTTGTTCAGCACACTGATTGATGTAAATAAATTGATTAGAGGCTTGACAGTAAAAAAATATTTCCATAATACTGAGGATGGTGAAGCATTTGTGGGGACCACTGAGAGTTTGGTCAATCAGGGTGCTAGAAACTAACTCACTTTCAATGAGAATTGTGATATAGTAGGCATGGAGTCATTATTGTCTGAAGGAGCAATTGATGAGTACAGGGATGTACACCATTTACCCAGATTTAAGGAAACCTCCAGATTTTACCCCATTCACTACAGGGGCAATATACTCGAGGCTTTCCAGGAGAGGATTGAAAAGGACCTAACATTGCTACACCAAGCCCCCCTTAGGAAACAGCACAATTTGAGTTTCAAGGAGAGAGAAGCCCTAAAAAGTTTACAGACCAACGAGGGTTTGGTCATTAGGGGTGTGGACAAGGGGGGCTCGGTTGTGGTAATGTCAAGGGAGCAATTTGTGATAGAAGCGGAAAGACAGCTTCAGGACACACGACATTACATGGTTTTAGGGGGTGACCCAACGAGTAGGTTCAAGAGAGAACTTACACAGATTATTGATGATGGCAGTGAATTGGGTATTCTGGATGGGTCCACCTGTGACTTTCTCCTGGTGGACAACCCCATTGTACCTATTTTTAATCACCTACCAAAGGTCCACAAGTCCCTGGAGGGAGTCACAGGTAGACCCATTGTGAGTGAAATAGGATCACTTCTTGAAAGAATCTCACAATGGGTAGATGGTGTATTGCAGCCATTGGTAGGTGACCTTCCAAGCTTTCTACAGGACACTATTCATGTTTTAAAATTGATGAGGAATTTGAACTGGGAAGATGAGGATATGTGGTTAACCATAGATGTCAGAGCGCTGTATACTTCCATTCAGCACGACAAGGGTCTAATGGCCATTGAATTCTTCCTGCGAAGAGATACACGCTTTTCGGAGGATTTGATACAGTATGTATTGAGGGTCGTGCGATACCTATTAACACACAACTATTTTTCCTTTGGGGGGGGTGTTTTATCTCCAGAGGTGCGGGACAGCAATGGGCGCGAAATTCGCGCCCTCTTTCGCCAACCTCTTTATGGGGTGGTGGGAGCTGTCCCACATCTATGGAGATGAGAACCCCCACAGGGACAACATACAGTTTTTCAAGCGATATATAGATGATCTGCTCCTGGTGTGGCGGGGCACTGAGGAAGGTGCAAAGGCCTTTGTGGAATGGCTTAACAACAACGACATTGGTTTGGAGTTTACCTTTGAACTCAATAGAACAAGAATTAATTTCTTAGATCTCCCTTTGATTGGGATTCCCAATGTCGGTGTTGAAACTGAAGTTTACAGGAAGCCAATATCGGGTAATACGCTCCTCCATGCCAGGAGCAGTCATCCCAAACAGATGTTAAGGTCTGTGGCTAAAGGCCAGTTCACCAGACTAAAACGGAATTGCAGTAATAATGATCAATATGAAAAACATGCAGATCTATTGTCTGAACGACTTTCAAAAAGAGGTTACAAACCACATGTAATTAACAGAGTCAGAAAAGAAGTTCTTTGTTCTAACAGGGAGACACTATTGGAAAAAAGAGAACCAAAGATCAAAAAGAGTGGAGACATCTTTTTTGTTACTGATTACAGCACACAGTACAATAATATTTGCCAGATAGTGAGAAAACACTTCAAAATGCTGGCGGCTGATGAGGCTCTATCAGACATTGTAGGCAAGGGATGTAGATGCTCTTTTAGAAGAGGGGTCTCTGTGGGAAATATCTTGGCCCCTACACAGCTCAAGGATGTACAAAGAGAGGATACAAGCTCTTGGCTGAGATTTAAAGGAGTCTACAGGTGTAGTAACATCACATGCAAAGCATGTGAACATCTGCAGACAGGTGAAGGCTTTACATGTAGTGCTACTCAAAGACACTACAATCACAGAGAGTGTATGAATTATAGAAATACATTCACAGTCTACCTGGCGAGCTGCGAGGCCTGCGGTTTTCAGTATGTAGGGATGACCACAAGGGAGACCAGAGTGCGCATTAGAGAACATCTCTCCGATATTAAGGCTGGTACCCTAACAACCCCACTCGTCCAGCATTTCAAATTGGTCCATAATAAAAATAATTCCAGTTTTAAATGGACTATAATAGAGAGTGTAAAGGCTGGCCGAAGGGGGGGGGGGGGTAGGAAGGCAGCACTCGCACGAAGAGAGATTTTTTGGATATTTCAAATGAGAACAAGACATCCTATTGGATTAAATTCAGCCTATGACCTCATAAATTACTGGTACTAAAAGAAAGCATAGTAGAAGGCTGGGATAATACACCTTTTATGAAATATCATTCAGAGCCCTTCTACCCAATTGTTTATGGTTTATTCACTCAATATCAGAGCCATTTATGTTCAGGCATAGGTATTTATAGCATAGGTCTATTTTGCCAATACATTTATTTCTAATGTTGACACCTAATTGGTTTGTTTGAAATGATTTTGCTCTGTACAAATTGAGAAATATGAATATGAATATATACATATAATAACATAAAATTATAAATTGTATGCTTAAAAGTCCAGTATAGGAGTATAGGTGCAATAGAGAACACAATATGCCTATTGTGTGTAATAATATAAAATTTAATTACACTCTGTTTTCCCTTTCCCCTTTTCTATTTAGAATAGGAGGCAAACAGGCAGTTAAAATTAAATTTTTGACATAATTATAATAACACTTGGCAATATTGTGGTTGTTATGATAACGTTTACATATATATATATGTTGATTGTAGACGAGTTATGATTCTGTACATTTCCTTGAATAATAGTTAAGTCCTTAACCCCTTAATGACTGAGGACGTGCAGGGTACGTCCTCAAAAAAAAAGGCAGTTAACGCCTGAGGACGTACCCTGCACGTCCTCGGTGTGGAAAGCAGCTGGAAGCGATCCTGTTCGCTTCCAGCTGCTTTCCGGTTATTGCAGTGATGCCTCGATATGGAGGCATCCTGCAATAACTTTACATGGCCATCCGATGCAGAGAGAGCCACTCTGTGGCCCTCCCTGCACCGGACATCGATGGCCGGTATCGTTGGTGGGTGGGAGCCGACTTGGGAGGCGGGTGGGCGGCCATCGGTGTATCCTCTGACATCAAGGGGGGCGGGATCGGAGGCGGGGCCGTTAGGAGGCGCGCGCGGGGGCGCGCGGGAGCGCGCACGTGCACGGAGGTTGGCGGGTGGGCGCGTGCACGGGGCGGGAGCGGGTGGGAACCGCTACACTACGGAAAATATTGCTAGGAAAAAATGGCCAAATCTTGTTTGTGCAAAAGCACAAAAATAGATCGTGGAGGGGTGGGGGGTTGGTTTTGTGTGGGGGGAAGCTACACTACAGAAAATTTTAATAAAAATAAAAAAAAAACCATATTTTCTTCTAAACTGGGTACTGGCAGACAGCTGCCAGTACCCAAGATGGCGCATATTAAGTTAGAGTGGGAGGGTTATAGAGCTGTTTGGGGGGGATCAGTGAGGTTGGGGGCTAAGGGGGGGATAGTACACAGCAGCATATGTAAATATGCTTTTTAAAAACACAAAAAAACAACAAATATAGCTTTTATTTTAGTACTGGCAGACTTTCTGCCAGTACTTAAGATGGCGGGGACAATTGTGGGGTGGGGGAGGGAAGAGAGCTGTTTGGGAGGGATCAGGGGGTCTGATGTTTCAGGTGGGAGGCTGAGCTCTACACTAAATGTGATATTAACCCTGCAAGCTCCCTACAAGCTACCTAATTAACCCCTTCACTGCTCGCCATAATACACGTGTGATGCGCAGCGGCATTTAGCGGCCTTCTAAATACCAAAAAGCAACGCCAAAGCCATATATGTCTGCTATTTCTGAACAAAGGGGATCCCAGAGAAGCATTTACAACCATTTGTGCCATAATTGCACAAGCTGTTTGTAAATGATTTCAGTGAGAAACCTAAAATTGTGAAAAATTTAACGTTTTTTTTAATTTGATCGCATTTGGCGGTGAAATGGTGGCATGAAATATACAAAAATGGGCCTAGATCAATACTTGGGGTTGTCTACTACACTACACTAAAGCTAAAATTACCCCAAAAAGCTCCCTACATGCTCCCTAATTAACCCCTTCACTGCTGGGCATAATACACGTGTGGTGCGCAGTGGCATTTAGTGGCATTCTAATTACCAAAAAGCAACACCAAAGCCATATAAGTCTGCTATTTCTGAACAAAGGGGATCCCAGAGAAGAATTTACAACCATTTGTGCCATAATTGCACAAGCTGTTTGTAAATAATTTCAGTGAGAATCCTAAAGTTTGTGAAAAAATTTGTGAAAAAGTGAACAATTTTTTTTATTTGATCGAATTTGGCGGTGAAATGGTGGCATGAAATATACCAAAATTGGCCTAGATCAATACTTTGGGATGTCTACTAAAAAAAAATATATACATGTCAATGGATATTCAGAGATTCCTGAAAAATATTAGTGTTCTAATATAACTAGCGCTAATTTTGAAAAAAAAAAATGGTTTGGAAATAGCAAAGTGCTATTTGTATTTATGGCCCTATAACTTGCAAAAAAAGCAAAGAACATGTAAACATTGGGTATTTCTAAACTCAGGACAAAATTTAGAAACTATTTAGCATGGGTGTTTTTTGGTGGTTGTAGATGTGTAACAGATTTTGGGGGTCAAAGTTAAAAAAAGTGTATTTTTTTTCAATTTTTCCTCATATTTTATAATTTTTTTTATAGTAAGTTATAAGATATGATGAAAATAATGGTATCTTTAGAAAGTCCATTTAATGGCAAGAAAAATGGTATATAATATGTGTGGGAACAGTAAATGAGTAAGAGGAAAATTACAGCTAAACACAAACACCGCAAAAATGTAAAAATAGCCTTGGTCCCAAACGGACAGAAAATGGAAAAGTGCTGTGGTCATTAAGGGGTTAATTTAGATCTACAGGTAGATTACATGGTAAGAGTTTATGTGAATAGGTAATACTGAAATTCACAGGATAGGAAATAGTTAAACAATTAATGCCCATCAGCCAATCCGGTGGTTTTTATTCCTTTATTAGGCCTAACAATTGTAAGGAATCTTGAGAGCTATGAATACAGCGATAATGCCGAAACGCGTAAGCTTATCATTCAACTGAAGGGCATGTCAGTGCTATTGCTGTTACCAGACCTGTTTTATAGATAAATAAAGACATTATACTTTATTGCTGCGGCTCCGGACTTTTCTTGAATAAATCAATTAAAACTAAGCCCACTTTGGTTACGGCCTTTTCAAATCAATACCATTAAGTGTGCCAGGTGATAGATAGAAACTTGCCCATCCTTTGTGGGGACAAGGTTCTATGTGAACTTATAAGTGATGGTTGTAATTTTGTGTATAAACGAAATCTAAATTTAGGGAATTTACTTTCTCCAAGTTTGCTACATAAAGAGGATAGTGGCAGCTCATGGCTGCATGTTAAGGGAACCTATAAGTGTGGTAAAAGGACATGCAAATCATGCGACCACATGAATGCCTCTAAGACCTTTACCTCAGCTCATACATCTGAAGTTTTCGACACAAAGGGATGCATCAAGTGTGGCAGCAAATATGTTATATATTTGATTGAATGCATGCAGTGCCACAAACAATATGTAGGCAGAACAACTAGGCCAGTAGGTAAACGGATCAGGGAACATCTATCTTATGTAACACAGGAAAGAGCAGTTTCAGCCCTCTCTAAACACTTTTTGGAGGTTCATTGTGGTGATGTTGGAACCTTTAGGTGGCAGGCTATCGAGCTTATCTCCAGACCCCCTAGGGGAGGGGATAAATTCCATATACTTTCCAGACAGGAAATATACTGGATACTTAGACTTGGTAGCCTGCTTCCTGGAGGTTTCAACTCAGAATTTGACATCATTAACTACTGGCATAGATAGAGTATGATTATAGTTTACTTCATCAATATATGTAATATCTTATTCTTATATATTGATTGTGTTGTCTATTTATTGTGGTTTACCTAAATGGTAACTATTACCTAATATATTTTGGGTTTATATTCTAAAAAGGTTGAGGTCTTTTGATTAAAGGCATGTCCTGTTTACACGGATATGTTACCATCCTATATTGGGTGTTGCTTAGGTTTGACTGAAGTATGCAGTATAGCTCCACACTTTAACTAGTTAATCATATTTAACCTTTCATAGTAGTTGCATTCTCCGGATTCCACTATGGCTAGATATTTGATGTTTTAAATACACACATTTACTATATTAGCTTATTAATATCCAAATTTTGTTACATTCTAGATACAGTCACTAAGCCTTAATAACATGTATGAGCATATATATTAATATGATACAGCTGTTTATGTAATGTGTTTCACTCAACTAATTGTATCTTGCTATTCATGTAATATTAATTGTTACTAAAAATGTTGCTTAGATTGTTTCTGGCAGTTAATAAGTCAAGTTTACTGAACGTATAGAGTTGAGATTGCTTTTAAATGCTTTTTTGTAAACCACCCCTATTGGTGGGAGTGGCTGACAGGTATATAAGGTGTTCATAGGAACACATGTAATATGTCTATGACTACGGCCATGTTGCGCCAAAACCGGTCAGACTAATTTTAGCTTACTCTTTACAGAGTTGGTTATACCCTTTTTATCCTATGGAGTAATTAAATAAAGATTTTCTTTTTACTACTGGAGTTTATTTGTTTCCTTACAAGGACGTGCACAGGATCCTTCTTTTTTTACAATGTCCTATATCTATTTGTGTTTTTAATTTCACTTTTTTGATTTTTAATATTCTTTAATAAAAATTAAATTTTAAAATCATTACCCAACCATCACCCCTTGAAAATATGATGCCTTAAATTTTATCAGGGGAGAGAGAAGTGCTATTTAGATGCATTCTGTTTTTGGTCAATTTTTCCTTTTGACTTCAACTGTTCTAATATTTAACTAATGTTTGCGAGGTGGGAGTGCGGCGGTTAGGGGTTAATATATTTATTATAGTGCCGGCGATGTCGGGAGTGGCAGATTAGGGGTTAATAATTTTATTTTAGTGTTTGCGATGCGGGAGAGCCTCGGTTTAGGGGTTAATAGGTAGTTTATGGGTGTTAGTGTACTTTTTAGCACTTTAGTTATGAGTTTTATGCTACAGCTTCGTAGTGTAAAACTCATAACTACTGACTTTAGAATGTGTTACAAATCTTGTGGGATAGCTGTACCGCTCACTTTTTGGCCTAAAAAAAAGCTTGTAATACAGGCGCTATGGAAGTCCCATTGAAAATAGACTATACGCAAATTGCCTAAGTTGATTTGCGGTAAGGCCAAAAAAGTGTGCAGGACAGCTGTACCTACAAGACTCGTAATAGTAGCGGTAGTAAAAAAGCAGCGTTATGAGCCTTAACGCTGCTTTTTTACTCATAACGCAAGACTCGTAATCTAGCCGATAGTTTATTAAATTGCCAACATATAAAAAAACATTTCTAGGGACTCTTTAGCAGTGTTTACTTACTGATAATTAATTGTAGTGGCAGTTAAATGTACATTTTTCTTTTTTAACACTTAAAGGGATAGGAAAGTCAAAATTAAACTTACATGATTCCGATAGAGCATGTCATTTTAAGACACTTTTAAATTCACTTGTATTTTCAAATGTGCTTCGTTCTCTCAGTATCCCTTGTTAAAAAATGAACACGCACATATCATACACTAGTGGGAGCTGCTGCTAATTGGTGCCTGCACACATTTGTCTCTTGTAATTGGCTAAATAGATATTTTCAGCTTCCTATCAGTAGTGCAATGCTGTCCCTTCAGCAATGGATAACAAGAGAATGAAGAACATATGATAATAGAATTAAATTTGTTTTATCTGAATCATAAAAGAAAATGTTGGGGTTTACTATCCCTTTAACTTCCATCTGTATGTTACATTGTACATTTTTTCTCTGCTGTTGCTAGTAACATATCCTGAAGGTGGTGCCAGAACTCCGTTTTGTTATGATTTGGTCCATACACATTACATAAGTGGTAACTATTGCCTAGGAAGTTAACATCTAACATAATGTATCTACCCTCCTCACCAATTATTTCATTATTGATAGTTATATTTAGACCTTTTCTAAATAATATTGCTACCCTTTTTCCTCCTTGTGTATGGTTTATATATTACCTTGTCTACCCAGTCCCATTTTAGTTTATCATGCTCTGTTTCAGTGAGATGAGTCTCCTGCAGAAAAGCAATGTCCGCCTGCATTGCCTGTAAGCGTGTCAAAATCATTGATCTCTTTGCAGGAGACATAATCCCTCCCACATTTCACGAGATGACCTTTAACTTACAATTAATGCTCATCAATCATTTTTCTAAGTGCATAACACATATTATAAGACCAACAAATCGTTAAGAGAAGCAAAGTCAAGAACTTATGTTTTTCTATCAGATCTAAAGACACATAGGGGCCCATTTATCAAGCTCACAAGAGCTGCTGGTACAATGCTGAATACGGAGAGCTTATTGCTCTCCGCATTCAGCGAGGTCTGGTGGACCTGATCCGCACTGTCGGATCAGGTCCGCCAGACCTTTGATAAATATCCCCCATAAACATGAAAAATAAATGCAATATACTTAGCTACATGCAGTGTTCTTAAAAGACCCAGTTCTAGAATGCATTTCCAGATGTTCGGGGTAGGTTTTGCTTTAGTGTTGCAGATTTTCTTCTCAATAAGTGGTGAGGAACTATTGTCCTTTCTGAGTCCTTCAAAATATTGTAACAACAAGAGAGACCATAACAATAAGTTAACAATAAACTTTAACCTATAACTAAACAATCCAGGGTCAATCTTAGTGCTCCGTCTGACCCTCAAGCACAATTCCGTGTCTGATCCTTTGTAGTCTTTGGTCATCTTCACTCCGTGGCTGGAGCCTGTTCTCTTGCCAGAAATTGTTGAAGTTCTTTAGGTGTGTTGAAAAACAGGTGTCTGCAGTCTGAGTCTCACTGTGTACATCAATGCCACTTTCTTCCCTTCTTTATGCAACTTGGAGCAGAAAGGTGCAAATTATTTTCTTTTTTTTATACCTCCACCTGTACGTATTTAGAATAGCCAGTTTTGCTTGATTTTAAATAACTTGGCTATATTATGTCTTGGGCCTTTTCTTTCTGTCAGGACATGTTCTGGTCCTATCCTCTGGACTCTTTCAAATATAATTGGTAAGTCCGACTGTGGCAGGTTTAAGAGTTGCGGTAGATGCGTTTGCATAAATTCTATCAGACCTCTAG